>NC_092873.1:94350210-94661303 GCF_028372415.1 Notamacropus eugenii
TGGCTAATTGATGAGACAATTGATGAGGTCCCCTAACCTTTGGGAACCATGTTCTTCAATTTTGGACCAGATTCCACTCAACCAAGATGGGGTGGAATGTAAACAAAATTCAGTCTGGGAGAGTTCTTGCCCCAAAGAGAACAGTTCTGTCCTTGTAACCCTCCATTAGAATTTAGGGTGATCCAGCTCATGAAAGAAAAAACCAACCAGAGTGGTTTGGATGTAGATGGATTCCCCTGTCCAGATTGCCGGAAGTAGCTAAATCTCACTGCAGAGCTACATTCTCAGCAGGAAAAGTTGAAGACTCCTAACCTACCTCCTCATTAAATGTTCATCAATCTGGGTTAATTTCTCCTGTCAGAGGCAATCCCTTTCAAAAAAATATTTAAGCCATTCAGTGTCTCTGTTAGGGGTCTTTGGTTACCAAGAGAAACCACTGACCATCAATTTATTGATCATTAGTTAGCCTGATTATTAATTACCTAGAAACTCTGTCTCTTTGGTTTTTCATTTGTTATATGCCCAAGAGATGAGAAGTGGGGAGAGATCTCCAGCTTACCCACAAATAAGACCACTAGCTGCCCTATCCCTTGCTTTCTTCCTTCCCACCCACACAATCTCTCCCCTTAACACATACATTCACACACATATGCATTCCACACCAACACACAGCCACATACAGACCCCAGAAGGCTGATCCTGAGACTGGAGCAGCAGTCAGGGTAGACCTGTTTCTCCCACTTACAGATCGAATCTGATGTTCTGTTTCTCCTCAAAGAAATAATCCAGTATAAATTTCCTCACAAAGTCCGGATTCAGTGTGTTGTCAATCACTTCCGTTCTTCCAAACTGCAAGAAAAGTCAGAGCGTCAACTTCTGCAAAGTATCTATTTTTGAAACTGTGCCTGGAATTTCATCAACTAGGGAGCTTCCAGGGAGGAATTTCATCTACAGAGGCAGACAGGCACCTTTTTTGCAACACACCTTGTTGTCTTAGAGTTGCCTGGGGTCCTGAAAGGTTAAGTGATTTGCCCAATGTCAGACTCGAACCTACATCTTCCTGGCTCTGAAGATGGTTTTGTATCAACAGTTCCACTGGGTCTTTTTTTTTTTATGATTAAAAATGGAAGAGGAGCTGAAGGAAGACAGCAGATGATTGATGATGATAATAAAATGAACTGTAAGAGACTTGGAAAGTATCCAGAAAAAAACCCATATAAAATATTAACAAAACACAGATCCCATCCCTCTCAAAGTGGCAAGATTAATAAAATCTCACTGAAAAGGAAGGAGAGAAGTGGCAGGCATTTTTAGAACACATGATAAACAAGTACAAACTCCTCAGAAATACTCGGGAACAAGAAGACACTGACCACTAGTAAAGGCTGACAGCGGATGCATGTGGTTGGATTTGTCAAACAGAATTGAAAGTTGTTTGCCTCCAGATGGAGCCTGTGAAATGGCCAGGATCCAAAAGCAGAATCCAAGGGCTCTCCATGGGTGACATCGGCATGAACTCAACCGACAATATGTGGACAAAGAAGTATCAAACAAATGGACAAGTTATGCACATTTGTTTGGGAAAATGGAAGGGTTTCTGATGGCAATTCAGGACCAAGTCATTGCCACCAGAAATTGCAAAAGGCATCCTAGAGAAGGATGCACCAAGGGAATGGAGGAAACTGGATCACACCTCTCTAGGCTACAAAGACTCAGCTCCTACTGAATACCTAATATAACATGACCTGGATAGAATTATACATCAGAAGCTCACTATCTTCATGGACTTGCTGTGTGTGTTGCTGTTTTCAGTCAGTTTTCAGTCACATCCAATTCTTCGTGATGCTGTTTGTGGTTTTCTTGGCAAAGATATTGAAATGGTTTGCTATTTTCTTCTTCAGCTCATTTTACAGATAAGGAACCTGAGGTAAACAGGGGTAAGCTACTTGCCCAGGGTCACACAGCTAAGTATCTGAGGCCAAATTTGAACGCAGGACTTCTAACTCTCAGGCTGGCATTCTATCTACTGCACCACCTAGCTGCCCTGGATTGGCAAATGATCTCCATATTAAAAATACTATAGGGTCCTCTAGGTGGTCCAGTAGATAGAGCACCAGACCTGGAGTCAAGAGGACCTAAGTTCTAATTCAGCCTCAGAAACTTACTAGTTGGGCAAGTCACTTGACTCCAACTGCCTCCCCAAAATAAACAAACAAAATACTATAAATTTTAAAATTTTCTCAAAAATTCAGCCAATGATACTGGAACTGGAACATTATCATAGACTGAACACCAGCCCACAATTGCCCAGATAGCACTGATGTATAAAAACTTAAGAACTGTTTTTAATAGATATAGCCATACCAAATATTCATAATGTCCAAGTTATATAGGACAAAAAGTTTTCCAAATATAGAGATATAACAGAAAAATCAAAATCTTGTGGTAATGGGATGAGGCACATATCATCACCCTCATCCTCTCTGCTATTGAAGTTGTCCTGAGGATGCTTTTAGTGAGGAGGAGGATCTTAAATTCTAATACGTTTATTCACTTACAGAGAGCAGTTCAAAGAACACAAACTATAAAGGATGGTGACTTCTCCTAGGACTATCTCTATCTGAACCTCATATTTTAAAAATGAGGAGAATGAAATTACTATATTATTAATAATAATAGCTCAGATGCATATCTTTACAGTTGACAAAGCACCAATATCCCTATAAGTTAAGGGGCTATGGTATTATGAAGTCAGTATGGCATGGGGGAAAAAATACTGGATTTTGAATTTAAAGAACTAGATATGAAATTCCTGTTCTGCCACTTACTACCTGTATGATCCTAAACATGTTTTTCTCTGAACCTCCTTTTTCTCCTCTGTAAAATGGTGGCAAAGGATTAGATTATTTCTTGAGTTCCTTCTAGCTTGAACATTCTGTGAATCTATCCCCACATTTTAGAGATGGAGGTCCAGAAAGGTGAATCCTTTCCCCATTATAAATAGTAGAAGATGGACAGCTAGGTGGTGCAGTGAATAGAGTGCTGGGCCTGAAATCAGGAAGACTCATCTTCATGAGTTCAAATCTGGCTTCAGACACTTAGTAGTTATGTGACCCTGAGCAAGTCACTTCATCCTATTTGCCTCAGTTTCCTCAGCTGTAGAATGAGCTGGAGAAGCACTCCAGTATCTTTACCAAGAAAACTCCAAATGGGGTCACAAAGAGTTGGATACAAATGAATAACAACAAAAACAGTAGAAGTGTTCCTGAACATAGTGCAATAATATTAACAATAGTTCTTTCTGTGGTGGCAAAGAATTGGAAACTGAGAGGATGCCCATTGAATGAGGAATGGCTGAACCAGTTATAGTATACGAATGTGACAGAATACTATTGTGCTGTAAGAAATGATGAAGGGAATGGTTTCAGAAAAACCTTGAAAGACTTATGAACTGATGCAAAGTGAAGTAAGCAGTACCAGGAGAACAAATTATACAACAACAGCAATATTGTGAAGATAATCAACTTGGAAAGACAGTAACTCTAACCAACAGAATGGCCAACCACAGTTCCAAAGGACTCAGGATGAAACATGCTATCCATCTCCAGAGAGAGAGCAGCTGGATCCAAGAGCAAATTGAAATATATTTTCTCTTTCTTTTTCTTCACCTCAAAAAATTGGAACATGCCTAATGCAGAAATTTGTTTTGCATCATTATACATACTTACAATTTTTTTTGCCTTCTCAATGGGTGTTATTAGAGGAGGAGGGGGAGAATTTGGAACTGAAAATAAAATAAAATTAATTTTAAAAAACAGAAAGCTGTCTACATCCAGAGAAAGAACTATGGAGTCTGAATGCAGAGTGAAGCAGACTATTTTCTTTTTTTGTTTTTTTCTTTATCATGGTTCCTCCCATTCATTCGAATTCTTCTATACAATATGACTAATGTGAGATATGTTTAATAGGAATGTATATATAGACAGCCTATATCAGATTGCAATGCCATCTTGGGGAGGAGGGAGAGAAGAGAGGTGGAAAAATTTAAAACTTATGGAAGTGAATGTTGAAAAATAAAAATAAATTAACTTTGAAAAAAGGAAGTGGTCCTATGCATAGGTCTGAAACCCAGCGTTCTTTCTTCTGTATCCTGCTCTGTTGGGTAGGTAATGTGGTACAGTTGAAATAACATAGACTCATGGATGGATGGATGGAATAAGCATTTATTAAGCACCTACTCTATGCCAGGCATTGTACTAAGTGTTTGGAAAAGATCATCTCATTTGATTACAGCAATCTTGTAAAGTAGGTGCTATTACTAGCCCCATTTTACAAATGGGAAAACTGAGGCAAACAGATATCAAGTGACTTGCCCAATGTCACATAGCCAGTGAATATCTGAAACCAAGATTTGAACTCTTCATGAAGTCTTCATGATTCCAGGTCCGGTCAGCACTCAATCCACTGTGCCAACTTCAGTTCAGTGAGCAGGACCAAGAACAAATTTTATACACAGTGACCACCCTAATGTAAAGGAGACCAACATTAAAAGACATCAGAACTGCTATCAACACTATCACCAATATATATATATATATATATATATATATATATAAAAGGATTGAGGGTAAAAAATGCCTCCTACCTCTTGGCCAAAAGGTAGAAGCTATAGCTGAAGAATGGCCATTACATTGATTTGTTTTGCTTATCTGTACTTATTTGTTGCAAGGGAAGGTTCTAATGGAGGCTTAGTAGAGTTGTTGGAAAGTGATAGTTATATTAAAAAAGAAGTTGTTTTTCAGTCACATCCAACTCTTTGTAATCCTATTTGGGATTTTCTTGACAGAGATGATGGAGGAGTTTGCCATTTCCCTCTCTAGTTCATCTTACAGATGAGGAAACTGAGGCAAATAGGGTGAAGTGACTCGTTCAGTAGCACACAGCTAGTAAGTGCCTGAGGCCAAATTGGAACTCAGGTCTTGACTCAAGGTCCAATGCTTTATCCACTGTGCCACTTAGCAGCCTATAATATAAAAATGCCATCAATTAAACATTTATATTAAAGAAAAAAGAAAGAATTTAAGGCCCACTGTATGAATCAAATCATATCTCTCAGCTGTTTCCTGACTTCCTACCTTCCCGTTCCACTGAAACTACTCTCTCAAGAGCCACAATTGACTTTGGAATCATTTATTTATTATAATAAATTTTACTTTATTATATAATTTAATGTATTTATAATTTATAATTATTTAATTTATTATAATAAATTATCAGTGATTATCCTCCCTAATCTTTACTGATCATTCCCTTCTTCTAAATATTTTTTCCTCCCTTGGCTTAAGAGATACCATACTCTCCCAGGTCCCACCTCTTAAATTTCTGTTTTTCTAGTTCCTTCATTCACATCTTATCTCCTCTCTCCCACAATAGTGAGTATACCCCAAGGTTCTGTCCTTGGTTGTCTTCTCATCTCTTCACACTTTTTCCCTATTCAACTTCATTCAATGTCATGGCTTCAATTGTCATCTTGATGCAAACAAACTCATTATCTCTAATCTGGATCTTTCTTTGAACTAAGCAGAACCACATTTCCAACTGTCAGCAGAATGTCATTGGTGTGCCTCACTGGCACCTCAAAACCAAACATATTTTCTTTCCCCAAAAAACATGCCCCTTTCAGTTTTGATTTTCATCCCTGTTGGTGAGATCCCCATTCACTCAGTCTCCCATATTTGCAATTTTTCTATTATCCTTTGACTCCTCCCTTTCTTCAAATCCAATTAGTTATTAAATTCTATTGATATCAACCCTGTTCTATTTCTCCAAAGAGTTCTCTTCTCTCTAGTCCTCTGGCTAGCATGGGACCACATCCCAATCTGCCAGTACCATTGCAGTAATCCCTAACGTGACTTCCTGCCTAACAAAATTGAACTAGAAAAATTAATGCAAAGAAGCAGACTTGATCCCACTGGTACTGCTGAGTCTTGGTGGGGTAAGCCTCATGACAGAAATATGACTTGGATGGGAATATCTTATTTTTAAGAAAGGAGAGTGGTAGGAGTAGATTAAGAAAACAAACATATCTGAAATCTAGGAACCAGAGTAAGGAAAGCATGGTGGGAAGTATTTGAGTAAAGATCAATAGAGGGACAAAGAAAAGTTATTTTTGTGATAGGACTGAACTACAGACCACCTAGACAGAAAAGGGAAATAGATAAGTTGAGGAATAAGAATGTAGTAGTGATAGGGTACTTCATTTAATCAGAATCCATCTGTTAAGAGTTCTGTGCCAAAAGCAGAGCATCCAAAACCCTTTTTTTCTATTTCTTTTCAAAGAAAATCTATTTTCTCTCCTCCTCATTGAAAAGGAAAGGAAAAACAAAGCCCTTATAACAATTATGAGCAGTCAAGCAAAACAAATTCCCACATTCAGCCAACAACTTTTTCACTTCCCTTAATGATAATTTCACCCAACAATGAGGGATTCTCTTCTGGATATGATTTTCTCATCAACAGAAAAGCACTGGTTTCTAAGTGAGGAATAAAGGAACTTTTTAGGGAAGTAATCGCTCCCTTCTAGAGTTTGTGATAGAAAGAGAGGCAAGCCTAGTAAAGTCTGATGGGAACCCTAGATCTGTGGAGATTTGATCATTAGAGGAAGGCTCCCAAGACTCTACTTTAGTCCCACAGATTAAAATTCTCCATGGAAAAGCCAGCTGGAAGGATGGAAAACTCTCAAGAATGAAATAAAAGAATGAAATTCCTAAGATGCAAAGGGAAGCAATTCCAATGAAGAGGGGAAACTTGTCTGAGAAGGATGATATGGTTGGAAGGAAAAACTCATCAACCAACTTGGATTTTTCAAAGATACGAATGTGAGATGGAAGTGAAGTTAGTTAACAGAATTAATACAAAGGCATGGTATGGTGCCTCGAGAAGGTGAACCAAAAAATACAATGGTCCTGGACAATTCTGTAGGACTTATGATGAAAGGTACTGTCCATCTCCAGAGAAAGAACTGATAGAGTCTGAATACAGACCAAAGATACTTTGTCTTTATTTTATTTTTCTTGGGTTTTTTTCCCTGTGTTTTCTTTCACAGCATGACTTCCATGAAAATGTGTTTTGCATGACTACACATGTATAACACATCAAATTGCTTTGCCTTCTTATTGGCAGCAGAGGGGAAGTAGGGTGAGAATTTGGCATGAAAAAATTGGAACAAAGAATGTTAAAATTGTTTTTACATGTTATTTGAAAAAATAAAATATTAAATTTTTAAAAAAGGAGGACTGAAGCTGATAAGAAAAGGTAGGAATAACACAAAGCATTTGGGGGTTTTTGTAGGAGATGGGGGAGGGAAGGGAATGCTTAGCATATTATCTGTCATATGATAGAAACTCAATAAACATTTATTGATTGACTGATTGATTGAAGGTATCTAAAATGTCAAAAATTGTATGGTCAAAGAAAGGATAGGACCACTGCTTGGGGCAAATGGGACAATACCAACTGACAATAGAGAGAAGACAGAGCTACTCATTTTTCCTCATCTGACCTTTAGACTGGAAAGGACAGTACAAAAATGGCTTCTAGAGAGTTGATATCCAAGATAAATCAGGAGATAGTAAAAGAGTACTTAGCTGCCTTTGCTGAAATCAAGTCACCCAGCCCAGCTGAGCTACATTCCCAGCCACTGGAGGGGAAAAAAGATAGATATGATATTAAAACCTCAGTCAGTGGTAATTAAAATATCATGGAAAATATAAGAGGTATGAAAAGATTGGAGGACAACTATTGTCCCAGTTTCCAAAAAATGAAAAGAGAATGAAATTTCCAAACTATAGGCCCATTTCTGGGAAAATTCTATAATGCATTATTAGAGCAATAAAACAGCCTAGGAAAGACAGTGATCACAAAAAGCCCTCATAACTTCATCAAAAGCAGATCATGCCCAATTGACCTTATTTCTTTGGGGGGGAACAGGGCTACTAAACTGGTATTTCTAAGAGAATGGTGGAGATAGAATTTACCTAAATTTTAAGAAACCTTTTTTATTAAGTATTTTATGCTATTCTTATAGATAAGTACACCTTGCAGATAAGGGTAGTGATGTGATGGTAAATGTTTAATAACGGACTCTCCAAAAAGAAATATGTGAAACACACTTTTAAGCTCAATTTGCATTATTAACATTTTTTCTATTACTTTATAAAGTTTAGAGTACAATAAATCAAACCCTGATTTGTAGCATTTGTTAATGTCCAGGGTGCAAATGCTCACCCTGAAAATATAATAATTGGCTTTTGTAAGCTGGTATGAGCAAATTGTACCATACCCCTGGATATGGGTCAAACAATAATGCAATTAGATTCAGAAATGAGTGAATTTGGGCACTGAAAGAGTACTCTTTAATGGTTCCATGTCAACTTAGATTCCCCAGGATCTGTCCCTAGTCCTGTGTGGCTTCACATTCTTATCAATGACTTGGATAAATGCATCAATGCTATCATTTTCATATTCTCAGACGTTACAAAGCTAGGAGGATTTGCTAACATACTAGATGACAGAAGTCAGGATCCAAAAGTCCTTGATAAGATAGAGAATTGGGTGACATCTCATAAGATGAAAAGTAGTAGAGATAAATGTAAAGTCTTACAAGTGAGTTCAAGAAATCAAATTCACAAGCAACAAAATGGAGAAGACATGGTTGGTTAGACAGAAATGTGTCTGAAAAGGAAAATCTGAGGGTCTTAGTAGACCACAAGCTCATCACACCACAATATCATAGGGCAGCCCAAGAAGCAAATTGAGATCTTACACTACATTAAGAGAGTCATAACTTTCAGGAATAAAGAGATGATGGTTCAGTTGTACAGTGTTCTGAATAGATGCTCTCTCCCCAACTTGAGTATTGCATTCAAGTATCTAGATCAGTGAAGGAATTTGAGTCAATGTTATCTGAGGACTGGTTGAAAGAATTGACTAAATGAAGTACCCTATCACATTCCTTAACTTATCTATTTCCCTTGTCTGCCTAGGTGGTCTATAGTTCAGTTCTATCACAGAAATAAGGTTGAAGGCATGTTTAACTTGACTTGAGATGTGAAGACTCAGGGGATGTGATAACTATCTTCAAGTATTTGTAAGATAGCCCTACAGCAAAGGAACTGGATTTGTCCTGTTTGGTCACAGGGAGTAGAATTAAGAATATGTGGGCAAGTTTAAAGAGGGAAATGTAGATCATCAGGAAAAAAAATGGATTCATCATGAGAGTTATCCAATCCAAAGTGGAATAGGCTACCTGGGAAGCTCATGAGCAGTTACTTATCAGGTGTGTTATAATGGGGATTCTTCCAACTCTGACATTCTATGGTTTGGTGATTCTATTTTCCCTCCAACTCATTCTTAATCTTCTGTCACATTAAGCTTCCTTAAGCATATATCTAGTCACAAAAATGTTCAGCAGCTCCCCACTGACGCTCTAATACAGTTCAACTTCCTTTGCTTGCCTTTCAAAGTCCTAGGCTTACAGTCTTATCTCATACTACTTTTCTTCTTTCTCCTAGAACCCTAGCCAAACCAGACTCTATGCTGCCCTTTCTTTTTCTACCTGAGAGATATTTCTGTTCCCTATATTCCTGGAGCCAAACAAACTAATCTTTCTGAGTTCAAATTGGCCTCAGACGCTTACTAGCTGTGTGACCCTGAGCAAACCACTTAAACCTTTTTGACTTAGTTTCTCATCGGTAAAATGGAGTGGAGAAGGAAATGGCAAACCACCCCAGTATCTTTGCCAAGAAAACCCTAAATGGGGCCATGAAGAGTTGGACAGGACTGAAACAAGTGAACAATAATAATACTTGGAATATATCTTTCCATCCACCCTATCCCCTCAGTTTACTCTGAATTCCTACCCATCCTTTAAAGCCCAGTTCAAATGTTGTACCTTTCATGAAGCTGTCCCAGATCCCCAATGCTTAACCATAATGGTCTCCCCTTAGGCATCACTCCATCAAATCTCTTGTGAACTGATCACAGGATCATTAGATCCCAGATCTAGAGAGGAAAGGGACCTTCTGAAGTCATCTAGTCCAGCCCCCTCATTTTACAGATGAGGAAATTAAGGCTCAAGGAGGTAAGGTTACTTTTAAATTGTTGTACAGGCAGTAAACATAAGAGGCAGAATTTGAACCCAGGTCTCCTGATTCCAGAGCCATTCTGTTTATAGGATCATAGATTGAGAGGATATCCAGTCCTACCACCCTCTTACAGATGAGGAAGCTGAGGCCCAAAGTGATATGCTTAAAGTCATACAGGTAGTAACAGTGTGCTATTAGAACCCATGTCCCCGACTCTAAATCCAGCTCTCTTTCCACCACACACTAAGCTGTTAGCTGTGTTGAAGAAAGACAAGAATTTGGGGGCAGAATTGAACAGGTATAAAAGGAAACATCACTGGTATGATGGTGTCAAGAGGCCTTGAGTTCAAATCCTAGTTCTGTTGTTTACCACTTGGAAAAGTCACTTCCCTTCCATGACTCTCAGTTTCCTCTACTGTTACAGGAGAAAGTTGAACAGGCTGATGTCCAAGGTCCCTTCAAGAGGGCAACTAGAGGGCACAATGGATAGAATGCTGGGAGTCAGGGAGATCCGAGTTCAAATCCAGCCTCAGATACTTACTAGCTAGGCAAGTCACTTAACCTCTGTTTACCTCAGTTTTCTCATCTATAAAATGGGGGTAAGTTGTGAAAATCAAATGAGGTAAAATTTGTAAAAACACTTAACATAGTGCCTGGCATATAGTAGGTGCTTAATAAATGCTTGCTTGCTTCCTTCCTGATCTTTATCCTATGATTACATAAAGATGAGCCCCTGTCTTCAGGCCAGCAAGAAATCAGACATCATCTCGGACTAAGCTGATGAAAAAGTTTCATGATACTGAATAGCAGGCTGGTTTATGCACACGGTACTTTTAATGATCCCAAGCTGCTTCCTATTCAGATTCTACTTTTTTTTTTTAAAACAATCAATTCCCAATAATGATGAATGGTGGTGATGCCTTTCCAACATCTCAGAACTGTCCAGTAGACATATTAAACTCAGTATGTCCAAAATGGAACTCATTATCTTTGACCTAAACCCTCCCGGATCCATCCCACCTTTCCTATTACCATAGAGGGCAATACCATCCCCCTTCCCCAGTCCCTCTGGCTCACAACCTAGGGCTCATCTGGAATTCCTCATCATCTCTCCCCCCACCCTACACCCCATATCCAAATCTGTTTCCAAGGTCTGTCAATTTCACCTAAGTAACATCTCTCTAAACCCACTGGTGCAGGCTCTTATCAGCTTGTATCTTGATTATTGCAATAACCTGCTGATGGCTCTCTCTGTTTCAGTCTCTTCCCACTCCAATTCATCCTCCATTAAGCTACTGAAGTAATTTTCCTAAAATGCAGATCCAATTATGTCACCTTCTCCAACCCCCACTCAGTAAACTCCAGCGGCCTCCAAGAGCAAATACAAAATGCTCTGTTGAGCATTCAAAGCCCTTCGTAACCAATCCCCTTCCTACTTTTCCAGTCTTCTGACACCTTCCTCCCTGACATGTATTCTCTGATCCAGTGACATTGGCCTCCTGGCTGTTCCCAAACAGGACACTCCATCTCTCGGTCCTGGACATTTTTTCGGGGTGTCTCTCTTCCCCTCCACCCTCCCCACCCCAACCTCGCCTGGAAAGCTCTCACTTATCAGCTCTGACTACTGACTTCCCTGGCTTCCTATAAGTCCCAACTACAATCCTACCTTCCACAGGAAGCCTTTCCCATCCCCTCTTAATTCCAGTGCCTTCCTTCTGTTAATTATTTCTTATTTTTCCTGTATGTAGCTTGCTTTGTCTATATTTATTTGTCTGCTTGTTGTAAACTCCTGGAGGACAGGAAGTGTTTTTGCCTCTTTTTGTATCCCCAGAGTTTAGCACAAGGCCTGTCACATAAAAGGAGCTTAATAAATGTTTGTTGATTAATTAGTATGACATCACAATCTCCCAGGAATCAAAGCTGCAGACAACTCAATGGGCATTCTAGAGACATGTTTGGGCTGGTTGGCAGCAACATAAATTGAGTAATGACCTATTGTGGGGGCATTCTGGAGCCAGTCTACGCAGGCTTAGGAGAGCCAAGTATTACATTTTCAGGATAAACACTTACACCTTGGAAATTGGCCAAAGCTACAAATCAGGGTTTAATTTATTGTTTTGTTGATTGTCTAGACTGAAGAAAGTGATTGAGAAAATGTTAATACTGCAAACTAAATGTATATCCTACACAGATTTTTTTGGAGAAATGCTTATTAAATATTTTTAGCACACCTTTGCCTATAAGTAACAAATAGAATAAAGCATTCTCATGGAGGAAGCATACTATTGGCAAAGGGAGGGAGCTACTGAGGTGAAGATGAACAGTCATGGGGTAAAATCAAGTGACCAATCAACCAAGAAACTTTTATTAAGTGCTAAGTATAAATGGGGCAACTAGGTGGTGCACTGGATAAGAACACTGGACCTGAAGTCAGGAAGACTCATCTCTCTGAGTTCAAATCCAGCCTCAGATACCTACTAGCCATGTGACCCAGGGCAAGTCACCTTACCCAGTTTGCCTCAGTTTCCTCATCTGCAAAATGAGCCGGAGAAGAAAATGGCAAACCACTTCAGTATCTTGGCCAAGAAAACCACAAAATGGGGTCCCGATTTCAAAATGGATGTCCCAGAGACTTCTCAAATTTAAGATGTCCAAAAACTAAACTTAATATCTTCGCTCCATACCCCACCCTCCAAACACTCCCCTCTTACAAACTTCTCTATTTCTGTTGAAGACACCACTATCCTTCCAGTCTCCCAAGGTCTTCACCTCTGCAGCCAACTGTTTCTACCTTCTCATGTTCTCTCCACTCACAGAACCATCACCTCAGTTCAACTCTTGTTGTCTTTCACCTAGATTACTGAAGCTGCTTCCTAATTGGTTTCCCTGAGGTCTCTTAATACTCCAATTCAGCTCACCACAACTGTCAAAGAAATTTTCCTTAAGGGCAAGTCTGACTACGTGACTCTATACTCAATTCCAGTGGCTTCCTCTTGTCTTTAGGATGAAAAATATAGTCTACTTTTAAACTTCTCAACAACCTGGCTGGCTATTTGACTCTGGGCAAGTCACTTAAACTCTGCCTGCCTCAGTTTTCTCATCTGCAAAAGGAGTTCAAGAAGGAAATGGCAAACCATTCCTATATCTCTGCCATCAAAACGTCACCCATCCCTATAACAGACTGTAAATTTCAGTAGATCAAAGACCTAATGTTCTCTAAACTTAGTATCCTCCTAAGGGGGAGCACAGTGTACTGCCTCTGATAGTCACTTAATAAACATTTGTTGGATCAGCATGATGAGGGTGGACAATAATCTCTCTAAGGTCCCCTTTTGGCTCTAAAAACAATTACGATTCAAATATTTCCCTGACTTGATAATCCTAAAAATTAAAATTTAATTCTGTTTTTATTTTAATCAGTTTGGGAGTTATGAAGCCACTACAAGACATGGTGGCCCAGTAAAATACTAAGTAGCTGGAACTTGTTCATACTACGAATGGTCAAATAAATCTGGCTATATATGAGGGAATGGAGGAAGACCACAGACCTTGGCGACAGGGTGCAGTCCCTAGAAACCTGCCTGGAACTTTCCCCAGAACTCTCCTTGAATTTTCCCACTTAGTCAAGTCTCTGGCATTCCCCTGAGGCATTGACCCATCCCAGTCATCCTCTCACCTGGCCTTTCATTGTGGCCCTAAGAGAGACCATTGTGGGTCTCTCAATTCTCTGTTACCTCTAACCTAACCAAGCCCTTCATGGTTTGTTACCTCTGGAGCTCGCACACAATCCCCGCCCCCCCACTTCCCACCCTTGATTCCATCTAAACCCCATTCTCCCTTGGCCACATGGTCCAGGTCCCTGGCAGTAGCCTAGGGCACCCAGCCCTTCTCTGTTACCTCCCAGGCACCCCAGCCTACTGGCCACTCCATTGTAGATCTCTTTCCTAAAAAAAAGAATTACTCTAACAAGGCATGGATTTTTAGAATCATGCCCTGAGTCTAAAAACCTGACCCAAGTGTTCTAATAAACTTCGTCTATGGCTGAAAGAAGGCTTGGGTCAAATTCATTTGAGGTAGGACCTCTGCGTAGCTATTTTGGGATTCCAATACCCCTAAACCTCAACAGGAATAGGTGTAAATGTGCCCTTTTATCAGCCACTAGGGGGTACAGTGGATCTGGAATTCAAATTTGACCTCAGGCACCTACTAGCTGTGTGACCCTGGGCAAGTCACTTCACCTTGTTTGCCTCAGTTTCCTCATTTGGAAAAGAAAATGGCAAACCACTCCAGTATCTTTGCTAAGAAAAACTCACGGGGGCGGGAGCCAAGATGGCGTAGTAGAAAGACGCACATACACATAGCTCCGAACCCACAACCCATAGAACAACTACAAAGAAGTAACTCACGGCGAATTCTGCACCCAGAGGCCACAGAACATTGGAGCGAGGGAGATTTCTGTTCCGGAGAGACCTGCAAACCTCTCGTAAAAGGTCCTTCGTGCTGCGGACTGGGCGCCGGGACTGGGAGCTGAGTACAGCCCTGCCGTGGCCGCGGCACCGAGAGGAACAGATCCGAGCAGGCTTCAGGGACGGGATCTCCAGCGGCCGCACAAGTACCTCCACCCACAGGTGACGGGGGTCTGTGAGAGAGTCCCTTTGGCGGGTCGAGGGGGGAGTGGGGTGCCCCCATGGCTCGGGCCCCCTCGGGAGACAGAAGCTGAGGGGCAGCGGCAGACCAGGGCTCTCCAAGCAGGCAGGAGCCTGGATCCATTGTTGAAGGTCTGTGCATAAACTCCCTGAGGGAACTGAGCCTGAGAGGCAGCCCTGCCCTCACCTGAGCATCTGAATTTAATCTCACACTGAATAGCAGCCCTGCCCCCGCCCAAAGCCCTGAGGCTGGAAGCAGCATTTGAATCTCAGACCCCAAACACTGGCTGGGAGGATCAGGAGGTGAGGTGGGTGTGAGGAAAATATTCAGAGGTCAAGTCACTGGCTGGGAAAATGCCCAGAAAAGGGAAAAGAAATAAGACTATAGAAGGTTACTTTCTTGGTGAACAGGCATTTCCTCCCTTCCTTTCTGATGAGGAAGAACAATGCTTACCATCAGGCAAAGACACAGAAATCAAGGCTTCTGTGTCCCAGCCCACTCAATGGGCACAGGCCATGGAAGAGCTCAAAAAGAATTTTGAAAATCAAGTTAGAGAGGTGGAGGAAAAGCTGGGAAGAGAAATGAGAGACATGAAGTCAAAGCATGAACAGCAAATCAGCTCCCTGCTAAAGGAGACCCAAAAAAATGTTGAAGAAAATAACACCTTGAAAACTAGCCTAACTCAATTGGCAAAAGAGGTTCAAAAAGCCAATGAGGAGAAGAATGCTTTCAAAAGCAGAATTAGCCAAATGGAAAAGGAGATTCAAAAGCTCACTGAAGAAAATAGTTCTTTCAAAATTAGAATGGAACAGATGGAGGCTAATGACTTTATGAGAAACCAAGAAATCACAAAACAAAACCAAAAGAATGAAAAAATGGAAGATAATGTGAAATATCTCATTGGAAAAACAACTGACCTGGAAAATAGAGCCAGGAGAGACAATTTAAAAATTATGGGCCTACCTGAAAGCCATGATCAGAAAAAGAGCCTAGACATCATCTTTCATGAAATTATCAAGGAAAACTGCCCTGAGATTCTAGAACCAGAGGGCAAAATAAATATTCAAGGAATCCACAGAACACCGCCTGAAAGAGATCCAAAAAGAGAAACTCCTAGGAACATTGTGGCCAAATTCCAGAACTCCCAGGTGAAAGAGAAAATATTGCAAGCAGCTAGAAAGAAACAATTCAAGTATTGTGGAAATACAATCAGGATAACACAAGATCTAGCAGCTTCTACATTAAGGGATCGAAGGGCATGAAATAGGATATTCCAGAAGTCAAAGGAACTAGGACTAAAACCAAGAATCACCTACCCAGCAAAACTGAGTATAATACTTCAGGGGAAAAATTGGTCTTTCAATGAAATAGAGGATTTTCAAGCATTCTTGATGAAAAGACCAGAGCTGAAAAGAAAATTTGACTTCCAAACACAAGAATGAAGAGAACCATGAAAAGGTGAACAGCAAAGAGAAGTCATAAGGGACTTACTAAAGTTGAACTGTTTACATTCCTACATGGAAAGACAATATTTGTAACTCTTGAAACATTTCAGTATCTGGGTACTGGGTGGGATTACACACACACACATGCACACACGCACACACACATAGAGACAGAGTGCACAGAGTGAATTGAAGAGGATGGGATCATATCTTAAAAAAAAATGAAATCAAGCAGTGAGAGAGAAAGATATTGGGAGGAGAAAGGGAGAATTGAATGGGGCAAATTATCCCTCATAAAAGAGGCAAGCAAAAGACTCATTAGTGGAGGGATAAAGAGGGGAGGTGAGAGAAAAACATGAAGTCTACTCTCATCACATTCCACTAAAGGAAAGAATAAAATGCCTACTCATTTTGGTATGAAAACCTATCTTACAATACAGGAAAGTGGAGGATAAGGGGATAAGCAGAGTGGGGGGGGATGATAGAAGGGAGGGCATGGGGAGGAGAGTGCAATTTGAGGTCAACACTCATGGGGAGGGATAGGATCAAAAGAGAATAGAAGTAATGGGGGACAGGATAGGATGGAGGGAAATATAGTTAGTCCTATACAACACAACTATTATGGAAGTCATTTGCAAAACTACACAGATTTGGCCTATATTGAATTGCTTGCCTTCCAAAGGGAAGGGGTGGAGAGGGAGGGAGCTAAAGAAGTTGGAACTCAAAGTGTTAGGATCAACTGTAATGTTCTTACCACTAGGAAATAAGAAATACAGGTAAAGGGGTATAGAAAGCTATCTGGCCCTACAGGACAAAAGAGAAGACAGAGACAAGGGCAGAGAGAGATGATAGAAGAGAGAGCAGATTGGTCATAGGGGCAATTAGAATGCTTGGCATTTGGGGGGGGAGGGGAGAAAAGGGGAAAAATTTGTAACCCAAAATTTTGTGAAAATGAATGTTAAAAGCTAAATAAAAAAAAAAAAGAAAAAAAAAAAAAAAAGAAAAACTCACATGGGGTCACAAAGAGATACAACTGAAATGACTCAACAACCAAATATAACCTTCTTCCCAGAAAGAAAGCAAGCTACTTGAGATCAGGAACTGTTTCATTTTATCTTTAACACTTGTGGGAAACAAGGAAGTTCTGTTTCCATAGGTTAAAACTCCTAGCTTTAAGTGATCAATGTTGTAACCTAGCTCAGTCAAATTAAAAGTCAGAAACTTGTGCACTGGCTTGATGAGCTGTTTGAGGGAAAGACTGTCTCAGAGAAGAATGAAGTCACCTGGCCAAAGGATGGTATGACAGGAAGTCCAAAATTCAGAACCGTATAATAGGGCTTGCATTGGTCTGAACAACTGGTGGTCTTCCAGTAGCCTTACTTGGGAGCTTCCCATTCATTCAAGGGGAATGAACAGTGAAGACATTCCCTCCTCCTGAAGTGGAGGGGAGTCAGTTTTGGCCAAAGTGTTCGATTCCTCTGAACTCTGCTGTAATAAAATTTCCTTGATACATATTTGTGTGTCAAGAGAGTTTTTAACACTTATTGTTTGTCCTTCATTCTCAAAGAGGACCATGCCATAGCTTTCAAGTGAATTGGATTTAAGTGAGGCAGGGCTGTGCAAGGTCATCAGCCTCACTATCTCCTCAGGAGTCATCTGGGTCTAGGGGCAAGATATAGATCAGGACTGCTGGAGATGGCCCCAATGAAGTGGGAGACCTTGGCCTTTTTAAGCTAAAGTCTCCCAGGTCTCAGTTCATCGTCAGATACATAATAAGCAATTTTACATGCTTCCAAACTGATTAATAAGTAAATATAAGGTTTATACAAAGTACATAATACAAAGAAATTGGGAAAGGGGAGGGGTGGTCAGGAACAGATTCAAGCTGGGGGGGGCCCTTGAGGTAAGCTCTGAAGGAAGCTAGAGACTAAGAGACCAAAGTGATGAAAGAGCACATCAGACTTTACCTGTGCAAAGATCCATAGGGGGGAGATGAAATGTCATATAAGATAAATCTCAAAATTGGCCATATTTTTACACAGGGGTCAGCTAGGTGGCGAAGTGGACAGAGTGCTGGGTCTGGAATCAGGAAGGCTGATCTTTCTGAGTTCCAATCTGACTTCAGACACTTACTAGCTATGTGACCCTGGGCAAGTCACTTCACCCTGTTTGCCTCAGTTTCCTCATCTGTCAAATGAGCTGAAGAAGGAAATGGTAAACCATTTCAGTATCTCTGCGAAGAAAACCTTGAATAGAGTCACAAAGAGTCGAATTCAACTGAAAACTATGGAATAACAACAACATTTGCTCTGTGGGCAGTTCCCTTCCCTCCCCTGGGTCTTGATTTCCTCATCTTAAAACAAGCGGGTTAGATTGAATGATCCTTAAGGTCTTTTTCCAGCTTTAGCTCTCATGAAAGCTATGCCACAATGAGGGGGACGTGGGCTTTGATTCTGATCTTGGACAAAGTATTTCCCCTTTCTGGGCCCCAGTTTCCTCAACTACAGAATATGAGAATTGTGCTAAGTGATCTCCTAGATCCCTTCCAGCAGTAAAAGTCTATGACTATGAAAAATGCCCAAACCCCAGTCCCCAGCCTGTAACCCTGCCTGCCATCTTAATTTACATTCACAAGCTTTTCCACAGCCTGAAGCTTTTTCCTTTTGGAGCTCAGCAGAACACTTAACACCTCTTTGTCCCTAGGCTCTGGAAGGATTTTTCTCATGGCTTTTTTTTTTCCAGGAGATTGCAGGTAAGTACTTTTCCCAGAGATTTCTTTTTCTAGATGAAGGAGTTCACTAAGTCATTTTCTTCTACGCCATCTAATCTCCCCCTTCTTTCTCCCTTTCTTTCCCTTCCCCCATTCCCCCACTGCAGAAAGATAACAAAATAAAAACTTAACACCTCAAGGAATCTGCCTGGCAGGATTATACATAAATATCAGCCCCCAAAAGAGCCAGGTTTCATTTCTACATAGAGATTCAGCAAAGGCTTTGTTCAGTCTCAACCCAAATTCCTCTAATAAATCCTCTCAGCAAAAAAAAAAAAAAAAAAGCATATAAGTGAAGATCAAGCTTCCTTAAAATGGCCCTGGATGCTTCAATAGAAGAGAATTCCTCTAGAGAATGAATTCTGCCAGAGGAGAAAATGGAGTCCCCATGGAAGCTGGAGGGGGTGGATCCAGAAGGCACTTGAATGTTTCACTGGGTAGGAAGGGGTTGCAGGAGCCCCCACAGAACTCCAGAGGTGATGAATTACCTTCGAGACTTTGGAGAAATCATTACCCAGAGACAGTAATTAATATACACATATACACATGAAGTGAGAGTGAGTATATTTGCTGGTGATGGTTACGGTATTTATTACTGGTGAATGAAAAAACATGAGACAAGAGAGAAAAGAGGAGGGAGAAGAGATGAAGCAGAGAGGTAGAAGAAATAAGGAAATAAAAGGAGAGAGAAGAGAGAATGAATGAGGATAAGAGATGAGACAGAAAAGAGTAGAAAGAGGCAAAGAGAAGCAGAGAAAGGGAAAAAGGAAAAGAAAGGGAGAAAGGACAGAGGAGAGAGAGAAGAGACAATAGAGAGAGGGAAAGAAGAGAGAAAAGAGATAAATGGAGAGAGGAGAAAGAAAACCATAAAAGAAAGAAGGGAGGGAAAACAGAAACAAGAGATGAGAAATGGGGAAAGAGAAAAGACAGGGAGGGGAAAATAAGAAAGAAATGAAAACAGGGAGAGAAATGAAGAAAGAAAAGGAAAGAGAGATAAGATAAATCAAGAAGGGGGAGGAGAGAGCAAGAAAGAGATGAGGGGAAGAGAAAGTAGAATGAGGAGATTCAACGGAGAGAAGGGAAAACAGAAAGAGAAGGTGGAATGAAGGAAGAGATAGGAGAGAGAAAAGGAAAAATGGCAGAAGAAAAGGAAGATAGAGGGATCAAGAGAAGAGGGTGGAGCAATTGGGCGGAACAGTGGAGAGAGCACTGTGCATGGGACCTGAGTTCAAATCCAGCCTCAGAGACTTATTAGCTGTGTGACCCTGGGCAAGAGGAAAGGGATCGAAAGAAAAGAGAGATGAGAGAAAGGGGAAAAGAAAATTAAGAAGGGAAGGGAAAGAAAGAGAAGAAAGAAACAAAAGAAAGACAGGAGACTTGAGCAAAGAGAGAAACTGAATGAAGTCTCAAGAAATTGAGAAAAATTAAGTGTCTGTCAGATCCAATTTATGCCCATATTCTACCTTTGTGGAAGGAAGAAGACCAAGTTAGATTTTTAAAAAGAGAGAAGAGAAGAAAAAAATCCAATTTGGCTGCCTTCGCTATTGTATGGAATAGTCTGCCAACTGGGGACAGCCCCAGGCCCCTCAAGGTTCCACACAATTCTAGAACATGAGAGCTGGAAGAGACTATACAGATAATATGTTAGCCAGCTTCACTGCAGGGAACAGCATATGAAACAGTATACTGTATAATATGCTCAGCTACGTAAATGTTCCCTTGTGAGGGAAGGGCTGTGTTAACGCTTTCCTCCCCACTATCAGGGAGTAGAGCACAGAGCCAATGTTTGAAGAAGGGTGCAATTGAAATAGCCTTGGACTGGGAGTCAGTCAACAAGCATTTATAAAGTGCCTGCTATGTGCCAGACATTGCCTAATGCTAGGGATGGGCAGCTAGGTGGTGCAGTGGATAGACCACCAGTGCAGGAGTCAGGAGGACCTGAGTTCAAATGTCACCTCAGACACTTGACACTCACTAGCTGTGTGACCTTGGGCAAGTTACTTAACCCCAATTGCCTCATCCTGGGTCATCTCCAGTCATCCTGATGAATATCTGGTCACTGGATTCAGATGGCTCTGGAGGAGAAGTGAGGCTGGTGACCTGCACAGCCCTCCCTCACTCAAAACAAAGTCAAGTGCAAGTCATGTCATCATTTCTCCGATGGCATGGTCTTCTTTGGCAACAAAGGACAAACACACCTCAACGCTAGGGATATGATGATATCTGAAAACCTGGGCTCCAATTCCAGCTCTGTCAGTCAATCAATAAACATTTATTAAATGCCTACTGTGTGCCAGGCACTGTTCTAAGCACTTTGAATACAAAGTAAGGCTCTCAAAAAGCTCATGGTCTAATGGGGGAGAAAACATGCAAACAACTTGGTATAAAAAAGCTATATATTAGGGACAAATTGGGAAGAATCAGCAGAGGGAAGATATTGTGTGATGCTGGACAAGTCACTTCCTCCTCTCTGGGCCTCAGTTTCCTTATCTGCAAAATTAGGTTGCCAGTCTATTTCTTTAGCATCCTTTTCAGCTTTAAATTCTATGAGAATTACATCCTCTCTCATTCATTAGGCAGATGGAGCTTTGGGGAGCCTGTAGTGCCCTAAATAAAGTTAGTATGGAGACAGGAATCTATCCCTGGAGGATCCTGGGACCATTCACTCCCACCAACTCAGAGCACTTAGAGAGGATGACAAAACACTCATTTGAAACAATTATCGACTTCCTCATGTCAGTCCTTACATAGCTAAGTTGCCTCTTGTCAATATAAACAATCCTTGTTCATGTATATTCCTCCCCAGCTGTGCTATAAGTTTCTGGAGCAAAGAAGAGTCCACTTACATCTTCATATCTTCTAAAGCACTTGATGACAGTGGGCACATAGTAGTATGACAGATTGAGAGTTGGAAAAAATGTTTGAAACCTGAATATGGCTTCCAACTCTCTTTACAGATAAGGGATCTAAGGCTCAGAGGTGTGACATTTATGATCACATAGTCAGCAAATGTCAGTCAGGGTCTTCCTCATTCCATGTTCAGCATTCTGTCTTCTATACTGTGCTGTATTAATATTGACCCTTCCCTGATAGGCACCCCGACAGCAATAGCCTCAATATGGAAATGAATAATCTTGATGAATAAATGAATTTTAAAACATTTTATTTAGTGCTTACATAAGCTGTTTTGCAAACCTTCAAGTGTCATACAAATGTCAGTTATTGTTACTAAAATATTGAATGTCTATTTTATGGGCTGCCATCCAATAATTAATCCCCTAATGGCCAATAGATTGCTGATGAGCCTCTATGCATTTAGTCAGGCTGGACCTCAGACAGAAGTCACTACAGGTCCAGGCCTGTAGTAGAACTTGGTAAAACTCTGCTGGGTAGTCTTTGAGAGCCCAGGGTCACCTTCATGCCATGATAGAGCATTGGGAAAGGTCTTTTGTGGAGCATTGAAAAAGAGGTTAGATGGCACAGGTGAACATTTTGTTAACATTTTGTCCAAGGACCTGTCTTGGACCCACTCCAATGCATCCTCTACTCAGCTCCCAAAGTGATTTTTCTAAAATCTAACCATATCACCACCTCTTGAGCTGCAGTGGCTCCCTATTACCTCCAGGGTCAAATTTAAATTCCTCAGTTAGACATTGAAAGCTCTTCATAAACTGGCCACTTCCATATAGCTCCCTGAGGGCAAGTACCTACTTTTTGTCTTTCTTTGTATCTTCAGAGCTTAGCCCAATGCCTGACATGAAGTAAACATTTAGTAAATGTTTGTTGACTAACGACTTTTTTTTTCCTACAATAGTTTCATAGCTCTATAGCTGGAATTGATTTTACAGGGTATCTAATCCACTACTCCCTATTTTACAGATGAGGAAACTGAAGCCATAAGAAATTAAATGACAAACCCATAAAATTACAAGGATGAGCAAGATTTGAACACTGATCCACAAAAAATAAAATTGGCTCTACCATCATAAAAAATGACCAGTTACTGATAGGGAAGCATTTTAGAACCAGCAGTCTGCCTATTACCAGATAATTAACCAGTTAAATCAAAACTAAATAAAAAGATGAGATAAAGGTGAAAAAAATGTTATGATTAAAACATTTCCAGTCTGACCTTTTTATGCAAGCTGTAGATTCTGAAAAATGAGAAATGGATAAAATTAAAGATATTAACTTTGTCACCAATTGGAGATCAGAAGTGTCTAGAAGAGCTGTAACTATTACATTTGGTGCCCAGGGTAAGCAAGAGGAAGTATGCCTGGGGCACAGAGTACAAATGTGCTCTGGAATCAACTTTGTAACTCATGATCCAAAAAAAAAAACCAAACAATTCAAAAAGTAACTAATTTCTTTTTTTTAAAAAAAGTAACTAATGTCAAAGAGTTAATTCAACATTTCACATTTTCATGGTTTAGCCAAAGCAATTTTATTATTTGTTCTACACACAAAAAGAAAACTGGATCATAGACTGATGTTAACATGTCCTCCCACCATGTAGAATATGGGTGGCCAATTTATAATTTTACAACTAGGTTGAGAAGGCAAAAAAAAAAACCCCCAAAACCGGAATGGTATAGAGTTAAAGATAAATGGAATGGGATAATCCAATGCTGGGAAAGAGAATCACAAAATTAGGAGACTGATGAAGGTATAGTTAGTGACGGTGATTGAGTTATGATTGGAACATTCTAGGAAAAAGTAATGCAAGTCTGGACAGGTACTTTCAATCATCCTTCCAAGGGACAACATTGTCTCCCATGGGAACACATTACCCATAGTTTCTTCATGGTAACAATGTCTGCTCTACCTACAGGCCTTTGCAGGGATGTCAACTTGTCTACAAGTATAAGCACAACAAAATTAGACAGGCCTAAGGTTTTGCTTCCACACTAGGACAATTTCAGTTAAACAAGATGGAGAATTACTTACGATAGTGACTGAAGGACTACATGCATTTAATATCTGTACCCTTTACATTTTAGTTCCCTAAGGAAAAAATACCTGATTGCCCTGACTTAGTTACAGCTCTGATGCTTAGAGGCCAAGCAGAATGAATATAATCCATTTTTCATAAATTGTCCCTCAAAATACTTGAAGACAACTACCATATTCCTCCTAAGTTTTATCTTCTTCAAGGTAGACATCTCCAGTTCTTTCAATTGATCTCCATGTGGCATGATCTCAGGGACTTTAATTATCCTCTCCTTCTTCCCCTCGATGCTTTCTAGTTCATCATTGAATCAGAGATTTAGGAAAAAGACCTTTGGAAAAAAACCTTAAAAGTTATCAGATCCAAACCCTTTATTTTACAGGTGTGGAAAAGAGACACAGAATTAAAAGTAAAATCAATTGTCCAGGATCACACAGCTAGGAAATATATGTAGCGAGATTCAAATCTATGGCTTCCTGATTCCAGGTACAGCACTCCATTGAATATCCTTCCTAACTGGGCATTTAGAATTGAACACCGTAATCTAGATATGGTCTGACCAGAGCAAAGAATAGTGAAACTATCACTGACCGAGGACCAAACACAGCACCTCTCTTAATGCCTCCTAGGAAGGAAATAAACATTTATTAAACACCCAATATGTACCAGGCATTGTACTGAGTACTTTTACAAATATTATCTTATTTGATCTTCACAATAATCCTAGGAGGTAAGTGCTTTTATTATATTATATTATGTTATATAATTTGTAGTCTGGAAAACTGGGGCAGAAGTGAAGAGACTGATTCAAGGTCATACAGTTAGTGAGTGTCTGAGGTGGAACTTGAACTCAGAGCTTCCTGAGTGCAAGCACAGCATTCTATCCACTAGAGATGGCATTAGCTGGGGGGGGGGGGGGGGGGGTGGAGCAGGTTGCTAGGATCACATTGTTGACTCTTATGGAACCTGCCATCCACCAGAACCCCATAATCGTTTTCATATAAATTGCTCTCTAGCATGATTTTCTAAAACTTGTGTAAGTTTGTGTTGTTAACATGACTAACGTGAAAATGTGTCTAATGAGAATGTATGTGTAGAGCCCATATAAGATTGTATGCCATCTCAGGGAGAGAGGAGGGAGGGAAGGGGAGAAAATTGAAGACTTATGGAAGTGATTGTTGAAAACTAAAAACAAATAAATTAATTTATTTCGGAAAAGTTTGTGTTGTTATCCCTAATGAGTTTCATCTAATTAGATGCAGCCCAGTGTTCAAATCTGTCAAGATCATTTTAGAACTTGACTCTGTTATCCAGTATGTTAGCAAGCTATCCTTCCAATATTGTGTCATCTGCAAATGTGATACACTTCTAAAGGGATGTGCTGGTAAATGTTTAACAACCAGCCAGGGAGAGGGAAGGGTGAGTATACACATGAAACAGCTAACCACTAACATCAAGTCCTGATTTGTTGCATTTGTTGATTTCCAAAAGTATAAACGCTTACATTGAAAATTCACCAATCAGTTCTAGATAGGACCAGCTGGCTCCAGGATACCACTGTCTATAAGTCATTGATTAAAAACAAAAAACAAACAACAATTTTTACATGAAAATTCACCTTCTCTCTCTCCTGCCTCCCTGAAATCACTGAAAAGAAAGAAAAAGAAAACCCCTGCTATAAATATATAGTCAAGTAAAATAAATTCCCCCTTCAGATATTTTATATAGATAGATAGATAGATAGATATAGATATATAGATATAGATATAGATATACACATATACACATACATATATGTGTATGTGTCTTACTCTGCCCTCTGAATCCATGACCTCTATGTCAGGAGGTGGGCATCATGTTTCACATTGATAACAATGTTAAAATACCATCACAGAGCCCAGCACTCAAGACCCAGAGACTGGAGATGACCCAGAATGTAGTGTGGAACCTTGGCCATTTTCAGTTTAGGTCTTAGCAGATTCTCAACTTTGAGTGATATACACCCATTCAATGAATAGGCCTCTTTAAGTAATTACTCAGGGGATGATCCCTTTTAATAAAAGAAAAAATATCAAAAAAAATCAAACTGGGAGGGGAAGACCCTCAGGGTTCCTGGGTAAAAGAGAAACAGTAACTATTTAGTAATTACATTCACTCTGTGCTAGGTGGGCAGAGACTTGGTGTCCAATCTGTGAGCTCCAGAGTGAATTGGGCTCAAGGTTTGTTCTTTGAGCAAGAAATCTAGCCAGTAAATCCAAAGGAGAAAAGGCAGCTTTTGGCCATGGAAGTGTATCTTCCCCTGGGTAGAATACTGCAGAATAAGAGAGAAGAGAAAAAAGGAGAGGAGAGGAGAGGAGAGGAGAGGAGAGGCTACTCACTCACAGATTGTGTTTGTCCTTTGTTCTCGAAGAGGACCATGACATCAAGATGATGACATGACTTGCATTTGACTTTGATTTGAGGGAGCAAGGGCTGTGCAAGGTCACCAGCCTCACTTTCTCCTCCAGAGTCATCTGGGTTCAGTGGCCTGATATTCATCAAGATGACTGGAGATGGCTCAGGATACAGTGTGGGACCTTGACCATTTTAGGCTAAAGTCTTATCAGATTCTCACTTTGAGTGAGATATACCCATTTAGTGAATAGGCCTCTTTAAAGACTGAGAATGACTTAGAAATCACAGGCACTAGCTCTTTCAGAACCCCAGAAAGAGCTCATCTGGACCAGGCGATCAAAAATCAACCCGGGCAGTTTGATGCCCTCTTACTATTTCCCTACTTCTCTTGAGTATAAATTTTCTATTTCTCATTCCCCTTCCCCCTCCTTTTTAATCCAAAGATAATTCTCCTTAGGAGAAAAGAAAGGAAAAAAATCAAGAAAAATAAGCATTGAGCCTTCTTTCCATTGTCTGTTAACATCAAGCAACAGTTCAGTCAATCCAATCCACCAAACAATTATTAAGTCAAGTCAAATCAAAAAGCACTTACTTTGTGCCAGATACTTCCCTGAGCTGCTGGGGATACAAAGAAAGGTTTTAAAGAAGTCCCTGTCCTCAAGGACCTTTATTGGAAGGTCTCAATTTAATCTTATTGAGCACCTGTTCTCCCTCCTCTACCCCTCCATTCTGACTACTGAGCTCCCTGGCTTCCTTTAAGGCCCAATCAAAACCCCACCTTCTCCAGGAAACCTTCTCTAATTCCTCCTAATTACAGCGCCTTTGCTCTGTTCATTATTTCCTATTCATCTCATATATAGTTATCTTTGTATGTATTTGTTTGCATGTTGCCCCCTCTTTTGTATGTCCTTTGACTGTCTTTTGCCTCCTTTTATATCCCTAGTGCTTAACAAAGTACCTGGCACACAGTAGGGGCTTAATAAATGTTTATTGGTCGAATGATAGATGATCATTTGAGGAGGAAAAGAATAAATGGGGCAAAGGCTTCCCTTAGGAGATGACATATGACCTGAGCCTTGGAGGAAGCTAAGGGTTCCGATGGGTGGAGGCAAAAAAAGTAGTCTAGCCATGGGGGCCAACTTGTACAAAAAGATGGAAGATGGAGGGCCAGGCTCAAGGAATACCAAACAAATTTTCATTTGGCTGGAAGGTTGAATGAGAGGAGGGGAGGGTAACATAAAAATAGTGAAGGGCTTTAGATGTTAATTTAGGATGGCCAATCCCTTGTTTGATTCTCCTCTTTTCTCTAATATGGCTTTTAAAAACGTATACCTGAAAATTAGGTGATTTCTATGTGAAGCAGGGACAGAAAAAACATGTTGGAAGTTAACAGTTCTTGAAAGACAGGGAGAAAAACAGAGAAAGACAGGTGTTTTTAAACAAAGTGAATCTTAAAAAAAGAAAGAGGAAAATGAGAAAGGAGACCAGAAGTGCAATACTTTCCTCTGGAAAAGCTCATCTCTTGTCTCTGGAAGCAAAATCTAGCAGTAAATGCTTCTGACCTTACACAAAAGATGTGACAGAAGGTTGGTAAAACTGCTGTGATTAAGCCCCTAAGAACATCAATTAAACAGCTGTTAATTACATGTGACCAGTTCCACCCAGACTCCCTACAGAAAGGGAAACTTGTAACAGTTAGCGTCTTTAAGGAACTCAATTGAGTTGCTCCTAGGAGTTCTGCTCTAGTTCATGGGATTCGGAGCTTAGAATTCAGTCTAAGTTTCATATGATAAATAAGGAAACTGAAGGCCAGAAAGAGAAAGTGACTTGTCCAAAGTCACATAGCTTGATATCAAGGCCTGCATTTCAAACTTATGGTACCAACTCCACAAGATGGGATCAAATGCCAAAATGCACTGTATCTCACTCATCACACACACACACACACACACACACACACACACACACACACACACCCCTACAAACTTAGAAAATAAGGCAAGGAGCTGTCCGTACACATTAACATAACGCTTTGAAAGTTTTTAACTCATATTTATCCAGCATATCCATATTTCTAGCAGCACTTTTTGAGGTAGCAAAGAACTGGAAATAAAGTGGATACCCACTGATTGGGGAATGACTTTCAGTGCATAGATGCAAAGGAATACTGTGTAGTAAGAAAGGACTACTTACTACTATGTAGTAAGAAAGGAATGAACACAGAGCAGCAAGGGAAGATTTACATGAACTGATGCAGAGTGAAGTAAGAAGAGCCAGGAAAGCATTAGACACAATGTCTGAAATAATGTAAACAGAAATAACAATGAAACAGAACTTAAGGCTTTGGAAGTACAAGGACTATGCCTGGTCCTCTCAGTACAGAGGAGAAAATACACCTTTCACTGAAGACATGGGGGGGGTCATGTGGGGTGTCACATATACTGCCAAATGGGGTGATTGTGTGAGGTAGTTTGACTGAACTGGTGCTATTTGTTTTTGTTTTTAAAATCTTTGGTACAAGAGAAGAATCACTGTGTAGGAGAGGTAGAGAGGGATATATTCAGAAATAAATGTGATATAAAAAGAAAATGCATTAGCAAAAGTTTTCTAAAATTAAATAAAAAGTGTTAGACTCACTCAGGAATCTTCTCAGAAGTGCTTTAAGACACAGTTTCCCTGACACATTAAAGTGTTCATCAAATGACTCATTAACTCCAGCACTGGAGTAAGGGACGGCAGGGGTAGGAAATACCAGAAAATCAGTCAGTGATTTTCACATAAATCAATGGGAAAATTGGGTTTATTTGTCTGGCTTTTGTTTGGGTTTTTTGAAACTAGCTCTCTCCATCTCACCCAAGTTAGAAGTGCAGCAGTCTTTGACTAGTTTTGACCAGCTCCATTTTAGACCTAAGACAGTTTGACCTGCATTAGACAGCTTGGTGACCTCCCAACTCTTGTGCCAGACTTAATGAAGACACCTGAGTGACTTGGCCCATTTCAGCTCAGAACTCTAGAGATCAATCAATCCTCCAGTCTCAACCTCCTTAGTGGCTAGTAGTAAGGATTCCAGGCATGTGCCATGACACTTGGTTTGTTTGGTTAAATTAAATCTACAAAATACTTTTTAGGTATGTGTCCATTCATTTGTTATATAACCCACCTTTGAGATTCCACTAGATTCCAGGAAATAATTCTAGAGCCCTTCTGTAGACAACATCAACCCCATTCAGCATTGGATTTAGATTTGAAAAAGAACCTTAGAGATGATCTACTTTTCCCATCTATTCATTTTGTAGATGAAGAAACTGAGGCCTTTGGACTCCTTGCCCACGGCTCTTTCTAGCACATAGACCTAAGTTCAGAATCTCTAAAAGCAGCTCTTTTTTGGCATCTTCAAGGGTCTAGATGTTCTCTCCAGTTCTGTTTGTTTTTTTCTCAGTCCAGAATTCTGGCCCAGCTCCCTAGGAAGTCTAGTTTTTCAAGTCTCTGAGAAGTCAAGGCTATAGTTTCTCTCTCCTCGTCAAGACCACCCAATCATTCACCTCACCAGGAAGCCCATTTTCTACCATTGGGTATGTACCCAATGGTCTAAGGCAGAAAGAAATAAAGGTCTTCAGTGTACCAAAAAAATGCTGATAGCACCTCTCCTTGTGGTAGCCAAGAGCTGCAAGCAAAGTGGGTACCCTCCCATCAGCTAAAGAACGGTTGAACAAAAGGTAGCATGTGAATATATGGGAATATTATGACTTAAGAGATTATAGAATGAGGAATTGGGAAATTTATAGGAAAACATGTATGAACTGATGTAGATCAAAGTAAGTAGCAGCAGAACAACATCCACAATTATTTTTGCTATAATAATATGAATGAAAACCATTAAAAAGGCAAAAAAACAACTCAGGTTTTTTGTTTCATTGGCCTGGACTTGTGACTTCCGTTGGCATAAAGAGACTTCTTTTATTACGGATGGACAAATCAATAATCTTGGGGATTTGTCCAGGACACTGAAAGGAAGGTTAAGTGACTTGAGCAGAGTCCCATGGCCAATATGTATTAGAGACAGAAGTTTGAACTCAGGTCTTCCTGAGTTCTAAGGTGGCTCACTAACCACTTCACCATCCCATCTCTCAAGAAGAGGAGCGGATGGAGAAAGAATGCTGCATGTGCTATCAGACACAGTCACTGTGCTGGCTGACTTTGCCCAACTGTTTTCTTCATTAAAAGGGAGCATGAAATGTGAAGGGAGGTGGGTGACAGCAGGAAAAAACTACAGTATAAAAAACAAAAGCCATCATGAAAGCTTTTTTTAAGCCTATTTTCTCATGTGCAGCTACCTTGAAATTAGGAAGACCTGGGTTCAAGCCCCACCTCTGACAAATACTGGTTGTGTGACTCTGGGTAAGTCACCAAGTTTCTCAATGGCTGTGAGTTGAATAGCAGATGTATACTGGTAGAAAGTCAGTTTCCTTACTGGAGTGCCTTTTACAAATGAAATCACAAGTCCTGTCCAAAAACCACTCTCACAATGCTCATCATCTTCCCTTTCTAACATTCCTCTTGGTTCCCCATTTCCTTCTACCCCATGACAAAAACAAACAACACCAATTGGGTCAAACTACCTCATACAATAAGCTCATTTGGCAGTATAGATAACACTCCACACCTATAATCCCCCATATCTTCAGTGTCTTCAGTGAAAGGTACATCTCCTCTCTCTGGGCCAGAGCCAAGCATGGTCCTTATACTTCCAAAGCTGTCAGTTCTATTTCATTGTGTCTGCTTATACTGCTGCAGACATTGTATCTAATGTTTTCCTGGCTCTACTTACTTCACTCTGCATCAGTTCATGTAAATCTTCCCATGCTGCTCTGAACTCATCATGTTCATCTTTTCTTACCATACAGTAGCATTCTTTTGCATGTATGCACCGAAAGTCACCCCCCAACCACTTTATGTCCAGTTGTTTGTTACCTGGAAAAGTGCTGCTAGGAATATTTTGATAGATATAAGTTAAAAACTTTCAAAGCACTAGGTTAATGTGAATTGTGAAATATATATGGACAGTTCCTTGCCTTAATTTTCTACCATGGGTTCCTTCACTCTACTTACGGGTGGGTTCCCCATTGTCCTTCCAGTCCCCTACTCCCTTAGAAAAGCAAGCTTCCAATTCAATCATTTCTCTTGATAGAAACAACCAACATTTCCTTTCATTTAAACTTGATACCTGCTGACCTCTTTCTAGATACCTTTTGTACAAGCCCAGAAGTCTCAGTGAGGCTGCAGTGCTGAGCATTGGGAAACTGGACTGTTCCTTTAAGAATCTGAACCAGTCTGATTCTAGGACAACCACCCCATAGGAGAAAGGGCCAGGAGAAAAGAAAAAGAAATAAAAAGTCCAATAATCAAGTGAAAGGGGAAGGCAGGACCAAAGCAAAAGGAAGAAACCATGATTTGAGAGGCAAAGACTCAGGAAAGAAAATTCATTTTGTCAACACAGCCCAGAAAGAGAGATTATTTAGGCAACAGGGAAACAGTGCAAGGGCTGTTTGAAGTGTGCCTAATGAGTCCCCTGATGTGCCAGTGAGTCATGTATCTCGCTCACCCCAGCCCTGAAATCTCGATGCGCAAATTGCACTAAACGAGGTTGACCCTGTGAAGAGTTCAATTTGGTTTCAATTATGCTAGAGTAAGGGGTCAGCCTTCCTTCTCTCATAAATAGCACACTCAAATAATCAGGGAAACTGAGAGGGGCAGTGAATGGAGCTCCGGATAAATTCCCAGCACCTGATTCAGCTTCTATTCATGTCAGCAACTCAATTCAACAAACATTTAAGGTCATAGGACTTAGCAATGTTACAGACTTTAGAGACCACCTAGTCCAACCCCTGATTTTACAGACGAGGAAACTGAGGCCCAAAGAAGGTAAGTAATTTGCCCAACCTCATAGAGATAATAAAAGACAGAGCTAGGATTCTAAATCAGGTCATCTGACTCCAAATCCAGCCCTTCTCCCCTATACCATGATGCTGGCCATATTTATTAATCAATCAGTAAGCATTTTTTAAATTAGCCCTTTATGTGCTAGGCACTAAGCAAAATGAAACATTACCTGCCCTCAAGGAGATTCCAGTCTGCTTAACACAGATCAGTAAAGATAATGGGGCACTTAAATGTAAATGAATTATCATGTACTGTTGGGTATATATATTTTCATGTATAGAGAAGCAGTGAGCCATGGTGGACAGAGTGCTGGACTTAAAGGTAGAAAGAGTCAAATAATAGCTTACTATACGCTAGGCACTTCACTAATCAATGTACAAATCTCATGTGACCCTCACAACAACCCTGGAAGGTAGGTGCTCTTATCCTGCATTCTTACAGATGAAGAAAGTATGGCTAAGGGATACATTCAAGGTCAAATAGCAAGTAAGTGTTTGAGGCTGATTTTGAACTCTGGTCTTTCTGACTCGTGGCCCAGCTTGCATATACCAGCTGCCTGTAAATCCTGGTTTTAATAGCCATGTGATCCCAAGCAAATCATTTACCCTCTCTGACACTCAGGCAATTCTCTAAAACTTATCTACTAAGTTATTAAAGGGCTGCTACTGGTCTATTGGTAAGTCTTTTCCTTCTGGGCATTCAGCTCTATGCTGTGCCCAGTAAATGTCTATTAGTTGACCTAGAATTGTAGCTCACATTTATGGAGAACATTAAGGCTTGCAAAGCACTTCACACACACTAATGCCATGATGTAGATGGTGCCAGTGTTATTATCCCCATTTTACAGTTGAGGAAAGAAAGGCTGGGGGTGGGGGGGAGTTATTTGCCCTGGTCACACAGCTGCTAACCATTAGAACTGATGCTTAACCCTAGCTCTTCCGATTCTCAAGTCCAGGGGTTCTTTCTGATACCATCCCACTCCCTCTGCTTGGGGATTTCTTCCAGGGTCAGAGGAAACCTTTCAAAATCTCTTTCTGAAATCTGCTTTCCTACCTTGTTGCTATGACTCCCCTTTATGTTTCCTTACATTCCAGTTAGATAAGCTTATTCCATAGCTTTGGGACTGCCCTCCTTGCTTGAAATGTCCACCCTTCTCACCTCTGGTTCCTCAAATCCCTAATTTCCTTCAAGGCTCAACTCATTCACCAAGCTACAACTTGGCACTCTTGGTCATGTTCTCTCCCTTCCCACACTATCATGCTATTGGCTTAATATTCTTATCTTATTGTCTCTTCCAATAGAAAATCAGCTCCTTGAAGCAAAAACTGTTTTTCTTTCTGTCCCCGTATTCCCCAGTGCCTAGCACGGTGATTAGCACATAGCAGGTATTTAAGTAATACCTGTTGAATTATTTGGGATTGGAGGGAAGGAAGAAAACAAGCATTTATTAAGGGCCTACTAGGAGCCAAGCAAGGGCAGCTAAGTAGAACAGTGGATAGAGTGCCGGGCCTCAAGTCAAGATGACTCCTCTTCATGAGTTCAAATCTGGACTCAGGCACTTACTAGCTATATGACTCTGAGCAAGTCACTTCACCCCATTTGCCTCAGTTTCCTCATCTGTAAAATGAGCTGGAGAAAGAAATGGCAAGCCACTCCAGTTTCTTTGCCAAGAAAACTCCAAATGGGGTCACAAAGAGTCGACCACAACTGAAACGACTGAACAAAATAAACTAAGCACTTTACAAATATACCTCATTTGATCTTCACAACAACCCTGGGAGGTAAATACTATTATTATGCCCAGTTAACGGAGGCATACAGAGGTTAAGTCACTTGCCCAGGGTCCAGAAGCTAGTAAGTGTCTGAGGCAGTATTTGAATTTAGGTCTTCCTGATTCCAGGTCCAACACTCTTATCTACTCATTGTACCACCTCACTTCCCCTAAGATGGCCTGGACCTGGATAATAAATAGTCACGGGAATATCTGTTGGGGGGCTGAGATGAAGGGGACTGGGCTTTCTTAAAATATTTTTTGTGGATTCCCTTTGTTTTTACATTACCTGCATTTCCCACTGTACCATTCCGTCTACACCACCCCAGGGAGCCATTCCTTATAATAAATAATTTAAAAATAAGAAAAACAATTAATCAAACCAGTCAACATATTGAACAAGTCTGAAATTGGATTCAGAGTTCTATATCTGTGGTCCCCCCTCCTCTGCAGGGAGGTGTGGGGAGTTATCTTCTCTCCCAAATGAGATTACATAAGATAATATTTGCAAAGCACATATCCCGGTGACTGACACATAGTAGGAGCTTAATAAATGATTTTGTCCCTTGCTCTCCCCTCTACTGTGAGGCCAGGCTTGGGCACTGGGCATCAGAACTTGGAGGTATTTAGTTTGGGGGAAGGGAAACAATGAAAGAAAATATCAGAGCAAGAAGGGACCTTAGGCCAAACCCCTCCTTTTATAGAATGGGAAAATGGCCAGCTGCACCTTAAATGAAATGGTGTGTGCAGAGCACTTTGCAAAGTTCAGTGTTATAAACATAAATGCCAGTTACATCTCCTCCTTTTTTCAACAGATGATCCCAAGATTTTAGAGCTGAAAGGGACTTTGGAGACAAACCTCATCCATCTAAGCACTGTTGACTAACTCTGCCAGGCACTGGATTAGACCCTATGGGCTCAGCAAGAGCTTGCCCAGCTCCCCGCCCCGTGATGGAAGACTGACTCTCTGCAAGGTTGAATGGTCTTAATGGACGCCGAATTAAAACAGCTCCTGCTTCTCTCAAATTACAGCTGGAAGAAGCTTCTGAGCCTCCTCCCCAGCTGAAAGGTTCCACTGTGCTGGGTCCGAGCAAGGAGAATGAGCACGAAGCTGACAGATTGTTTGCTCTGATTTCCAAACTGTCCACCCTTCCCCAATTGTTGCTCCCCCTGTAATCTCCATATATTATTGATGGTTTCCTAATTGGGAATTCTAAAAGCTGTGTGGCAGATACAAACCCAAGGCCCTAGTGAATCATATTAACCGGGATTAAAATTAGAGGCCAGAAAGCAATCTGCCTCAAATAAAAATAGAAAATGCAAATGTGCTTTCAGAGGTCTGCCCTGAAACCACACAGCAAGTATTGGCCAATCTCACATCCCCAGGGAGCTGCTGGAGAATCATCTTAGCATTTTAGAACCATAGGAGCAGATGAGCTGGAAGAGGACCTTGGAGACCTCCTAGTCCCAATTCTTTCATTTGACAGAGGAGAAAATTGAAGTCCAGAGCGAAGTAAGAGCCCTCCTGGCCACAGAAGCTCTTTGATTTCCCAACTTGCCCAAGGTCATGTAGCTGATTGTACCATGAGGTCTGTATTTTGTGAAATTGGGAGATTTGGACCTCTTTGACCAATCAATAAATACTTATTAAGTGCCTACTATGTACCTGGAACTGTGCTGGGGGTACAAGTGCAAAGTCATTACTCACAGATCTCCATAAGACCTTAGCTTAAAGAGGCCAAGGTCTCCTACTGCCTCCTGGGCCACTTCCAGTTGTCCTGATCTATATCTGGCCACTGGACCCAGGTGGCGATGGAAGGGAAAGTGAGGCTGGTGACTTTGCACAGCCCTTCCTCACTTAAATCCAATTCACTTTCATGTTATGGCATCACCTCCTTGATGTCATGGTCCTTTGTGAGAATGAAGGACGAACAACTAACTCTCCCACTCACAAGGAGCTTAACATTCTAATGGGGGGAGGAATGATAACAAGTCCATACAAAAATATATACAGTATAAATACAAAGTTACACAATTATTTGGGAGGGAAGGCACAAATACAAAGTTACAAAATGGTTTGGGCAGGAGCACAGGGAGGAAGAAATGTAACCTATTAAGAACCTATCATGCATCAGATACAACACTAAGTGCCTTACAAATGTTATCTCATTTGAACCTCACAACATCCCTGGGAAGACAGGCGCTATAATGATTCCCACTTTATAGTTGAAACTAGCAAATATCGGTGGCTAGATCTGAACTCAGGTCTTCCTGAAGCTAGACCCAGGATTCTATGCACTTTACCACCTAGCTTCCTAGGAAAGGCTTCAGGTAGAAGGTAGGACTTGTGCTGCATCTTAAAGGAAGAGAAGAACTGTATGTTTCTTACAAACAGAAATAAAGAGGGAGTGCATTCCAGGAATAGGAAATGGGCAATATAAAGGCACGAAGGATCTCAAGGTATTTTATAAATATCAATTTTGTATTTTACAAATACAAATGAACAATAACTGACTTACAGCACTATATTTTACACACACCTTAGAGCAAATGATTATTTGTTCAAGCTTGAATGATGACACCTCAGCTGATCCTCACAACCCTGTGAAATAGGCACCACAAGTATTATCATCCCCATTATAGAGATAATAAAACTGAGGCTCAATGAGTTTAACTGGCTGGCCTATTAGCTGGTCACACAGCTAATAGGTATCAGAGACTCCAAGTCCAGCACAGTATCAACCATGCCATCTCCAAATGAGATATAAATGGTGCTTTCCTTCTTTACAGAGAAAGATATCCTATATTTGTAGGATATAGAATCTCCTCAATGTGGACACTCTTTCTACCATGGCAGACTGCAGCACTTCCAATAAAGGTCTTCTCAACCTCTGTGATTCTCTTCCGTGCCCTCCCACAAATCTATCATGTTGGAGGCCATCCTCTGGGTCTTTTGTTATCTTGTGGGTACCAGTATGGCAGATTTCCATCTCCTATCCCTTTTGATAGGCCCATCTCTTTCCTGGTACTATATGTTATGGATGTCTGGACCTGGGATTCTTTAATGGAAGGATTTCCTAGCAAGGAAACCCCCTCTGCTAATGCAGATACTGTACTGTTAATGTATTTTTGCATAATGGGAAGATCTTTCCCATCCATTAATAAGTCCATGTGACTTGCTTGAGTCACATGGAAGCCTGAGTCACATGAGTCTGTGGTAGAAGGAGATGGTGAAACAAGTGCAACAAGAAGAGTGGAGCAGAGCTGAGAGGAAGTTGGACACAAGAGTTAGAGCTGATGAAGAGAGAGGAAGCAGGAAGTAGGCTGTCAGTATTTGTTTGTGGGAAGGCCATAGCAGCGGGGAAAGCTTGGGGATGGTAGTGCCTCCCTGTATTGTTATTGTGTATAGATTTCTTTGTTGCCATGATGGATTTGGCTTTCTAGTGTTTAAATATAAATGCTTTGGTTCTGTCTTCCATGTGGAGAGTCTGTTATATTTTGTGATTCAGAATTAAGCCAGCATATTCATAGCCACCTAGGTGCTGTGAATATTGCTTTGGTGCTACAGATATGCACCTGCTGTGCAATTTATAATCTTAGAGAGCAGCCTGAGACCCTCAGAGGTTAAGTGACTTGCCCAGATCACACAGCCAGTATATGACAAACGTGGGACTGGAACCCAATACTTCCTGACTTCAAGGCAGGTTCTCTCTCCACTACATTCATGAGTCTCCTAGCTTATGGATGATATGACTGATAAAACAATGAGACAGTTCCTGTAGACCAGGGTTTTTTTTTTCACCTGGGGCCCATGAACATTTTTAATATATATTTTATTTTATCTGTTTCAATACATTTGATTTCTCCTTAATTCCATGTAGTTTATTATATGCATTTAAAAAATTATTCTGAGAAAAGATCCCTAGTCTTTACCAGTCTGCTAAAGGGGTCCATGACACAAAAGAAGGTTAACAACCCCTGCTTTAAAGATAGGGAAATGGAGGCCCAGGGAGAACAAGGTTGATCATGTGCTGATGGAGCTGTCTTCAGCCCCAGACTAAGTATGGAGCACAAGGGTCTTGAAGTCCCCTTCTAACACTGGAACAAAGTGCACCTCCCCCTCATCCAATCACATGCCGGGTGTTTTGCTGTGTTTCAGGGAAGAAAGCTCCATTTAGATGAACTGGCAGAGACATCACTGCCCCAGCCAGCCTCATGAAATGCCATGAGCTTATAATGAAAGACTTCCTGCCAAAAAGCTGATTTTCTAATTAGCTGCTGTTTTAGATAATCTACCAAATCACCCTCAGCTACTCAGAGAATGGCCTTTTCACCACAATCCCTGCCAGAGAGCTGACAAAAAAAAATGCTTTCCACCAGCCTCTGCCTCAAGCCCTGGAAAGAAGACTCCATTGCTCCCTCTCTGGGCTTCTCTCTTGGAGCCTCAGGTCCTAGTTTGGATTGAAACTAGGGCCAGCTTGAAGAACTCACACTCCGGAAAGTGTCCAGTTAGGGGCACTAGCTGATCTTCTCTAACCTTTTCCCCTTCCACCAAATATCTCAGGCCTCCAATGTGCCACAATATCTGAAAGCGCCTTAGAGATTCATTCCTTTGTGTTCGGCACCACCATTTCCCTCTATTCTTTTAAAATACAATTACCCTTGGAAAGGATAACATGAAATCACTGACCCACTAATCTTATACTGCAAATAAGTTCATAATAATAGCTCACATCATCTCCATAGTATTTTCAAATTGATAGATACTTTCCTAACAGGGTACATAGTCCAAATACTACTTTCTTCAGCCCCATGAAACTAAAGGTCAGAGGGGTAAACAAATTTATCAGTAGTCACAGCAAACAAACAGCAGTAGTAAAACTTGAACTTAAAATCCTTGACTCTAAATCCAATAGTCATTCACCCTAATATGCCACTTCTCCATTGCCAATGCCTCTCTGATCAATTTCCTATTGGTCAAGTGGGGTTCCAGGCAGCTTTCTAACCATTATACCCTAATGATTCCCGGCTCATAGCAGGTACTTTCTGATTTATTGTTGCTTGAAAACATAATCTTGTCCCATTGAACATTCAAACCCTGTCTTCCACTAACTCTCCATTTGAGCTAAAATTATTGACTCTCATGAACACTCCCCTCCACCAAAAAAAACCCATTCTGACCTCCACACCTTTGCATCTAATTCTATTTCATGCCCACCTTGTCCAAGAGCCCCTTCTCTCCTCCCTTCCAAATATCTAAGTCTTTCTCATACTTCAAGGCCCAGGACAAATTCCACTCCTTCTATAAATAGCTTCTTAGGACCATCGCAGCCCACAGAGATCTCTCCCTCCTTGGAATTCCTTAAGTCCTGACTGAGTCACTTGGCACTTATTCTACATGGCCTTGTCTTGTAGATTATTGTTTTTGCATGTCTTGTCTCCAAAATTAACTTAAAGGTCCTGTGAGAGAAGGACCTTATCTCTTTGCATCCTCAGTAGCCTAGCACAATTCCCCAACAGCATCACAGATATTCAATGTTTGTCTGTGGTCAGTGATTTATTTCAGGGACTAAGAGGAAATCTGTTTGGCTAGAGCTGAATATTTTGACAGAGTGGGGCACTGGAAAACAAAACTAGACTGGGAAGCTGGAATCCACTTGTGGAAGGTACTGAATGTCAGGAGACGGAATTTGGATTTGATCATTTAGCAATAAGGAGCCATTGAAGGTTTTTGTTCAGGAAAGTGAAATGATGACTTAGTTATTGCAATAGGGTATATGATGAATCCACGTTTAGCCTTACAGAACTAGAGTTGGAAGAGACCTCTCAGGAGGCCTTAGTCCAATCCCCTTATTTTACAAGATGAGAAAACTGAGATCCAGGGAAGTTAAGTGACTTTTCCAAAAGGACTAAACAACAGAAACAGAATTGGAACCCAGGTTCTTTTCATTTTACACCAAAGACAGGAAAGAAGGAACAATGCACTGCTATCTGTGCTGAACAGAGGAAATCTGCCAAAGGAGAGAGGAGTGACCCAGAAAGTTCAACCAATGCTAAAAGGAGTGATTCATAAAGAGCAGAGGGAATTCTAAGAAGCTTAAAAACTGGCAAGGGGTGAGGAGGAGCTTCTGTGGGAAGGTCTGTTGGCACAATAAGCAGGTAGAAAAGTTTAAAAGAAGAGGAACCCTGTCTATAAGTCCTGACACCAAGAAGACAAACCATTCAAAATGACATTCATATATGCATGTTCAATTCAATTGAACATTTATTATGCACCTACTGCCTACAAAATAAGAAGCAGGGGCTCACAGTGAATAGAATGCTAGACTTAGATTCAACAAGCCCTGGGAAGTCCAGCCTCTGACAGCTACCAGCTGTGAGACCACATACAAATAATTTCACCACTCAGTCTCAGTTGCCTCATCTGTAAAATAGGGATCATAAGCGAGCCTACTTCACAGCATCTTTGCAAGGATCAAATGAGATCCATACCTAAGGTACTTGACCAGTCTTAAAGCAATACATAGACAGTAGCTCTTAATGTCTCTAACTCTCAGTTTCCTCAAGAGTAAAGCAGAGACAATAATAGCACCTGCCTGGCAGGGCTGTCAGGATAAAACAAGACAAAATTTTTGCCAACCTTAAAGCACTATAAACTGTTCTCATGCTCCCCATCACCCTTCTTTCTAATATTCCTCTTGGTTTTCCACTTCATTCCAACCCACGACACTGGGTCCCTCCTCTCTACTTATGGGCAGGTTCTCCATTGCCCTTCCAGTCTCCTGCCCTCCAAAAAAGCAAGCTTCTGGGTCAATTGCCTCTCTTAATAGAGACAATTGACACTTCCTTTCATTTAAACAGGATCCTGATACAAGACCAATATTCCTTCTACCACAGAAAGCTCTTGTAGCAATTATAAAACAAGGACCTACCTCTTGAGGTCTTCATAGACCACCATAAGAGGTCTTTGTAGACCACCACCAAGATGAGCCACATGGGAAGTGAAGGTATAGAATCGATCAGTGGGACAGTGAAAGGATTTCATTTGGAATCAGGAGAGCTGAACTCCAATGCCATCTCCACTACTCCTTCCTACCTGTGTGACCCTGGGTAAGCCATGTGACTTTTCTGGAGTTTAGGTTCTGCCTCTAGGGAATCATGGAATCAGAGAATCTGAGGATTGGAAGAAGTGGGCCATCTAGTCCCACTCATACTGGAAAAGAATCCTTGCATGACACATCCACCAAACAAGTGCTCATCTACCCTCTGTTTGAAGCCCACCAGTGATGGGGGATCCCACCACATTCTGTCCATTTCCCTTTGAGGCAGTTTTACTTCCCTTAAGTCTCTTTCTACAGGAAGCCTTCCCTAACACCTCTTAATTCCAGTGCCTTCCCTCTGTTAATTATCTCCTCTTTATTTTGTATATATTTGTTTGCATGTTGTTTTGCCACTAGGTTGTAAGCTCCTTGAGGGCAAGAACTGTTTTGTCTTTTGCCTCTTTTCTGAGCTCTGAGTAGCTCAAAGTAATATTAGTTCACATTTCTGCCGTGTTTAAGGTCTACCAAATGCCCACCTCCCAGCAATCCTGCAAAGTGGGCAGGGCAGGAACGTTTTAGTTATCCTTTGTTCTCAAAATGGGCCAATGACATCAGAAGGGTGTCTTGACTTGCAAGGGAATTGGATTTAAGTGAGGTAGAGTGTGCAAAGTCATCTGCCTCACTCTCTCCTCCAGAGTCATTGGAGTCCAGTGGCAAGACTGTCGATGGCCCCAGATGCAGTGGGAGACCTTTTTAAGTTAAGGTCTTTTCTAAATCTCAGTTTGTCTGAGGCAGCATCCATTCAGTGATTCAAAGCTAGGTAAGAATTGAGGCAAAAGATGGTCTAGTTTACCTTCATAAGAGAATCAATCTGGGAAGGAAAGACTCTCAGAGTTTCTCAGGGAAGGGATGACCTGTTTTACAAATAAGCAAACTGAGGATCAGAGAGGTTACATGGCTAAGTGTCAGTGTCAGGATCTGAACCTAGGTCTCCTGACTTGAATCTAGCAATCCCTCAGCCTTGAATTTACCTATCTTTCTTCCAAGAAAAGGTGCTCCTCTGTAAGCTGATCCAACCATTCTGGAGAGCAAATGGGAACTATGCCCAAAGGGCTACAAAAATTGCATATCTTTTGATCCAGCAATACTGCTTCTAGGACTGTATTCCCAAGAGATCATAAAAATGGGAAAAGGTCCCACATGTACAAAAATATTTATAGCAGCTCTGTTTGTGGTGGCCAAGAACTAGAAATCAAGGGGATGCCCATCAATTGGGGAATGGCTGAACAAGCTGTAGTATATGAATGTAATGGAATACTATTGTGCTGTAAGAAATGATGAACAGGAAGACTTCAGAGAGGCCTGGAAAGACTTACATGAACTGATGCTGAGTGAAATGAGCAGAACCAGGAGAATATTATACACAGTAACAGCCATAGTATGCGAGAACTGTTTCTGATAGATTTAGCCCTTCACAGCAAGGCAAGGACCTAAAACACTCCCAAAGGACTGCCATCCACATTCAGAGGAAGAACTATGGAACTGCAACACAGAATGAAGCAGACTATTTTGTGTTATGTTTTGGTTTGATTTGGTTTTTCTCATGGTTTCTCCCATTCGTTTTAATACTTCTATGCAACATGACTAATGTTTTCACATTTTCATGTGTTTAATAAGAATGTAAATGATTGCAGGCCATCTTGGGGAGAGAAGGGGGATGAAGGGAGAGAAAATTTAAAACTTATGGAAGTGATTTTTGAATTGAAAACAAATAAATTAAATTTTTTTAAACATAGAAAAAAAAAAGAGGTGCTCCTTCACTGATAGACAGGCAGGGCTCAAGAAAGAGAGGAAGGGAGTATTATCCCCACTTGACAAACAGGCAAACCGAAAGACTTAATGATTCCTGATTTCTTCTACCACCGCCCGTAGCCCAAGGCTCTTCCCATCAGACCCCACTTCTTTTAACCAGGAGACTTAAAACCTCCTGTGAGGCCTATCGTGCAAGTAATGCTCCATTTCCCAGCCTAAAATTACATCTTGAGTCAATTTTCACAAAATGTGGTGACAGATTTAGGCTCTGGGAAAGCTGAGCTTTCTCTGAAGGCACATCTATGACCTGAATGGATAAACTCAGATGAAACCAGTCAGCCAGAGGTTATGATGGGGGCTTCCATCCTCCCTGGACTAAACTCAAGCCTCCTGCAACAGCTCCAGGGTCCAGACTCTGCCCAAAGAAACTGCTGCGACTGCATTTGTCTCTACCACTCCTTTGTTACTAGCTTTAAACTAATGTGACATTCTTTCTGCTTGGTTTGGAAGGACAATGCTTGTAATCACTGTCATGGGGCCTGATTATGCTGGATTTGGCTTCTCTGATCCTGGAGGAGTTCCTTAGGAGTGGCCCCGAGGACTCCTTTTCATCCCAGGCACGAGGGGGCTGGATTCTTCTACCACCTCAGCTTCCAGCGGGCAGCACAGAAGGACTCAGAGTCTGGCAGGGACCTTGTTGCTATCCAGTCTTTTCTGTTATATTTGACTCTTTATGATGCCATTTGGGATTTTTTTTTTACAAATTTATTTATTTATTTTAGTTTTCAACCTTTACTTCCATAAGTTTTACATTTTCTCCCTCCTCTCTCCCATTTAGGATTTTCTTGGCAGAGACACTGAAGTGATTTGGCATTTCCTTCTCCAGATCTTTTTACAGATGAGGAAACTGAGGCAAACAGGGTTAAGTGACTTACCCAGGGTGGCATAGCTAGTAAGTGTCTGAGGCCAGATTTGAGCGTAGATCTTCTTGACTCTAGGCCAGGCACTCTAATCACTTCATCACCTAGCTGTAATCCACCTCCCACCTTGTTTTACAGATAAAGAAACTGAGGCCTAGTGATGTTACGGGAACCAGGGGGTAAGTAGCAGAACTGGGATTCAAACCCAAGTCTTTTGCCTATTTAACCCCATTGTTCTTGGCTCTATGTAAGCTACTGATCAAAAAGGGAACCAGGGAAGAGAAAAGAGATAGATTTGGACCATTCCCAGAACCCCAGAGTTGGAAGGAACCTCAAAAGTCCCACTGTTAAACTGGGATTAATTAGCAATGCCTAGTAAAGGTTAATTATGAAAATTTATCATTTAAATTAAATAAATAAATCGAATTTAAATGAGCCTTGTTGTCTGTATTCCATTCCATTCATGGAACAATTTGGATGAACAATTTTAGATTGAGTAATTATGGACTTATTAATTAATATTGTGATGAACATTACACACACTGAAAAGATTTTAGAATATGTTCTGCTTTTGTCTCAAATGGTTGAAGTGTTGTCCAAATGGTAGGCAGTTGTTCTGTGTTTCTAACAGATTCCACTGGTCTGCTTTGAAGTGCCCTATCTTAAAATCTGTCTTTTAAATTCCAATTCTTGCCTGAAATATGAATGCCTTCTACAATCTCCCAACGAGTGATTAGTCAGCCTTTTCTTGACACTTCCAGTAAAGATATTCACCTTCTACCTAGGCAAATCCATTCTATTTGGAAGAAAATACTATCAATGGAAGGTAAGGGTTAGGAGGACAGGAGCTCGTTTCATTTAAGTTCTTTGTAACTCTGGCAGTTTGCACAGTCCCCAGCACATAGCAGAACTTAATCAATGTTTATTGATTGACTGACTGATGCGTTGATCATGATAAATCTTATCCACACTACTCTGGAAACAAAATGCCTCATGTATGGTAGATGAACAGCACCATTTTCTTGCATGAATTAATCATCTTAGACTATTAACTGTGCTATAAAACAAGAAGGGCAGCTGGGTGGTACAGTGGATGGAGCACAGGGTCTGCAGTCAGCAAGAATTCAAACGTAGCCTCAGACACTTACTAGTTGTGTGACCCTGGGCAAATCATTTCACTCTGTTTGCCTCTGTTTCCTCATCTGTAAAATGAGCTGGAGAAGGAAATGTAAAATCACTCCTGTATCTTTGCCAAGAAAACCCCAAACGAGGTCATGAAGAGTCAGACATGACTGAAAAACAACTGAACAAAATTATTTGCTGTTAATAGCTTTTTGTTCACTTGAATATTGCTTAAAATAAATGCGTGATTGCCAAGAGCCTGAGTCTTTTCTGAGGATGGAGTAGAGAGAGACCTAGATGTGCAGTAAAAGCCCAGGTTTCACATTCCATCTCTGCCATTTGCGACCTATAGGACCCTGGACAAGTGACTTTACCTCACTCAGCCTCAGTGTCTCCAGCTATAAAATGGACATTAGACTAGATGACTCCTGAAGTCCTTTCCAGCTCTAGAACCTGTGCCCTACATCATGTTAGATGGTTTTGTTGCTTGTTTGTTTTTTGGAGGCAGTTAGGGTTAAGTGACTTGCCCAGAGTCACACAGCTATTAAGTGTCTAAGACCAGATTTGGAAGATGAGTCTTCCTGACTCCAGGGCCTGTTCTCTACCCGCTGCACCACCCAGCTGCCCCCATCATGTTAGAGATCACTACCCTTAATCTCAGTGTCCCAGACAACTCTCCAAGAATGTAAGTTACAGACCAGACCAGTTGCTGTCCACCTCAGAAGTAGCTTTAATACTAAAAGTTCCACTGTCATAAATCTCCACCAAAAATATAAACTAAAAAGATCATAGATTTAGAATAGAACCTTAGAGGTCATGTTTACCAATCACGTCAAACTCAAATAGAACAGAACCACTAAGATGTATGGGCAATGGGATATAGAAATCTATTTTGCCCTATAGGAAAATAGAAGAGAAGGGGATGGGAGAGGGGGTGAGAGAAAGGGGTGAGAGAAGGGAGGACAGACTGGGGAAAGGGGTAGATAGGATGCACTGTGTCCTGGAGTAGAGAGAGATGGGGAGAAAATTTGAAATTCAAATTCTTGTCGAAGTAAATGTTGAATACTGAAAAATAAATTATATATTAAAAAAGGAAAAGAAAGAAAAAGGACCACTAATCCATACGTTGGGATTCCTGCCAGCTACATTCTGACCGTTTTGAGATGTAATATTATTTAAGCTTTATTGTACTTTTCTTTATTTTGTTAAATATTTCCCAATTATATTTTAATCTGGTTGCACTTGGGAGTATGGTGGGCCAGGCATGTTTGGCCTTTCTGATCTAGTCTGACCCCTTCATTTAACAAATAGATAACCTGAGGCCAGAGGGGTTACTTTACGTGCAGATAGTGTTCGAGGATAAATTTGAGATCAGGCCCTCTGATGTGAAATCCAATGCTCTTTCCATGAATTAACACTGTTTTAACAGTATATAGAGAGTCAGCACTGGAGTTAAAAAGACCCATCTTTTCTAAATACAAATCTGGCCTCTGACACTTACTAGCTGTGTGACCCAGGGCAAGTCACTTCACATGCTTACCTCAGTTTTCTCAACTGTAAAATGAGCTGGCAATGGCAAACCACTCCAATATCTTGCCAAGAAAATCCCAAACAGGATCACAGAGTCAGACATGACTGAAAAACACTGAACAACCACAACCGTAAAACCAGACTACCTACAGGGAAGGGAAACCTGAATTATAAACCATTCCATAAAGAAATAGTCATTACTTTCAAGTACACTCAGTACCCCAAAGAAATGGCTGACAAATTAGTGTCCTCCCAGGCCTTTCGAGGCTTCTTTTAAAGAAGAGGGAAGGATTATTTGAAAATGAGCACAGTCTTTGTTTGTATGCAGGATGTCCCCCAAGTACTCAAAAGCAATTTGTTCTCTTAAGCAGGCTTAAACACCATCCAGACAGTGTTGTTTACATCACTGTAATGTGCTTAGTAAAGTCATTTTTCAGCCCTAGTAGAGAGATGGGAAATTCTACATCAGTGAAAACCGAGTTCATTCTGTTCCACTCTCTGTTAATGCGCCCACCTGTCAATAGGTTGGTTTGTCAAAAGTATTCTGTGGTGACTCTTCAAAGATGTTCTGTCTTCTCCCCATTTAAATTGAAAGGCTCCTGTGGGATCGGCCTGTCAGTCATCCAATCATTCATGCATGCCTTTCACAAACACTTTTACTGAGTGCTTACTAATTATGAGTCCCTAAAGGGATGAAGAAATAAATAAGGCACAGTCTTTGCCCTTACAGAGCTTACCACCTGGGAAGGGAAGTAGTATCTATGAGTGCCTACTATGTGCTAGGCATTATGCTAAGCATTTTATTTTTGACATTTGATCCTTACAACCTACCTGGGAAATAGGTGCTATTATTATCCCCATTTTATAGTTGGGGAAATTGAGGCAGAAAGCAGTTAAGTGATTTGCCCAGAATACATATCTAAGGCTGGATTTGAACTCAGGTCTTCCTGACTCCAAGTCCAACACTCTATCCACTGAACCACCTAGTTGCCTCTAGCAGAAAGCTATAGACATACACAAATAAATGTAATGGAAGGCAGTAAGTGGTATAAACATGAACCCAAAAGAGTTTAGAGGAGTAAGAAGTCATGAATGGATGGAAGCTACTCCATGAAACCTATGAGAGGCAGGGAAAAAGAGTGATGGTTCAACTTGAAGGTTGAATATGGAGTCTGTGGACGGGCTTTGAATCTCAATTCTGCCTTCCTGGGTTTAACTTCCTTTAAATGTAAAAAGAAGGAGCTCAGACCAAATTGATAGCCAAGATCCCTTCAGCTCTGGGTTGAAACCTTCTAATCTCTCCCATTAGAGCATGAGTTCCTTGAAAGCTGAGACTATCTTAGAGTTCTGTTTGTATTCCCAGTACTTAGCACTGTGCTATGCACACAGTAAGTACTTAATAAATGCTTCTTTTCATTTATTCTATCTAGACCTATATAATTCATTGGCCTAGGGAACTCCCAAGCAGGAAACTCCCCTCACCAATTCAGTTTAGCAACTGCTCAGCCACTTACAATCTTAAAGAGTTGCCTATGGCTTTGAGAGGTTAAGGGATTTGTCTAGGCTAGGTTTACCCAGCCTGGGATTTGAATCCAGGGCTTCCTGAGTCTAACCACTAAGCAACTGTCTCTCTTCATAATAACAGGTCACACCTTTATAGCACTTAAAGGACACAGCACTTTTTCTCCCAATAGTCCTATGTGGGGTAGGTAATGCAAATATTACTACCCCATTTTATAGACAAGAAAATAGGCTCAAAGAAGTTAATGTATGTCTTTAGAGTGGTCCAGAGCTCCTTCTATTATTACATAGATATAGCCTTTATCTCTAAACAATGACCCAAATCCTGCAATCTCATCAACTTGATTTGGTAATTCCTGAAATTGATCAAGTATTCCACCTCTATCCCACTTACCCACCTACCTCCAATAACCTTGCAAACCTGAAAACAAAAATGTGAGGTTTGCAAAGCCTTAAATGAATAATAACTGGAGGAAACAGTGGAATAGAAAACCGAAAAGGGAGGGCAGGGCAGGGCTAATTTGTGGAGAGCCTTGAATGCCAGGTTAAAGAATTTGAACTTACTTTTATATACAATAGGGAACCAATGAAGGTTTTAGTGGAAGGTGACAAAATTCCCACACCGTTTCATCAGCCTGGGGCCTCAACAGATATTTGCTGTGTATCTGATAACAAGCAAGATGTCAAGGCTCCGCCTTTCTTCCAGTTACCTGCGTGTGCAATTTCAGTCATCCTCCACTCTTCTCTGTTCCTCGCCCCACAAATCTATATCAGTTGCCAAGTCCTGTTGATTCTGCCTCCAGTTCTCTCCTATCCACCCTCTTTTTTCCACCCAAATGGCCAACACCCTAGTTCATCATGTATCTTGGACCACTGCAGTAACCTCTTAATTGGTCTCCCTGCCTCTAGACTCTCCCCGCTCCCCTCTCAATTCATTCTCCACTAAGCTGCTAAAGAGATATTCCTAAAGCACAATCTGAACATGTATTGTCCAATGTCTATCTATTACCTCTAGGATCAAAAGCAAATTTCTCTGTCTGACACTTCAAGCTCTTTACCATCTTGATCCACCTACTTTTCCATGCTCATTATATATTCTCCCCTTGATGTATTTCAGTCATCTTCCAGCAAAACTGGTCTTCATGCTGTTCCTTATGCACCACATTCCATCTCCCATGATGCCTGGGATGTACCCCTTTACCTCCGACCCCTTAGAATTCCTTCTGAGTTCAGCTCAAGGATCACCTCCTAAACAAGGCCCTTCTGGATTACCCCCAATTGTTGGTGTCTCCCTCCAAAAATTACTGTATGTTTGCGGTATATTTGGTACATTGTATATTCGCCATTTTTTTCATATACCATAATGTGGTGGATGAAGAGTTGACCTTGGTATCAAGAAGACCTAGACTCAACACTTAACTCTGCATGATCCTGGACATATCACAACCTCTGAGTATTCTAGACATCTCTCTAACACTACAAATGTGCTGACCTGCATTAGTAGAAGGAATTTCCTCACCTGGGAGTTCCCTATGCCAATGAAATTACAGACGCAGTTCCTAGCACCTATATGACATATATTTGTTATATACTTAATGTGTCCATGTTGTGTCCTTTACTAGAATGTAAGCCCAAGTGCATAGCATAGAACAAAAGAAAACAGAAGGAAGCACAGAAAAGCAGGGTAGCTTTGAAAACAAGGCATAGTATTCATTACATAGTTTTATTTTGCTTTGTTTTCAAAAAGAAGCAAACAGTATGCAACAGAGATTCATGGTTTTATATTGAATTCTCTTATGTTGTGCTGTGTACATGGAAATAGGGTGGGGCTTTTTGTCTTTTTGTATTTAAGTTCAAATTGAATAAAAAAAATTTTTTGAAGAATGTTAAGCCCCTTGAAGGCATAGATTGCTTCATTTTTGTCTCTGTACCCAAACACTCAGCACAGTGCCTGGTACACATGAGGCACTTAATAAATGGTTATTCATTGAGTAATTGACTAACCTTGTTGTTTCCATCAGAATGAGAGTTCCCTGAGGGCAAAGATTGTGTTAGTCAGTTGGTCAATAAGCATTTATTAAATGCTTAGTGTGTGCCAGGCACTGTGCTAAACCCTAAGGATACAAAGACAAAAAAACACTTCTTGAAGTCCCCGCCTTCAGGAAGCTCACAATCCAGTAGGGAAGACAAGTATATTTTAAAAAGTTCACACAAAGTATTCAGAAAGTGGGTGAAAAATAATCTCAGAGGCAAAGGGAGTGGAAGGGACCAATGAAAGCCTCCTACACAAAGTGAGATTTGAGAATCTCACTAAAGAGTGGAAATTGTCCCTTTATTGGTTTCATTCTAGGACTAGGTTGACATGAAAGGGGGTCTTAAAGTGTCTCTGCCTTGATGTCACTGTCCCCATGCTAACATAACTCCCAAAGGATATTGAGACCCTACAGTAAGAAGTACCCCAGCTAAAAAACAGAAAGAGACAGAGAAACAGACAGATAACAGGCCAATGAATACATTTATCAAGGAATGAGAGGAGCAGTACCTACCTCCCTCCATTGCTTGTTCTCCATTCCTTGAGTGTACATCACACACACTGGGGGAAGAGAAAAGCATAGGGATTAGAGACCTAGACAAGAAGTTGAAGAAGGGAGAGTTGAGGAGAGGAGAAAGGTATGCAGTAGAGAAGAGGGAACTCCACAGAGATTTTTGTTGTTCAGTTGTGTCTGACTCTTCATGACCCCACTGGAGTTTTCTTGGCAAAGATACTAGAGTGGTTTGCCGTTTCCTTCTCCAGCTCATTTTTCAGATGAAGAAACTGAGGTAAACAGGGTTCAAAATCCATTTGGGGTTTTCTTGTCAAAGATACTAGAATGGTTTGCCAGTTCCTTCTCCAGATCACGTTACAAATGAGGAAATGGAGGCAAACAGGATTAAGTGACTTGCCCAGGGTCACGCAGCTAGTAAGTCTGAGGTCACATTTGAACTCAGGTCTTCCTGACTCCTGCTCTATGTGCTCCCTAGTGGAAGAGACAATATGCAAATAACTACTTATGAATAAGATATAGAGAGGATAAATGGGATATAATCAACAGAGGGAAGGCACTAGCATTAAAGTGAAATTGAGAACAGCTTCTTGCAGAAGGTGACACTTGAAGAAAACCAGGAGATGAAGGTAAGGAGGGAGAGAGTCCTCGGTATGGGGGACAAGCCAATGAAAATCCTTAAAGTTGAGGCTAGGCCTCAAATATTTCTGGGCCTCCCTCCCCAATAGAGAGCTCACTTGATGTCAAAGTGGAAATGACATTTGAGATCATTTAGCCCAACCCCTTCATTTTATAGGGTAAGAAACTGAGTCCCAAAGAATGCTTTGCCAAAAAATACAAAAACCAAAACCATAAGGCTACCAAATGCAGAGTTGGCACTTGAATCTGGGCCTTTTTATTCCAAATCTAATGTTCTTTTCAGTATATCACATTGTCTCTTACCGTGTTGATTTGGCTTCTATAAGGTAGGTCTATAGTGATGAATCCAGTAGACACATGTTCATTCCTCCTCCCTCCCTGCCCTCCAAAAGACCATAAACTACTCAAGAATAGGGAGTAGGTGCTTTCTTCTGCTTTGTATCCCCAGAGTTGTGCACATAGTCAATGTTGAATAAATTTTTGATTTAATTGAATTCTGTCAACCTGCAAAGCCTAAGCCAGGTCTGCAGAGCTGATATGAGGGAGGCAGATTCAGATGACTGTGGAGGAGGGGGAGAGGCTGGGAGGGGAGAGATTGGGAACAAATTTAACTGGGGAATCCTGGAATCATAGAATGTTAGCGGGGGTGTGGGGAGCAAGCGCACTTTGGAGACAGAAGGTCCAGGAAGAGGAAGAATCTGACGAGAGTTAGGGCAGAACATTCTGAAGAAGGGAGTGATCACTGAAGTGCTGTTATATAATTATCTCATTTGATTCTCAAAATTACATTATGAGGAAGTAAAATAGGGTGGGGGAAGGGAGAGAGTGAAAGAGAGAGCCATACTATTGGTTCTCTTTTACAGATGAGGGCACTGAGTCCCAGAGAGGTTATATGGATTGCTCAAGGTCATACAGCTAGTTAGCAACAGAACCAGAACCAGTAAGCAGGTCTCCTAATTCCTGATCCAGGAGTATTTCCATTTCACAACTTCATGACCTCACAGCTGAAATCCACAAAGGCCATTTATTACCTGTGCGACTTTGGGTCAGTAGCTTAATTTCTTTTAGCTTCAGTTTCCCCTTCTAAAAGAGGAGAGGGCTGGCCTGCATGTCCTTGAACCCCTATCAACTTGGGGCAATATCTAATGTTGTATGATAAGGGTAGCAAGGCATAGTGGACAGAGTGCTGGAGTCTGGAATGGAAGAAGAAACAAGTGTTTCTTAAGTGCCTACTATGTTCTAGGCACTGTGCCAAATGCATTACAAATAGTATCTCATTTCATCCTCACTGCAACCCTTTAAGTACTCCCATTTTACAGATGAGGAAACTGAGGCATATTTAGCCCAGGGCCACACAGCTAGTAAGTTCTACAAGACCACATTTGAACTCATGCCTTCTAAGACCTGGGTTCAAATTCCACCGAAGATACTTACCAGCTATGTGATCCTGAGCATGTCACTTCCATTCTATGGGTCTCGGCTGCCTCAATTTCCTCATCTGTAAATGAGGGGGCTGAATGAAATGGACTTTGAGGTCCCTGCCAGTTCTAAATCTATGAAACTGTAGTAGTTAGACAATCTGAGAATTCATACAATGTTCTTACCTCTATCCCCACCTGTCTTAATACAGACTTAGGAAGGTTCAAGAGACCCCAAAACCTAGTACAAGGAAACATGGAACTTGTAACAAGACAGCTAAAAGTCAGTTTTATTGAGGGGAAGTACTCACAAAATGAAGGAGTGGTCAGGGAGGAGGGACACAAAGAGTTAGGGACCCTGAAGAGAATGGGGGACCCTCTACCAAATCAGTAAAGTTTGGTGAGTTTTTACATGGTTCTTTCAAGGGGAAGGTAAGTGTCACAGTGGATAAAGTGCTGAGTCTGGAATCAGTAAGACTCATCTTCCTGACTTAAAATCCAACCTGAGACAATTACTAGCTATGTGACCCTAGCCAAGTCACTTCACCCTGTTTGTCTTAGTTTCCTCACTTATCAAATGAACTGGAGAAGGAAATGGAAAATCACTCCAGTATCTTTGCCAAGAAAATCCCAAATGGGGTCACAAAGAGTTGAACACAACTGAACAACAAATATATGGGGCATTGGCAGAGAAGATCCTAGACCAAGGGACTAGTACTTATGCACGCTAGTGGAGGGAGCTAATTGATAATCAAACTTCCCATCTGGAAAAGAGGCTTTGGGCCATTACTACTGGCCTTATTCTAATAAATCAACTAAGCCTCTGTCTGGAGTATCTGAAGCATTCCTCAAGCTTTCTTCATTTAGCAGGTTGGCAAGGATATTAGGATTATTATATCCTTCCCCTGATTACTATCCTCTTAGGGAAGAGAGAAGGAAGAAAACTTTTTGATCTTGTCCCAGAAGACAGGGGCTTAAGAAGAGAGGCTTAAATTCCTATGGGGATAGGATAAAATGGGAAGATATTCTCCACCCATTCTCCTCCTCTATATCTAGGAATATTATATAAAAGAGGAAGGCCAGCCAGAGTCTAGGAGCCTCCAACCACCCACCAGGCAGTATCTGTGAAATAGCAAACAGTATCCCAGACCAATCTAGGGACTTACATGGGTCTGACTTGGAGAACATGTCTTTATCCAAGAGATTCCTGAAAGAGAAGGAGAAGAAAAGACTATTACTACCAGAGGTCAGGAGGAGATCCCAGCACAAGGGAGAAGATTAGAGAGGGACAGCCTCAGTTTACCAAGGAACTGAGCCTCAGGTAAGACTACAGAACAAGACAAGGTTTCTCTTCAAAATAAGCTCCTGCCCCCATTCTGATCATCTTTTCCTTCCCTTTTCAATACTTTAAGCTAGTTGATTGGTTGTTGTCATTCATTCTCAAAGAGGACCAAAATGATATCACTACGCTAGTTAAGTTTCACTGTGTCTGACTGGCTGATCAAACCAATACGAGCTCAGTATGCTCTACCACAGGTCGGGCACAAATACTCCGTGTGAACATTTGGGGTGAATTCTCTAAATTTGTGCATCCTGTGTTTCTTTTGAGCTGTTTCAATTATGTTTGCTCATAGAGCACAACACCTTCTCTGAAGTGGACATGCCATGCTAAGCACAAACACACATATACATATAACACATGAACACTGGATATTCTGTGCTTTCATGCTGACCCAGCTTCCTCTTCTGTGTGACAGCTAACCCAGATCAGCTCCATGACTCGGACCTTTCTAGACATTCCTGCCTCTTGTCCACTCCTCTCCCTCAATTCATTCGGTAAGAATTTATTCCATTTAGTTGTGAGCTGATCCAACCATTCTGGAGAGCAATTTGGAACTATGCCCAAAAGGCTATAAAAATGTACATACCTTTTGACCCAGCAATATCACTTCTGAGACTGTATCCCAAAGAGATCATAAAAATTGGAAAAGGACTCACATGTACAAAAATATTTATAGCAACTCTTTTTGTGGTGGCAAAGAACTGGAAATTGAGGGGATGCCCATCAATTGGGGAATGGCTGAACAAGTTCTTGTATATGAATGTAATGGAATACTATTGTGCTATAAGAAATGATGAGCAGGCAGACTTCAGAAAAACCTGGAAAGACTTATATGAACTGATGCTGAGTGAGATGAGCAGAACCAGGAGAACCTTGTACACAGTAACAGCCACATTATGGGATAACTGACCTTGATAGACTCAGCTCTTCTCAGCCATGCAAAGATCTAAGACAACTCCAAAAGACTCACAATGGAAAATGTTATCCACAGCCAGGGAAAGAACTTGGGAGGTTGAATGCAGACAGAGCATACATTTGCTCTCCTTTTCTTTCATTGTTTTGTTTGGTTTCTTCCTTCTCATGGTTGCTCCTTATAGTTCTAATTCTTCTTTCCATAAAGACTAATGTGAAAATACATTTAATATTAATATGTAGAGCCTATTTCAAATTGTATACCATCTTGGAGAGGGGGGGAAGAGATGGAGGGGGAGAAAATTTAAAACTCAAAATTTGATAGAAGTAAAAGTTGAAAGCTAAAACATTATTTTTTGAAAGAATTTATTCTATTGAAAGTGACTGTAGGGGCAGCTAGGTGGCACAGTGGATAGAGCACTGGACCTGGAGTCAGGAGGATCTGAGTTCAAATCCAGCCCCACACATTTATTAGCTATGTGACCCTAGGCAAGTCACTTAACCCTGACTGCCTCCAAAAAAAAAGGCAAAATAACTGTAGACAATATAAAATGCTTGGTAGTCTACTGGTCAAGAAAAACCCAGAAACTGTGTGAACACAATTACAAAACACTTTTCACACATATAAAGTCAGATTAAAAAATTGGAAAGATATCAGTTGCTCATGGGTAGGCTGAGCCAATAGAAGAAGAAGAAGAAGAAGAAGAAGAAGAAGAAGAAGAAGAAGAAGAAGAAGAAGAAGAAGAAGAAGAAGAAGAAGAAGAAGAAGAAGAAGAAGAAGAATTTATTAAGTGACTAGTACGAGTCAGGCACTGTGTTAGTCACTAAGGAGGCAGAGACAAAACTAAACAATCCTTGCCTTCAAGGGTCTTCTGTTAGAGAAAGGGTGGTGCAAAAGGATAAAAAGTAAATACAAAGCAATTAAAACAGAGAAAGAATCCCAAAACAAAAGAAGGAAATGGAAAGGCCCTTTTGTATGTAGAGCATTTACTAGCCTGTTAAAAGATGTGATAACTAGAAATGTATCACCCATGTTGGGGCAAATGTGCATGGAGAAAAAGGGAGACAAAATAAGTCTGAAAAGGTAAGCTGGAGCCAATCAAATCTGACATGTCTTGTGTCCCATTGTCTTAGGGCTCTGTTAGGTGATGGCTAATCTATGCTGGTTAGAGGCAGGAGTCTGGGGTAGCATGCTGTCTAAGAAGCCTAGCTACAACTTCCCATAACATTGAGCAGCTTCCTAATGACTTCCTCCAGTGAGGAGAAGAGAGAAAATGAAATGGCCAAGACAAATTGTTGAAGAGATAGAGGATTTTCCCCCCTGGCCTCACATATCCACCAATAAACATTTATTAAGCACCTACTACATACAGTGGCTGTGTGACCCAGGACAAGTCCCTTGATCTCTCAGTATCACAAGCAGCTCTCTAAGGTAATAAATTGCAGAGAAGGTGCAGACTTGCATTGGTGAAAAGAGTTTCCTTATCCAGAAATTCCCTGTATCAATGAAATTACAAGGGCAATCCCTATCTCTATCTCTGTGTTAAGTACTTAGTGAGTGCTGGGGATACTGAGACAAAAGTGAAAGAGACCCACAAGGTACTACTAAAGGGGATGCCCCAAATGAAGAATCTCTCTTTATCAGTGCAGGCTGGCATCTTCTTTGCAGTTTATATTCTAATATAGTTGCCTATTTAAGGAATGGTTAAATAATTCCAGGATCACATAGCCAGCAGGAATCAAGGTTTTTGCTTCTGCAACTATGCTTTTGCTAGTACGAAAATGTTGGGCTTGGGAAAGCCCCAAAAGAGGAAATTGTAGGGAAAATTATTTATTATATTGTTTGAGGATAAAACCTTACACTGTTTAAATCCAACCCTCTGTGACTAAAGCCTGTCTGCACCAAGAATGTCACCTGACTACAGTAACTATCCAGAAATGCTAGAGATGGCTACAAGGAATTTTGAGTTCCCCCAGGTCCTAGATTCTACCTACCCACTCCCCACCTCACCAAAGCATTCTCATTTTGGGTTGTAGTTCATCCTTCCTTTTCAAAGAGGACCAATGACACCATGGGGTGATGCCTTAACTTGAGAGGGAACTGGATTTAAGTGAGGCAGAGCTGCACAAAGTCATCAGCCTCACTCTGTCTTCCATTCATCAAAGTCCAGTGACAAGGCAAAAATCGGGATGATTGGTGACAGTCAGGGATGCAGTAGATGACGTTGACATCTTTGATGTCTGACTAAGCTCCAAGCCCTCCACAGCTCCTGCTTCAGCCACCTTCATGGCTACTGGAACAAACTGTTCTCATCTGACCATTCCTTCCATTTCTGAAAATGGTAAGGTTTATTCTGCATCATTAGGCTTCTGAAGTTATGATTGGTCACTGCCTTGATTAGAATTCCTAAATCTTTCAAAGGTGATTTCCATTTCATGATCATCATAGAAATTTTTCCTCTACTTTTGCTCACTTCATTGGGGGGAAGTCTTAACATGCTTGGGATAGACATCCCCCTAACTCAAGGACAGATTTGGACTCTGTCGGTTACCCCCAACCTAGTTTAGCCTATCTGCTGAGACAGTTTTACTGCGATGTGGTTGATGTATATGCTACAGGTGAGAGTTGGATGACAGGTGGACATCAAAGATGGATGAGTAGCCCTGAAAAGAACTCAACAAGACCTCGAACCATAGGTGCTAGTTGTCCCTGAACACACAATTGTTTTGGATTACCACACACAGGACTTCTGTTTTGGCTTCACCAAATTTTATTGAAAATTTTACAAATCTTACAGTTACTCCTATCTATTTCAATCTTGCTCTCAAGTTGCCCTCTTGGCCAAAGTGCTTAATTGTATGCATGTGATTCATGCACAGGCACCTTTGTCTAAATTCTATATAATGTAAACCTTCCCAGACACTGAACAAAAAGACAGTCACACTGCCTTTCTGGTTCACTCTCCTCTACTAAATGACCTCTAGAACTATTTCAGATTTTGAGGTCTGTTCTCAAGAGCAACAGTAGCTTGAAGGCAAGCTTCTATATCCACTTTATCATTGTGCCTTAAGAAATGATGGATCCCAAGAAACCTGGGAGGACTCACATGTACTGATGCAGAATGAAGTGAGCAGAACCAGAGCAACAATTTCTATAATAACCATGAAAAGGAAATCACCTGGGAAAGATTTAGGAATTCTAACCAAGGCAGTGACCAATCATGACTTCAGAAGGCTAATGATGCAGAATGAACCTTAACATTTTCAGAAATGGACAATGATTGAATCTGCTTTGCTTGACTAGCCTTTCTTGTTACAAGAACGGGTTTCTATTGGGGAGGAAGGGAAATTGTGGGGAAGGGAGGAGTAGACAGTGTAATGGTTAAAAAAAAAGACAGGAAAGGAAAAAACTGTCAATTAAACATTAATGTAATTACCCAGAATAGAGCAGATAGAATTTCAGAGACACCAACAAGCATTCCAGTTTTGTTATTATCATTATATATACTTAAAACTATATTAACTATATACAGTTATATACTGTATATTCACTTATTACCAGGTAATACAGTTAAAACTATATTTTGAGTAACACAATTAGTACAGGTAAACCTGTATTACCATTTCAAATGTAATCTTCTTTCCCTATTTTTTTGTATATTGAAGTGTTCATTTTATTGATACTTGGTTAAGTTTATAAAATAAGATGTACATTGGAAAGCCAGGAAAACAAGAATAAAATAGAAAAGAAAATAGAAAAAAAAGTGTTTTTTAAAAGCATCAGTAAAACATATTCTCAAAAAGAAAAAGACTGTAGCTAGGAAGGCCAATTAGGAGGCTATTATGATAGTCTAGGAGAGAGGTAATAGGAGCCTGAACTCAAGAGCTAAGATAGAAACGAGAGGAGAGATTGAAGACATTTCAGAGTCAGAATCAATAGAGTTTGGTAACTGCTGGGATGGCAGAGAGGAGGGCAAGGGGAAGGGTCGATGAGAACACAGGAGACACAGTGAATGATGGCACCACTGACAGATAGAGTGAAGTCCAAAAGAAAATAAGCTTGGTTTTGGACATGTTGAGTTTAAGAGACTGATGGGACTGGTCATTGGAAACGTCAAACTGAAATGCAGGGCAGAAGTTGGTGCTGAAAGTATAAGTTTTATTTTAAACTATAGATAGATTCATATGCACAGAGGTGATGGGTGAAGTCAAGGGAACAGATGCAATTTGCCAAGAGAAAAGAGGAAAGGGCCCAGGACAGAACATTACAGGACACCCCCACACAGGGCACAGGAAGAGGAAAATGAACCCATCTAGGAGATAGAGCAAGACTCATATACAGACAGATAAAGGACCATGTCTCAGAGGCCAAGGAGAGACACAGTCAACATGGAGAAGGTTTGGTCAAACTTACTAGAGGCTTATCAAGCAGGACAAGGACTAAGAAGAGGCCACCAGCAGAGGTAAACTACTGGAGCAGAATGAGCCCTGGATTTGAGTCAAAGGATCCAGGTTCAAATCCTGTCCCTGATCATCTGAGTGACTTTGGACAAGTCACTTACCCCCTCTAGGTCTCAGTTTGCCCATTTGCAAAGTGAATTAGCAGGAGAAAATGATTTCTAAATTCTATGATCCTGTGGTTTAACAACTAGGTGGCTAGTGGTGACCTTACAGAAAGTAATTTCAGTTAAGACAGAGCTCAAATGCAGCGACTGAGGACTGAGTGGGTGGTGAGGAAGTGAAGGCAGCTAGTGGAGACTATATTTTTCTAGAAATTTAGCAATGAATGTTTTTTTTTCTGCCTTTTATTCTTTGTCACAAGGGGTTCCTCTCCAGGAGGAGGGGAGAAAAAGAGACAGAGATAGAGAAAAGGAGGGAGAGAGCAGAGAAGAAGAGGGGGCAGGGAGAAAGAGAGAGAAAAAGAGGAGGGGGAAAGAGGAAGGAGGGAGAAGGAGGAAGAGGGGGAAGGGAGAGAGGACTAGAGGGAGGAGAGGGAGAGAGAAGGAATACATTAAGAATCATAAGTGATGTAAAAGAAAGATATGTATATATACATATAAATTATTTTTAAAGCAAATCTATTCCCTCTTCTGTATGACAGCCCATTCTCAGAGTGGGTGACAGTTTGTGTAGATGCATGGAAGCAAGCGATGTAGTGTGAGAGAGACAGAGAGAATCCATAGAGGGGGAAAGAAAACTCTAGGAAGAGAAAGCAGGAGATAGGTGATGACTCAGAAAAGGAGACTGAGAAGGAATAGTCCACCAGGAAGAAAGAAAAGCAAGAAAGAAGAGAATGTCTGTTTTAGGGGTGTGCAGGATGCAATGGAGAGCATCAACAGGTCAAAAGTCAAATAGGAGAAGAACCAAGAAAAGGCCATCTGATTTCAAAGTGAAAAGATGGCTGATTCCCTTGAAAAGACCAATTTTATTCAAGGGGCAAGGTTGGAAAGATGATCACAAGGGATTCAGAAGTGAGTGGGTGATAAGGAAATGGAGGTAACCAGGAGGTAGATGACTCCAGGAATTTATTAATAAAAACAGTAGCTAGCATTTACATAGGGTTTTAAGATTTGCAAAGCATGTTACAAATATCTCATTTTAACCTCACAATTCTGAGAGGTAGGTACTAGTATTATCCTCACTTTATAGATGAGGAAACTGAGACTGACAGAAGATAAATGACTCGCTAGTAAGCGTCTGAGGCCACATGTAAATTTGGGTCTTCCTGTCTCCAGGCTCCGTGCTCTATCCACTTCACTACCTAGCTGCCTGATTTGGCAGTGAATGGGAGGTGAGTCATAGGATGATAGCTTGAGAATGACAGCATTGGATGAAGGGTAAATATGGAGTAGCTCTGAACATATCTGTAGGCCTGGGGAACAAATCAGTAGATAGGAAGACATTGAAAATGAGAAAGATGGCGAGGGAATAAGTTCAGGGGTTGGAGCGGAAAGACTGAAGCCAGGTAGTGAAGTCACAGGGGTATTGTGGTATAGTAGGACAGACAGAACAAGGTCAGATTTGGTGTCAGGAGACCTAGTATATGCTAGTTGTCTGACCATGGATGTGGCTTTCACTTTCCAAGCCTCAGTTTCCTCATCTGTAAAATGAGAATTGTAATACTTATACTGCCCACATCACAGGATTAATTTAAGAAAAGGGCTTCATCAACTTCAAAAAATATAAACGTGAGTTATTAATACCATGGAAGAGCACACAGAAAGTCTACTAGGGTAGACACAGTCCCTGCTCTCAGGAAACTATCAGTCTGCCGACTGGAAGCTTTGCAAACCTCGAAGTGCTGTGTAAATATGAGTTGTCATTACTATAATCATGATTTTTGTCCAGCCAGGTGATTCCACTATGTAGGGAACTCCTGGTAAGGAAACTCTCCCTACCAGTGCAGGACTGCACCATCTCTGCCATTTATAGTCAGAAAGCTGCCTGGAATCCTGAGAGGTTAAGTGCCCTGGGTCACATGGCCAGTATGTGTCACGGGTAGGACTTGAACCCAGATCTTCCTTCTGAGTCTGACTCTCTATCCACTATGTCATGCTGTATTTTCTAAGAATAATTATTGTTGTTGTTACAAATCAGGTATAGTGCCTGTCTTCAAAGAGCTCCCAGTTAGATGGAGGAGAGAGACAGCACCCCTGATTGGAGGATGCTCAATAGAGCAGTATGGTGGTTCTTACAGTGTGGTCCAGGGACCTCAGAGGTGCCTAGGTCAAAACAAAAAGAAAGTGAGGCCAAAAAGTAGTGGATAGGTAGGGCACTGGACTTGAGAATTGGGAAAGACCTAGGTTCCAAATCACTTCAAGCATTTACAAGCTGTGAGACCCTAGGCAGGTCACTTAACTTCTCCAGACCTGTTTCTTCATCAGTACAATGAGAGGGTGGGCTTTGATGGCCTCTAAGTTCCCTTCTGGTGCTAAATCTAAGTCTAGGTAGAGAAGTTCTAATTAAACCTTCAAGTCATACATAAATGTAAGTACATACAGATATAAATGATGTGCATGTGGGTATGTATGTACACAGATATATATATATATGCATACATGTATGTGTGTATACATTATCACTACTGTTTAGTTGTTTCAGTTATGCCTGACTCTGTGACCCCATTTGAGTTTTCTTGGCAAAGACACCAGAGTGGTTTGCCATTTCCTTCTCCAGTTCATTTTACAGATGAGGAAACTGAGGCAAACAGGATGAAGTAACTTGCACAGGGTCACACAGCTATTAAGTGTCTGAGGCCAGATTTGAACTCAGCAAGATGAGTCTTCTAGATTCCAAGTGCAGTGTTCTATCTACTACACCATCTAGCTGCTCCACATATGTATATGTGTGTCTATATATGTATATGTGCGTATATATGCACACATATACACACATATGGCACACATACATACACACATAGTGGATATAGCAATGGGCTTGGAGTCAGGAAGATCTGAGTTCAAATCCAGCCTGAGGCACTTACTAGCTGTGTGACCCTGGGCAACTCCATTAACCCTCTTTGCCTCAGTTTCCTTATCTGTAAAATGAGATGGAGAAGCAAATGGCAAACCACTTCAGTATCTTCTCCAAGAAAACCCCCAAATGGGGTCATGAAAAGTCAGACACAATTGAAAAACAATTCAACAATTGTTTATATATATATGTATATGTATACATATATGTGTGTATATATACACATACATACATGTATATATACATATAAACATATTTCTTAATATATAATACACCTATAATAATATGATCTGTAATATATGTCATATAATATATATGTGTTATGTTGTCTCCTCCATTACAATGTAAGTTCCCTTGAGGGCAGAGACTGGTTTTTGCCTTTTCTTCATTATCTCCAGCGCCTGACACAGAAAAATGATTAATAAGGACTTTTTGATTAACTGATTACTTGATTTTCACATTATTTTTAAGAAGGAAGCTCAGTCTTTGCCACCGAAGATTTGACATGCAAAAGTAAGAACTCTCCCAGACCACACATTACGCCTAACTTAACTGGGCCCATGACATCCGAAGACAGACCTGGAACTATGCCTTGCTAGGGTCTCTTTCCCCTGTGGTCTCATTGGGCTGCTCAGTGGAAAATGAAGTTGGGGAGGGAACGTTGCCCTCCCCTCCCCCAGCATGCCACTCGACAGACGGCCTTTTTCCACATGCTCTTGTCTACCACAAAGGAGATATCCTTAGGATGTATTTCATGGTTGGCCAAAGTCAGGCACTTAGCACAGTGCTTGGCTGCCATCCGAGGTGCTCAGTGAACATTTGTCGGTAGATTTATAATTAAGGCCAGTCTCTCTGTGTTCTGATTCTCCCGTGTCTTGCCCTTCCTGTTGAGCATACTTTGCACAGTTGAATGCCCTGCCAACCTGAGGGGTCCCAAATAATCCTCGATGGAATAATAATTATAATCATAATCATAAACAAGGTCTGCAAAGTGCTTTATATACAACCATTATCCCCATCGGACCTCAGAACAGTGCTGTGTGGTCTCAGCATCCCCATTTTACAGACAAGGAAATTGAGGCAGAGAGAGATTAAGTGACACCTACAGTGACAGCCAATAAGTGTCTGAGTTAGAAATTGAACCTAGATTAAATATATTTAATTGTGAGTCTAACCTTGTAGGAACGAAAGTTTGAAGCAGGGAGGAAATATCTATTAGGCCTCAGTGTGGTACAATGGAAAGAAGGCTGGATTTTTAAGTGTGAGGACCTGAGTTCAAATCCTACCTCCTTGAGACCTTAGGCGGGGCACTTCAGGACTATAGGCCTGAGGTCCTTCATCTGCAAAATGAGGGAGATGGACAACACGGCTTCTAAGGTCCCTCCTAGATCATTTAGATCTATGATCTCTGAAGCAACAGAGGATACTGGGAACAGGCCTGGGCTATAAGAATCAGGAGACAGAAATACAGGATTTGAGAGGTGGAAGGGATTGTAGCAGCCATTTAATCTATCCTATTTGTGAAAGGAATTCCTACTTTAACACACCAGATTTCTGTGTTTTTAACACACCAGCTCTGTCACTAATAATCTGTGTGTGGTCTGGGACAGGACATTTCCCCTCTCCAAGCCTCAGTTTTGTCATCGGTAAAATGGGGAGAATGGAATAATTCCCCTTCAAGCTTTAACATCCCAAGGTCCAGAATGGGAAGAGGGGAAATATGTAGAATCTAATAAAGGGCTAGAAAATATTGTGATTGAATATTTTCTTCAGCCTATAGGAATGGAAAAGGCAACTAGGTAGCACAATGGATAGAGCACTGGATTCAGAACCAAAAAGACATATCTTTCTGAGTTCAAATCTGGCCTCAGGTACTCACTAGCTATGTAATCCTGGGCAAGTCACTTAACCCTGTTTGCCTCAGTTTCCTCATCTGTAAAATAATCTGGAGAAGGAAATGCCTAACTACTTCTCTGCCAAGAAAACCCCAAATGAGGTCATATAGAGTCAGATATTAATGAAAAACAACTTAACAAGAAAATAGGAATGGCAGCTCTCCTTTCCTGAAAGCTTTTGTCACACTAAGCAAATCTATAAAACTCCCAGAGTGAATTCCAAAGCTAGTTCTTTCTCCTCATCATAGGGATTGACAAAACTGCCATTAGGGAGACTCTCTCTCATTGAAAGGGATGATGAGTCCCAGCATCTCCAAAGGCTGATTGGACATTTCCAATTGAATGTCCCACAGACATTTCTAATGCAATATATCTGAAAGAGAAATCACTATCTTTTTCCTCAAATCAACCCCTAGATGAAGTGACTAGAATCCTGGAATTGGAATCAAGAAGATCTGTGTTCATATTCTGCCTCAGACCCTTATTAGCTGTAGGACCTTGGGCAAGTCACTTAACCTCTAACATCCTCAGTGTCTTCATCTATAAAATAGGGATAAGTATAATAGCACCTACATCACAGAGCTGTTAAGTGGCTCATTTGGATAGTACATGCAAAGTACTTTACAAAACCTAAAAATGCTATTATTACTTTCTCCCCACATCCAAACTTCCCTCTTTTTATCAAAGGCACCAAATTCTTCCAGTCACTCAGGTTCATAACCTCAGTGTCATCCTCAACTCTTCTCTCTCCCTCATCCCCATACTCCATCAGTTGACCAAGTTTTGTCAAATCCACAAAAATTTCTACACAAAAAATCTACACAAAATTTCTCACATCTATTTCCCTCTAGCCACTCACCCAGCTACCACCCTAGTCCAAGCTCCCATCACCTCTTACCTGGACTATTGCCCTAGTGGGTGTCCTGGCCTCAGATCTGTCCTTTGTTCCCACAGATTCCAAAATACTATTCCTGAAACACAGCTCTGGCAATGTCACCCTCTCACCTCTAGGCAAAATACAATACTCTTCTATTTGGCATCTAAAGCTTTGCATAATCTGAGGTCAGCCTTATTACACATTCACACTTTATGGTCTAAGCAAATTGCCTACATATGCAACATTCATTTCCCATCTCCTTACTGTTGCTCCAAACAGTCCTTCCCTCACCTCTACCTCTTAAGACTCTCTTTACTTCATTCAGGATTCAGCTCAAGTGTTACCTTTTACACAAGATCTTTCCTGATCCTCCACTTCTTAGACTTTCCTTCCCATTTCTTTGTGTATATTTTACATATATTTAGCTGTGCGCTGCTAACATCCCTGCCCTGTTGAGGGCAAGAACAGTTTCATGTTTGTCTCTGCATCCCCAGTCCCTAGTACAGGGCCAGGAACACAGTAGACACCTCATAAGGATTGGTTGGTCAATTTGTTAAAGAAGATCACAGGGAGAGCGAATATAAGGAGATAAATCCTGACAGAAATACCACAAATATCTGCTCCCAACGACCCTTCAAGCCAGCTCTGATGATATAGAGAATGCCTCTTCCCAGTAATAACAATGAGTCACGCTCATTATTAACACAGTTACACTTGACAAAGCATTTTCTTCACCACGGCCCTGTGAATTAGGAGCTTGTCAGTGGTGTTCCCATTTTACAGATGAGAAAACTGAGGCCTAGGGAAATTAAGGGATTCACTCCTGACCACATGGATAGTATGTGGTAGAGTAAGAATTCAAATTCACATCACCAGATCTCAAGGTTGGTGCTCTTTCCACTATATCCTATATCACCAAGATAAAGCAAGCTCATACAGATCCCATTTCAGATACTGATTTTTTACCAAGAGGATCAAAGTTCTGAGAATTTGCAAGCCCAGGTAGCCACTGTACAATTTGGGAATAAATAGAGCATTTGTATTTAGGGAGGTCCGCCCAGAAAGATCTAAGCCTCAGGTGCCCAATAACTCCCACAGTCTGTTTGGTTTCTACCCCACCTTCATCCTGTACCATACCCCTAGCATGTTCCTGTACCTAAGGAGAAAGAATTTTAAATTGCTTCAATTTGTAGAAATTGCAAGAAAACAAGTTTTGGTTCAGTGATGGACAATAAGTTCTAAGGAATTTATCTCTTATCCAAACTTCATACCTCCTCCAGCACCTAGTACATAATATATTTAAATATTTAATAAGTTTTCTTGCAACTTCCATCTCCAACCCATCTTTTACATGATTCCCAAAATAATCTTCCTAAAATATATGTTGGATTTTGTTACTCTTCTGCTCAAGAAATTTCAATGGCTCCCCATGGCATCTAGGCTAAATGCAAACCACTCAGCATTTAAAGTCCTTCACCATCAAACTCTGGACTCCTCTTCTAGGATTACTAACATTATTCCTCTTCATCAGTCCAACTAGGCTACTCCACTTCTCCAGAACTTGGTACTCCTTCTTCTGCTTTCAGAGCCTTGTATAGGCTGCTCACCATATTCACTCCTCACTTTCACTTCTTGAAATCCCTAGATTCCTTCAAAGTTCAGCTCATGAAGCAACTCCTGCAGGGAACTTTTACACTGAATCTCCTTAGTCAGTGATTGGTCACTCTTCATCCTCAAATGATCAAGTTGATATGTCATATTCCATCAGCAGAGTACTGTTACTGTGAGAGTAAGTACCTCGGACAGCATCTCACACGACATTAGTCACTTGCTAGTTGGATGATACAGGGAAATGGTTGTTCAATGAATAAGTAAAAGGAATACATTCTTTTTAGGGTTGTTGACCATCCACCCAGAATAGGGTAACAAGACTAGGGAAGGGTCTGGAAATTGTCATATGAAGAGCAGTTAAAGAACTGGAGTTTTCAGTTGGGAGAAGACTTAGAGTTTGGGAGGAAAATGGGAGAAGAGGGTGGAGACATGAGGCCAGTCTTTAAAAACAAAGAACTATGGTGTGGATGAGCTTTACTTCAGAAGAACAAACTAGGACAAATGGGTGGATGGTATAGAGCCAACAGTTTTCAGGTGAATATAAGGAGATTTCTAATGACAAAAAAAATGCCCAACAACCAGCATTTATATAGCATCTACTGTGTACCAGGGCAGCTAGGTGTCCTAGTGGATAGAGCATCAACTCCGGAGTCAGGAGAATTTGAGCTCAAATTCAGACTCAGACACTAGCTGTGTGACCCTGGACAAGTCATATAATCCTGTTTATCCCAGTTTGTAAAATGAGGTGGAGAAAGAAATGGCAAAGCACTCCAGTATCTTTGCCAAGAAAACCCTAAATAAGGTCACAAAGAATTGGACATGACTGAAAGGATTCAGCAACAACATGAGGCAGACACTGCTAAGACCTGACAAATGTTATCTCATTTACCTCAAAGAAATCCTGAAAGGTAGGTGCTATTATTAAACCCATTTTACAGATGAGAAAACTAAGGCAGAGAGCAATTAAGTGATGTGTCCAGTATCACATGACTAGTAAGAATTTAAGGGCAGGTCTTCCTAACTCCAAGCCTAGCATTCTATCTGCTGTACTACCTAGTTACCTGCCTTGTAAGATAGTATCACTTGAAGTGTTCTAGTAGAGGATGGATGACTACGTGTGGGGGATACTACAGAGATAATTCTGGCACTGAGTAGAAAATTGAACTAGTAGTTAATGGCCCTTTAAGTGCTGTATTTCTATGATTCTAGGCACAGCAGGCAGGCGCACAACATAAACTGACTCCATACTGGGGATTTTATTGGAGTCATGGTAGCACAGTTGATAGAGTGCCAGACCTGGAGTCAGGAAGAGTCATCTTCCTAAGTTTAAATCTGGCCTCAGACACTTACTAGCTCTGTGACCCTGGACAAATCGCTTAACTCTGTTTACCTTAGTTTCCCCATCTGTTAAATGAGTTGGAGAAGGAAATGGCAAATCACTCCAATATCTTTGCTAAGAAAACCCTAAAACAGGGTCACAAAGAGTCAAACATGACTGAAACATGACTAAACAATAGCACCATTGGAGTCGTGCTAGATATCCATAGACCGAGTTTTTGTGACCCTCTGAATTTTTCCCATGACATCCTATTCTTTGTAAAACACAGATATTTCCTGTCACCTGAAAGGGTTAATGAGAATGTTCAAATCTTTACTGGTTTTCCCATCACTCAAAAGATAACCTGGCCTTCTTTGGTTGGAGTTGGCAATTAATGACTTGTGCACCCAAGATAGCATACTGCCTGTCAGATCCCACTCCTTGCCAGGGAGATTCCAGTTAGTGTTCCTTCCACCCTTCCTAGAACCTAGTAACACTGCCATCCTCCCCAGTACTTTGCCCCCAAAGGATTAGCCTTGCTTCCAGACCCTCCTCCCAACCCATTCCCCCAGCTCTCCCCACACACCAAAAGAACAAGAATTAGAACCATGTAATGCCACCTTGAAAAGATAGCCAACCACTGCCCTAGGGTATGGGAGCAGATAGAGAATTCTTCCCAGACCAGGTTTCTGTTGGGATATTTTCCTCTCCTTTGCCTCAGAGTTCTTTGGGCTGTTCACCCTCTTGCTCCGGTGGCTCATCTCAAAGATGTACACTTGGGCAAACAGCTCAAGACAGTCTGTGAAGGCAAGAGAAAAAGGCCAACAAACCGACACGAATGAGGAGGAGGCAAGCTGTCTCTGCGGTGTAATCCTAAGGGCCAGCCTGCCTGATAATCTCTTCCTTGAGCCCCAGTGTTAGAAATTACAATCATTTATAAAAATAGTCCACCTTATAGGAACTTTACAGCTGACAACTAACTCTCCACACAATGACTGGCAGTGCAAATATTAGCCCCATTTTACAGACAGGAAATTGAGGCTAGAAGAGGCATGGCTTGCATAAGGTCACACAGTTAGTGTCAGAGTTAGGTGTTGTAATCCATTTTAGGAAAGACATTGGGAAGTTTGGACATGTGCAAAGGAGAATGATTGTGATAAGGAGAGGGCTAGAAGCCATGTCCTAAGGCAGAAGTTCTCAGGCTTTTTGGTCTTGAGACCCTTTTACACTCTTAAAAATTATTGAAGACTCATGAAAGGTTTTATCTAACAATATTTACTGTATTTAAGCTGATCAATTTTTAAAATGTGTATTCATTTGTTTAAAAATAATGAACCTGTTGCATAGTTACAAAAATAGAGTATTTTATGAAAAATAACTATATTTTCCAAAACAAAGAACATTTAGCAAGAAAAGTGGCACTGTTTTACATCTTTTTACAAATCTCTTTAATGTCTTACTTAATATCTTAAGATAACTGAATTCTATTTGTTTCGGTATTCAATCTGTTGTGATATGTTGTTTTGGTTGAAGTATATGAAGAAAATCTGGTCTCCCGCAGATATGTGGTTGGAAAAGTAAGGATTATTTTAATGGGCAAATAACAAATTAGTATTATTATGAAAATAATTTTGATATCCTGGACCCCCTGAAAGGATCTTAGAGATTCCCAGGAATCCCTAGACCACACTTTAAGAACTGTTTATCTTAAGAATCATTTAGAGCATGGAAATCAACATGGGATAAGAGGGAACTGGATCTCAAGTGAGGAACTATCTGGGTTTAAATATTACTATTGTTAATTTTTATTAATAAAACTGTTTTGTGACTGTGTATTTGATGAATGTTTATCTTCTAAAAAATAAATAAATTCATTGGGTGCAAGGTCCGATGAGGTGTATATTTATGCCTCTGACGTTTGCTGAACACAAGATCCTGGGTAAATCACTCTACCTTCTAAGTCTTCGTTTCTTCGTAAATAATACCTTCCTCCTCAGGCTGTTTATAAGGATCACAAGAGTCAATGTATGTAAAGCACTTTGTAAGCCTTAAAGTTCTTTCTAAGGATGTCAGTTATTATTATGTTAAGCCTTAAGTTAGAAAAGACTGGGGGAGGTAGGGATAGACATAGGATACCTGCTTTCAAGTTTATAAAGGGCTAACAAGTGAAGGGAAACAGTTAGGTGGCATTGTGGATCGAACCCTGAGCTTGGAATCAGAGAGTCTCATTTTCCTGAGTTCAAATCTAGCTTCAGACACTTACTTAACTGTGTGACCCTGAACAAGTCAATTCATGCTATTTATCTTAATTTCCTCATCTGTAAAATTAGATAAGAAAATGGTAAATCACTCCAGTATCTTTGCCAAGGAAACCCTAAATAGAGTCTCAAAGAATACATGACTAAAATGACTGAACAACAAATGAAATGAAGGAAGGATAAGATTTGTTTTGCTTAGTCCTACAGAACAGAGCTAGGAATGATAGGTGGAAGGAAATTCCAATGAGGCAAACTTAGGCTACAAGTAAAGGGAGATCAAAAAAAGTTTTAACAATTAGAGATGTATAAAAGGGGGGAGGGAGAGGCAGAAACAAACATTTATTAAGCACGTACTGAGTACCAGGCACTGTGCTATGTAAGTGCTTTACAAATAATAGTTCAAAAGTGGAATAAGCCATCTCCAGAGATAGTAAATTCCCCATCCCTGGAAGTGTAAAAGTAGAAGCTGGATATGATCATTTGATGACGATATTGTGGAGGGGGTTCCTATTGGAGGAAAGGCTGGGTTAAATAGCATCTATTTGTTGTTGTACAATCATGTCCAATTCTTCATGGCCCCATTTGGGTTTTTCTTGGCAAAGATACTGGAGTGGCTTGCCATTTTCTTCTCCACTCATTTGGCAGATGAGGAAACTGAGGCATACAAGGATAAGTGACTTACCTGGGGTCACACAGCTAGTGAGTGTCTGAGGCTGGATTTGAACTCAGGAAGATGTCTCCAGTGGATGGACCCTAGGCTCCACCCACTGTGCCACTTGGCTGCCCAAATGGCATCCGTGGTCCCTTCCAAATCTGAGATTCTCTGACCATGATTCCAATGCTCTCTCTTCTCCACAACACTGCCTCTCATCAGAACAATTCACATTTCTATAGGGCTCTAAGGTTGATCCATCACCACCCTGTGAGCTAGGTAGGGCAGACATTACCAGCCCTGAAATTTAGGTTTAATGACCTCAGTATGGCCACACTGAGGTTCAGTTTTGTGTCTCTGGATTGCATGTACAACCTTCTTTCCACGAGCCTGTGCCATATGTCTTCATACACTATGGTTACTTTGATTTGTGTCTTATTCTCCTACCTGTCTTCAGGTTCTAGGAGAGAAGGGACTCTGTATCTTTCCTGATGCCTAGAAGGATTCCATCCACATTTGTTCAGTGGTGTCCAGTTCTTTGTGACCCTGTGGGCCATACTGTCCATGGGGTTTTCTTTAGAGTGGTTTGCCATTTCCTTCTCCAGTGGATTAAGGCAAACAGAGGTTAAATGACTTGCCCAGGGTCACACACACAGGTAGTAAGTGTCTGAGGTCGGATTTCACTCCAGGCTCAGTGCTCTATCCACTGAGTCCCCTAGCTGCCCCATCAGTGATTTTATATGTTTGTTAAGTTGGGTCTCAGAAGTGTCTCTACCTTCCCCCTCCACTGCCAGGATCTCCTCCTTAGGATACAGATCTCTAGAATTAGGCAGGGTCAAGGCTCATCCTTCCACTCAAAGAAAAAGAGAGACTTCCTTTCAGAGGTGGAGGACTACAGCTACGGAATGTTGCATACACTATCAGATAATCAATGTGTTGGTTACTTTTACTAAGCTGCCTTTTTTCTTTCTTGCCTGCTTAATCTTTGTTAAAAGGGGTTGCCTCACCAGGTAGGGGAGGGAGAGGGATATCACTGGAAATGAATGTGATACAAAAAAATTTAAAAATTTTTTAAAACAAACAAACAAAGGGAGCAATCAACCTGATGTGCCTTTTGGTGGTGGCTGGTTATGACTGTAAGAAAGCAGATCCAGGCAGAACCTGTGACATATGGTAAGAGGCAATGTGATCTAGGAGAAGGGGTTCAGGATTCAGGGTCAGAGGACCTGGCTCTGCTATTCATTGCCTATTGTCACCTAAGCCAAGTGACTTCACTTCCTGAGCCTCACAGTAAAATGAATGGATTAGACTTAATACCTCTAAGGTCCCTTCCAGCCATCAATCTATGATGCCATGAGCCTGTGAAATGGAGTTAGCTGTTAAACAGGAAATCATGGATCAGTGGACAGAACGAGGAATCTGAAGTCAGATGACCTGGATTCAGATTCTGGCTCTGATACTGACTTTGAACAAGTCATTTCTCCTCTCTAGGCATTAGTTTCTTCATCTCTCAGATTGGACTGGATGGTCTCATAGGTCCCTTCCAACTTTAAATCTCATACCTACATTATCTATGACCACAATCATCTTCTTTAGAATGTTTGGTTCCTTCTATGGCCAGTTTTCCACTCTGGAAGAGCCCTCCCTACCTCTAAACCCCAGCACTGAGGGCAAGATGCATCCTACCTCCAATCACTATCCTTCCTGTCTTCTCTCCTCTTCTCATTTCTCCCCTACCTCTCCTCCCATTCCCAACCCATCATCCTGGTGTCACAGATGATGCTGTAGGGAAGAAAATACACCCACATATCTCTCTCGCTCTCTCTCTCTCTCATACACACACACACACACACACACACACACACACACACAGAGTTTCTGCTCTACAAGTACCATGGAAGCCCTGCTCCTCCAGGAGTACCATCCACCAGAATGTAGACCAAGCTGAAGAGATGCTTTTGGGTATTGCCCAGCATTTCTCCCCTCTCCACACTCTTTCTTTCCTATCGCACATAAAACCATCAACAAAAAGACCCAGACACCTTAAAGAGGAAGGAAGATGTGTTTCTAATTCCAAGCCCACCCCTGGCATCATGCTCCTCTCTCCTCTCTTCTGCTTTCCTATTCATACCACCAAACACCTTCTTACAAGCAGAAATAAGAAGGTCCTATGTCCCACCTCCCATCTCCCCCTCTGTCTCTCCTCTGTTCTTTTATTAGCTGTTGTTGATTTTCAGTCAGTCATATCCAACTCTTGTGACCTCATTTGGGTTTTCTTGGCAAAAATACTGGAGTGGTTTGCCATTTCCCTTCCCAACTGATTTTACAGACAAGAAAACTGAGGCAAACAGGGTAAAGTACCTTGCCCAGGGTCACACAGCTAATAAGAGTCTGAGGCCACATGTGAACTCAGGAAGATGATTCCAAACCCATGCTTTGTCCATTGCACCACCTAGTTCCTCCTTTATTAGTGCTTTCCCCTAACTAGTTCTCCTCTGACCATGTCCCCAAAGATCTTGGGACCTGGGAGAAATTTCTCTTCCCAAGGCACTTCTAGCTCAAAAAGACTGACCATAGGAATACAGATTTAAAACTGGAAGGGACCTTAGAGATCACCTAGTCCAATCCCCTGCCCCCATTTTACAGATTAGGAAACCCAGCCTCAGAGTAATTAAGTGACTTGCCCAAAGTCACTCAAGTAGTAAGTGACAGGAGGACTTGAATCCAAGTCCTCTAACTCAAGAACCAGTGGTTTTTCCACTGCTTCTCAGACATCCCTTAGAGCTTCTAGGGTAAAGGCATTTCTGGAGACAGGACAGAAGCCATATTGTTTGATGGAAAGAGCACTGGATTGGGATTTTGAATCCCAGTGACATGACTTTGAATCATGGCTTTGTTATATATTACCCGTATAATCTTGGACAAATCATCTCACCTCCCTGGGCTGAAGATTCTTCATTTGTAAAATGGCAGCAGCAGGACTGGGAGAAGGTTAGAGGAAGAGGGAGAGGAAGAGGGTTTGAATGGATTACCTACAATCCTATGAACCAATTTTACTGACAACAGCATTAATTGAGTGAATTCACAGGAGTGAATAAATATAATGAGGAGGGGCCCCTGCCATCAAGAGACCCATAATCTTTTTGGAGGAAATTAAACATACACAGAAAGAATATCTGAAAGGAATTAAAATATCTGAAGGGGATTAACAAGCAATATTAATTATCAAATACATAAAGTAGTTTTGTGTTCAGTCATTTTAGTTGTTCAATTCTTGGTGAGCCCATGTGGGGTTTTCTTGACAATAAAAATAGTGATTTGCCATTTCTTTCTCCAATTTAATTTACAGATGAGGAAACTGAGGCAAACAGGTTAAGTGACTTGCCCAGGGTCACACAGCTAGTAAATATCTGAGGTCAAAGTTGAACTCCTGGCCAAAGTGGCCCATGATCCAAAAAAAAGGTTTAAGCACTATGATTTCTCAAGTCCCTCCTATCTCTCCAGCTCTAGCCATCAAGAATGCCAAGATTCTAAAGGCCAAGGGGGCCTTTAGAATAAAGATTGGGTCAAAATTGGGTGCTATTTATAAAGAAAGGCTTCATAGAAGGGACTATTAGGCTTGGTTTTTTAAAAAAAAGGAGGAGGCAAGAATGAGCAGAGAGGAACCCAGAGTACATTTTAGGGAGAGGGTATAGAGATAGCACATACTCTACCAAAACATAGGGAAAGGTATTATCACATCCATTTTCAAAGGACGGGTACTCAAATTCATATTGAGTGAATGAATGGTTGAGGGTACAATGATAAAGAAGAATAATGAAATATGGAGATTTTGAGAAGGGCCTTGAATCTAGCTGAGCAGGCGAGATTTCACATAATGAGCATTAGAGAATCATGGAGTAGAGGGTAATGACATAAAGCAAATGGTGTTTAAAGCCCATTCTAGCAGCAGTGCATAAGATGGATTAGAAGAGAAAACGAGTATGTGAAGGTTGTTTACAGGATCCAGGAGGTGATGAAGGCCTAGATAAGGTTGATGGCACCCACAATCCTCACACCAGGCTGACTTCACCACAACCCTTCGTAGGCTATAGGACTCAAGGGTTGAGAGAAGTCCTAATTTTTGACAAATTCCCCCATTCACAGATTAGCCCCTCTCTTTGAACAATATTCTTCCAACTAACTACATAATACCTATACTTCTGGAAGGTTGTCTGGGGAGAGGGTTCTGAGGGAATTCTGGGGATGAGGGTGTTAGATTCAAATGTGACTGATATGAAGTGGTGACCAAAGCTATAGGGATAACTCTAATGGATATATGGCAGAATGCAGGAAACATACACACACACACACACACACACACACCCCAGGACTCTTACAATTCCCACCATATTTCCCAAATGCTAGTAGAGTAGCTGGGTTGGAAGTCATTGTTCTGCCAGTCACTCTAAACTGTCTTAAGATGAGCCCACTTCTCTGATAGATTCCAGAACCTTGTAGAAACAAGAACAAGGGTGACCTTGATTTTAAGTGATGCTTCCATAATGTCGTGGTGTGATTTAGGGAGAAAGACAAAAAAAAATGCTTCTCTTATCCTCTGGCTTCTACCAGAAATTCCATTCCCTTTAGCTAAAGGCTGGGATCCCAGTTAATGGTCACTCTTCTTTAATGCTGTCATCAGCCATTTGCACCTCACTGGGAACGAGTTTATCAGCCTTCTTTTTCAGAGAACAACTGTTGATGTAGGAAGGGATGCTGAAATAAAAAACAAATAAGGAGACACGGGAGACTAGAGAGCCACTAAAGGGTATAGAATGGAGAAGCTCAGGCTGCTAGGAAGAAACCATCAACTTGACACTGGGGTGGGGGAGGGGCAGTTCAAAGACAAACCTAGATTAGACCCTAGATTTATAAAGAGAAGACCAAGCTGGGCATCAAGAGTTGCATCTCCTTAGACTTCACCGTAAATTTCTCTTCCTTGAGTGCTTGCCCTCCCTCCTTCCCATTTTTTTCTAGCTTCCTATATAGCCATACCACAGAGCACAAACTTTCCTGATCTGATCTAGGCTACCCTCACTCCTAAGGCATTATTTCGTACTTGGGTTCCCCTCACCCCATAACACATCCCACCTAGCAGGTCTCACAACTAAGGGCTGGGAAGGAGATACAGAAAAACTGGGTGGGGTGGGATTAGGACTGGGCAAAGCAGAGGTTTTGCACATCCAAGAGGAGAGACATACGAGTTCCTGGGAGACTCAGCTTTAGGGAGTAGGTGTGGTGGGGATACTCACACAGACATGGAGGGACAGAGGGAAGGTCCTGATTAGAACTGAGGCATAGAACCCAAGGGAGCTGAAGGAGTCTGTCAGTCCCCTGGGCGGAGAAGCCCCATTATTGGTCATTTGAGAGAGCCCTGGACACTCACCTGCAGGACACGGTGATCTCCACCTTGGTGGCTGGTATGCTGCCTGCCAGGGAGTCGAACTCACTCACTGACGCCATATCCTCCGGCTGCTCCATTGCCCAGCTAAGCCCCCAACACGATTGCCCACCCCCACCCCCCCACTCCTACTGCCCCCTTCCTCTGGGGGAAGGCAAAATGAAGCCTTTGGGGGCTTCTGGGGATTCCAGTAGGGCGGAACCAGCACGCGAGGGGTAGCTGAGTTCACCCCCAACTCAGGGACGATGGGCAGGAGAGAGAAAAGGAGGGAGAGAAGAGGCGTGGGAAGGGTGAGAGAAAGCGGGGAAGTGGGGGAATGAAGAAAAGGGAGAAGAGAGGATATGGAGAGGGAAAGGAGGAGAGAGCAGCAGCAGAGAGAGAGAGAAAAAGAGAGATGTAGGGAAATGGGTGGGGAGAAGGAGATGGGGAGAGGGAGGTAGGGATGGGGAGTGGAAAGAGAGAGATGGGGAGTAGGAGACAGAGATAAGAGATAGTATAAGATGAGAAAGGGGAACGGGAGCCGGGGGGCAGACGAAGCAAGAAAGGGAGACAGAAGAGGTGAAAGGGAGACGGGAAGAGGGGTGCAAAGGAGATGAGGAGAGGGCTGCTGGAGACAGATGGGGAGAAGGGTGTTGGAGAAGATGGAAGAGGGGTGGTGGAGAGGAAGACAGGAAGAGGGGGGTTAAAAGGGAGAATAGGAGAACGGAGAGGGCGGGACGGAGGAGGAAGAAAAGGGGAACCGAGCTCGATAAGTGGGGAACGCAGGGATCTAGGTGGCTGCGTGGTCGGGCTCCAAGGCTCGCCTCCCTCTAGTCTCCAAGCGGGCGAGCTGGGCTGGGAAACTGGCTGAGAGCGCCGCCTCCTCTGCTCCAAGGCAGCCGGGCTGCGGGAAAATCAAATTTCCCCAGCTCCAGCCACCTTCCCTACCCAGAACGAACCAGCGGGGTGTACGCGGATGGACTGGGGGAGTCCGGAGAGGAGGGGCGGAGATAGTTCCTAGAAGTGGCAGGATAAGGGCGGGGTCCTGGTGGGGCGGGGGATAGCAGTGGGCTCGCGTTGGGGGTGGGTCCCAGGCTGTGGGGCGGGCTGAAGCGGGAGGGGGGGGCCGTTTGGAAGGGGAGTGGGGAAGCAGGTTTGCTTATACTGGGAGAAGGCAGGCAGAGGTCTCGGTTTCTGGGTTATCGAGAGGCGGGGAAGGGGTTTGGTAGGGCCGAGGTTTGATGAGAAGCAGGACTAAGGTGAAAGGGGACGGATGGGCTGGAGAGGTGGACTGAAGGCTAGGGAGGATGCGTGGGGAAAAGAGGGACAGAGAGAGGTAGGAGATGGCGGGAGAAGGAGGCTGAGGTCTGGGGAGGTGTTTGTCACTAGGTTGGAGGAGAGGGGGAGGCTGAGGTCTCTGTGTGTTTTAAACAGGGCTCGAGGTTTATATGTTAGGGGAGGAAGGTGGAGGGCCGTGGAAGTATTCCTTAGTCTTGCAGCAAGGGGCATCGCGAGCCTAGTGGAGATAGTGTGTGTGTGTGTGTGTGTGTGTGTGTGTGTGTGTGTGTGTGTGTGTGTGTGTGTGTGTGTGTGTGTGTGTGTGTGTGTGTTGGGTGTGTTGGTCAGGTAAATCGGGGATTCCCAATGACGGAGAGATCAACTGGAGGGTTCACAAAAATGTATCTGTGAAGGGGGAGGGATCTAAGGTAAGTGGGGGTGGCGGGGCGCGTGTGTATGTGTGTTTTTCTGTATGTTGGGAGACGGCGAGGGCAGGGCATCCCAACATTCTGGAGGCAGTCAGCTAGCTACCTTTGCCTTTCTAATCTCTGGCATCAGTCTTGCGGTGATATATTGGAAAGATCATCGATCTGGGGTCAGAAGCCCTGGCTTCGAGTCATAGAATATCAGAGGTGTAAGGCAGTCCAGAAGCCACACATCAGACTCATGTGAGCAAGAATCCTCACGCCTGTCATTCACAAGTTGGGTGATACATAGACTCATGCGATGGTGTCCTAATTAATTGTTCTTCCTAGTACCCTCCCTTTCCCTTTCCAGCCCATCCTCTCTACACAGCTGCCAAAGTAATTTTTCTTCAACACAGATTGGACCATATCACTTATCACCTCAATAAATTCCTGAAGCTCCCTTTTGCCCTAAAATAATAGTAGCTAGGATAGATAGATACACAGATAGATAATATTTATATTTATGGCAGCTAGGTGCCACAGTGAATAGACCACTGGGACTGAAATCAGGAAGATTCATCTTCCTGAGTTCAAATCCAACCGCAAACACTTATCAGCTAGGTGACCCTGGGCAAGTCACTTCACCCTGTTTACCTCAGTTTCCTCATCTGCAAAATGGGGATAATAATAACACCTTCCTCCCAGGGTTGTTTTGAGATAATCAAATGAGATAATAATTGAAAGTATTCCGCACAGGCCAGCACATAGTGGGCACTATATAAACGTCAGCTATTATTATTAGCTATTAGTTATCATATAGCACTTTAAGGTTTTCAAAGCATTTTACAAATATCTGATTTTATCCTCGCAACAACCATGTAGGGGCTATTATAATCCCTGTTTTACAGATAAGGAAACTGAGGTAGTGTATCAGTGATCATTCCAACATACATGGGGGGGGGCAGACTGCTATCACAGGTTCTTAGATCTGCATTTATAAAAGGAAAGGCAACTTTTGAGGGGTCAACAAACACTTTAATTACATTCAACATAATTACATTCAACATACAGAGGAAATATAAGCAGAGAAATAAAGACCAACAGAGAGGACTCTTACTGCCTGCCTCAAAGCAATGTTGCTATATACTTTACATACATCCCTGGAACGAGAGAGCCTTTTCATCTGAGCAGCCAGGAGTCTGAACATACAGCCACTCAGAATCTTGACCAGGGAATCACAAGATCCTTCTCATAAGCGAACCCTCAAAGCAAAATACCAACCTACCAACATATGTATATACATATATATACCCACACACACGCATATATAAATATAAATAATGAAGACTCAACTCCTGATTGGCTCAGTCAGTAGGCATGAAACCTACATGACTCAGCACAGCTGTGAACTATCAGGGTTCAAAGAAGATTGAACCTTCAGATGCTCACAGTTTACCCTGAGCCTGGGAAAATAACTCCAAACAAACAAATTCCACTTTACTTGCTGTTACAGGTAGATACGGGTTAGGTGACTTGTCCAGGGTCACACAGTAAGTGTCTGGTATAGGATTTGAACTCCAGTATTCCTGATGAGTTCTAGCTACTATGTCATCTATCATAGTAGGGGCACAGTGGGACAGCTAGATGGCATCCAGGTGGCCCAGTAGATAGAGCGTTGGTCCTGGAGTCAAGAAGACCTGAGTTTGAATATGACCTCAGAAGCTTATTTAGTTGTATGACTCTTGGCAAGTCATTTAACCCTGTTTGCCTCAGTTTCTTCATCTATAAAATGATCTGGAGAAGGAAATGGCAAACCACTCTAGTGTTTTTGCCAAGAAAACACCAAAAGAGGTCACAAAGAGTTGGACACGACCAAAAGTAACTAAACAAAAATATTTCCATCCTCATCATACATTACTCCCCTTCTTCACTTTATTGTTCAACCAACCTGGTATTCTCTCTGCTCCTGTCACAGAGCACTCCTATCTCCTACATCCCCCAGTGCAGTTCTTTGGCATCATTGCCTCATCTCTTCCTTTAAAAACTACTCAAACACCATCTTCAGCCAGAAGAGATTTTCTCAATGCTTTCCCCCAACCCACTCTCACCTTACTGGTGCCCTCCCTCCATAACTGCCTTGTTTTAACTATCTTGTATCCACTTTACATTCATTCTGTATATATCCTTAGATGTATAAAAGTTGTTTCATCTATTAAAATGTAAGCTTCTTGAGAGCAGGGATTATCTCACTCTTTGCTTTATATGCATAGGACCTTACACAGTGCCTGGAATATGTTGGTCAGTCACATCTGACTCTTTGTGACCCCATGGACCATACGGCCATCTCCAGTCATCCTGATTGATATCTTGCTACTGGATCCAGATGGTACCAGAGGAGAAAGTGAGGTGATGACATTGCACAGTCAGTCTTCCTTCACTTAAATCCAATTCATTTGCATGCCATGGCATCATCTTCCTTGTGTCGTAATCCTTTTCGAGAATGAAGGGCAAACAGCAACAATCATGGACCATAGCACAGCAGACCCCTGTCCATGGGATTTTTCTTGGCAAAGACACTGGAGAAGTTTGCCATTTCCTTCTCCAGTGGATCACCTTTTGTCAGAACTCTCCACTATGACCTCTCTTGGGTAATCCTGCACAGCACAACTCATAGTTTGACTGAGCCCCTCCATCACAACAAGGCAGTGATCCAAGAGGGGCATAGAACATCATAGGGGTTTAATAAATGCTTGATGATTAATTGACTCTGACAAGTCACTTAGGTTCCTTGAGAGGCAACATGGCCTAGAGTTAGTGTTCCCAACCTATGCCCCTTGGCTTGCCATAAAGTTTCCCCCTACGCATTCAACAGGAAAAGAATCAGTTCAAGAATTCACCACACATAATGGCATACCAGAAATAAAATTAAGAGATTGATTTTTCATAAGGAAAACTTTATTTGGTACATAACATTGTTTCCACTAATAGGACTACTACTTTTGTGATATTTCAATAGGATAATTTATTCACAAAATATTCCCCATACTCCCTTGGCAAGCACCCTTGAGGGCCTCTCATTCCAGTTTGAAGACCCCTGTCTTAAAAGACGAAGAGTTCCCTTGGTGTCAGGAAGACCTGGATTCAAGTCCTTTACCTGAGACATACTCCTAGACCACAGAAAACTCAGTTAGCCTCTCAGTGATCTAAGCATCTTTCTAAGTAAATGAATTACAAGTGAGTTGCTGGGCAACCATCATAACCTCTGGGCAAACAGAGTCCCACCCCATCCTGCTTTCCCAGCTCTAGCACCATCTATCCCACCTTTTCCACCTATCTCTCATCTATAAGAATGGTCTGAGGATCTGAGAGCACCAGTCACACCTCTAGACAAATGGACAAACTTCCCCCCCAGTAGCCTCCTTTCCCTGTTCCAGCCCTCTCTTCCACCTTCCTTCTCTATCTCCATCTCTGGTGTCTAGGTCTCCTCTAGGAGAAGAGAATAAACTTTTATATAGAGCCTATTAGGTGCCAGGCACTGTACTAAGTGATTTACAAATGTTATATCATTTGAACTTTGGGTGGCAGGTGCTGCTTTATCTCCATTTTACAGACAAGGAAACTGAGATAATCAGAGGTTTAAGTGGCTTGCCTAGTTTCTGAAGCTGAATTTGAACTCAGGTTTTCCTAACTCCATTGTGTTACCTGGCTCAGTAGATAAAAACATCAAATAGATGCCGCCTAGACAGCTAGGTAGCACAGGAGATAGAGTGCCAGTCCTGGAGTCAGAAAGATTTATCTTCCTGAGTTCAATTCTGGGCTCAGACACTTAACTAGCTGTGTGACCCTGGGCAAGTCACTTTACCTTGTTTGCCTCAGTTTCCTCATTTAGAAAATGCACTGGAGAAGGAACAGCAAACTATTCCAGTATCTTTGCCAAGAAAATCCCAAATGGGGTTATGAAGAGTGAGACAACAACAAAGACAGCTAGGTGACACAGGATAGAAGCACCTATCTCATGCTTCCATTGTAATAGAGCTAAGGCATATCTAAGAAACCCAAGAAAGTAAGAAGCGGGTCACAAGGGTCCTCTCCCCCACCTCCCCCAAGCATATGACATTTACCTTTTCCTCTGCTTCGAATACTGCCCTGGTCACATCCACCAGTTCCTCCTCCTCACCTTCCAGTCACTCCCACCAGTTCCCCCACTTCACCTTCCAACTCCGATGCCCCTTCAGGAAATCGCTTCAAGAATCTTTTGGCCTGTCTCTAGAAAAATCCTGCTTCCCTTCCAATTGACTTGAAAGTTCCTACCCCACCTAATTACTTGCTTTGGTGATATCTGATCTCTCTATTTACTCTTACCAAGGGAGGCAATCTGCATCTCTTCAGGAGGCTCTTTGCAAACCCTCTATCCTGGTCCACATCTCCTTCCTTATACCATTCTTTATAAGGAGCCCATCCTTTCCCAGAAGGCTCATGGAGAGGAGTCAGGGAGAGGCAGTTAAGCCTGGGGCCAGAAGAGAAAACCAAACAGTTTTGCCCCTTACAGACTCTTCTATTGGAGCTTCAGAACTCACCTCCATCATTCCATCTGAATTTCCAGAACAACCTCAGATAGACATATCCGTAGCAAGAGGTAAATGCAAAAATTTATTCCAAAACCAAATAGAATTTTTTTTTGTCATTTGAGATTATCCATGACTGCTTCTCTCCATTAGTGCAGAAAATTGAGAGTTGAACATGCAATGGTTTGAATTTATTCCTCTATAACAATTCTGTTCAATTTAACAAACTTTACAGCACTGGGGAGAGAGGGCAGCATGCAAAGATGGGTAAGACAGCAGTCCATTGAAGTTGAAGAGCTTACTGTACAGTAATCAGAACAATAGCTAAACTATATGGTGCTAAAGGTTTGCAAAGCACTTTAAAAATGTTACCCCATTTGATCCACACAAATTGGGAGGTAGGTGCTATTATTATCCCCATTTTACAGATGAGAAAACTGAGGCAAACAGAGGTTAAGTGACTTGGCCAGGGTTACCTAGCCAATAAGTGTCTGAAGTTGAATTTGAACTCAAGTCTTGACGACTCCAAGTTTACCATCCTATCCAATTACAATACCTAGCTGCCTCTGTAAAAGTGATCATTTTGTGGTTGTTCAGTCCTTTTAGCTGAGTATGACTCTTTGTGGCCCCCTTTGGGGTTTTCTTAGCAATGGTTTGATATTTCCTTCTAAAACTTATTTGACAGAGGAGTAAACTGAGGCAAACGAGGTGAAGTGGCTTGCCCAGGGTCACACAGCTAGTAAGTGTCTGAAGCTGGTTTGGAACTCAGGAATATCTGTCTTCCTAACTCCAGGCCCAGCAGTCTATACACTGGGCCACTAACTGCCCTAGAAGTGATAATATCCATACAGAAATAATCAAAATACAAACAGGAGAAACACAAATAAAAGACAAAGGTGAGCTGAAGGAGTAAAGATCACAGTAAGTTTTATGGAGAAAGTGACATTGGCCTTGGACATTGGAAGATAACTAGGATTTTATCAATCAGAGCCTGGGTGGGTGGGTGGCTGGGGAGGTATTCTAAGAATAAGGACCAGCATGAGCAAATCCACAGAGGTGGGCAAGGGGAGGTTGTCAGGGGAACCAAAAGTAGTCTGGCTTGGAAGATTCACAAAGTATGTGAAGGGAGAGTTGTGTGAAGAAACCCTGGAAAAATAAGCTGGAACCTGACTTCAGAAGGCCTTCAACGCCAGATTAAAAAGTCTGTCCATTATTTGGGAGGCAGTAGGGAGTCATTGAAGGGTATTGAGCAGAGGAATGACACAGATCAACTGTTTGGTTATTTCATGTCTCTTTAATTAGCCTAAATGTTCCAGTGGGATGGGGAATCTATGGTAAAGCACTGGACCAGGTCTCTAAAGCCACCTTTAGCTATTTCATATGTTAGGTCAAATTCCATTACACATACAAAGCTGTTTAATTAGAGTCCTTAGAATGCATCTCGTTCTATGGTTCTGTGACTCTCCTTGACTAAAAGGATAAGACTCTGCCCAGGAACATGAACTGAGTCTTCCATACATTCATCCAAAAGTTTTCACAGAATCTAAATGATGCTGGATTGTAGGATTATATAGTAAAAGCTTTAAGGCAATCTACAGATGAGGAAACTGAGACTCAGAGAGGTGACTTGCCCAGCAATCATACAGGTAGCAAGTGGAAGAGTCAGGATTCGAAACTGGGTCCTCTGAATCCAAGTCTCAGGGCTACTTTTCACTATTCCATGTTCTCCATGTGCCTAACATTGTGCTAGACATGAGGTGATAATTATACAAGAAGCATATGACAATGCCTGTCTTCAAAGAACAGTCTAATAGTCTAATCAGAAAGCCAGGATCTACATATATGGAACAATTAGAAAACGGGACAGAGAGTAGATGTTATACATTCTCATACTGGTCTTTTGGGAAATTTGGTATCATTGTATAGTCAAGGGGACTGGTTAAAGAAAATTATTTGGGGGGAGTCTAACCTCCAGTCTTGTGCCCCATCGAGCTGTGCTGACAACATTCCACTGATATGACATTTCGAACCCTATCTTGTTGCTTCATGTATGTTATCTGTGAAAAGATGGATCAAGCTTCCCAGGCAAAGGTGGGACACAGACTCTGCCTGGGTTTAAGAAGACAACGAGTGCCAGAGCTCAGTTATTTTTGTCCTGATTGAGTGCGTCAATGGTTTCATGAAGTGCCATTAGATTTTCTTCCACCAAAAGGTTGTTTCTTCATGGAGGATAGCATGGTGGTCCCCAAAATAGCCAGGGTTATCAGCAGCTTTCAGAGGTGAGCTGCTGAAGCTGGACAGTTGGTACTTGCCAGGCAGGCTATCTATCGGGTTAGCTCTCCCTCTCCCTGATGGTGACAGTGAGACCCCACTGAAGTGCAGCTCTGGCCAGGCCCCAGCTAGCAGTCACTGTGCGTACATCCTGATTAAAAGCCATGAGCATGCAATCACTGGTGCACAAAAAGATCTTGAATAATTGGCATCGGCACTTCTCTTGTGTTATCAAAGACTTCAAGCATGCTCTTGCCTGACCTCATCCTCAGTACTAATGATTGAATCGCAATTTTAGAAGGCGACCTCCAGCCCTGCTGACAAGAAGAGAATAAAAAATAAGGAGCACAAAATGCCGTGTTCTTGGGTGTTGTGGGTCATGGGTCTGATATCCCTCTTCTGGAGACATTCGTTAAATGTCTGCAATAAGCATTCAATTAAGACTGAACTGGGGGAGGCCAGGGATGGCAGGTGGGGCAGGAGATTGTGCACTTGGGGATGCAAGGGGCAGAGGAGGAGTCCTACAGCTGGCTCAGCAGCTAATGGTGTGAATTCAACTGATGTTAATCAATTAACTTATTAAGCACCAACTATGTATGTCTCAGTTGAGAGTCTGTGTGGGATAAGGGGTAGAGAGCTTGGCCTGGAAGCTAAGAAGACATGGCCTCTGAGCAAGCCACTTCATCTCTCATACACATAAGACAATGTTCTAAGACTATGAAGAGTGGAGCAGGTGCCAACATGCAAAAGTAGAGGGAGTTTCCTCATTGGGGATTTCTATATACCAATGAAATCACTGATCTATCAAAAGTCTGAGGCACTGGGCTGGAGAGTGGAGAAGGTGAAGAAAACTCATGAACAGATGAACTAGCTCTTGTTCTCAAGAAACTCATGTTACAATGAAGAGTAAGCTGTATGTCCTATATTGGTATGTCAGTGGTAGATCTAGGAGAGGGTCTATTCCTTCAATTCATATATTTAATAAGCACCTACTATATGCTTATTAAATTATTACACTGTGCTAAGTGCTTGGGGATGAAAAACAGGAGCTGACCCAAAGAGACAGTAAGCAGAGAAAAAAAACAAGCACTAATTTATTCAACGGAAAAGACAGATGTATCATGCTAGAGCCCAGTAAGATCTAGTGGCTGGAGAGGACCACTGAGGCATAGAATATATTGGGTATTAGGGATACAATGATGGAAATTGTACAAAGAAAGGATGTAATTCATTCCCTCTTATTTTGTTGATGAGGAAATTGAGGCCCAGAGGAAGAAAAGTGATTTACCCAAGGTCATCCACCATGTTAAAGACTCAGTCAGGATGAGGTTTTAGTCTTGAGAGAAGCACTGTGGTACAGTGGATACGAAGTTGCATTTGACGTCAGAAAGACCTAGGTTCAAATTCAGTCTCTGAAGCTTCTTGGTTACATGACCCTGAGCAAGAAACTTCATTTTTACTGAGTCTCTGTTTTCTTACCCATAAAATGAGAGAGTTGGACCATGTGGCCTCTAAGGTTCCTTTCAGCTCTGAATCTGTGACCCCATATCTTGACTCCAATTCCAGGGCTGCATCTCTAGATAAGCTGTATATCTTCTTAGCCAGTACTAGCAGAATGGTCAACAAAAGTAGTGTCAGCTGTCGAGTCCTATGCCTTCTATCTATAGCATATCTTGTATCCCACCCTGCCCCTCTTCACTACTCCCACTGCCACCACTCTAGGTCAGGAGTGTATGCAGTGTTCAGGAAAGACTAACACCTCTGGTGTGAGGGCTGCTCATCCATCTTTGGTGTCCACCTCTTACCCAACTCTCACCTGTGGCTCCAAAAAGCTGTAGCATGCACAGTGACCACACCCTGGTAAAATAGCAGATTGAGAGTAACTGACAGGCTTCAAACCTGTCAAGGAGGTGTCTACCCCAAGCACATGAAGACTCCCCCCAATAGAATGAGAACAGTTTGCTCTGGTGGCCATGAAGGCTGATGGAGCAGATGCTGTGGAGAACTTAGAGCTTGATCATACATCAAAGATGCCAAGGTCATCCACTGCATCCCAGGCCATCACCAGTCATCTTAACTTCTGTACTGTCCCTGGATTTTGATGACCCTGGAAGAGAGAAACTGATGACTTTGTGCACCTCTGCCTCACTTCAACTCATGTGCAAGTTTAAGACATCATCCATCATGTCATGATGTCCGGGTCCTCTTTGAAAATGAAGGACAAACACAGCACAAGCAGTTCAGGCTCCCATTACCGATCTCACTGTAATGACCTTCTATCTAATCAGCCCATCTCCAGTATCTCAAATCCATCCTACACCTGCCTTTGGTTGTGACCATCTCACTCCCCTGCCCCTAAAACCTTCAGAAGCTATCCTTTGTCCAATGAGTAGAATACAAACCCTTCAGCTAGATATTTGAGGCCTTCCAAAATCTAACTCCAACTTTTTTTTCCAGTTTTATTTCATTCTCCTCCCCTTCATCCCCACTCAGTGTTTTAGTCAGAATGGAACCATAACCATTTCTCAAAATCTGTAGTAGGCTATTTGGTTGTTGTGGTTGGTTTTATTGTATTGGCACTTTTCTTCCCTTTACTCATTTTTTATTTTGGTTGATTTTATATAGTTTATTTCTTTAGTGTTTCTGTTTGTTTTTTGGAAACTTTGTTCAGTTGTCTCACTCTGTCATCTGGAGTGGAAGACGTTAGCACACCTGCTTACCTTCTTCCTCCCCTGTGTATCTATACCTGGCATATTTCCCATGCCTAGAATAGACTTCTCCCCATTTCTGACTGCTGAAATCATTCCCTTCCTTCAAGGACCAACTCAGGTGCCACTCCAATGGGGGTACTCAGAAAAGTATGCTGGATTTTTAATTCAAGAGAACCTGGGCTCTTTCACTTATTCTCTATGTGCCTTTAGGCAGGTAATGTAATCCCCATTTCCTTCTCTATAAAATGAAGATGTAGGACTAAATGGTCTCTCAGGTTCCTTCTAAGTCTTTACAGGTTTGTGTTCCTTCTCCTCCATGAAGCCTTCTTTGATTACTCCAGCTAAAAGTAATTCCTTCTTCCTTGAACCTCTCATCCCTCTGTTCGACCTCTTCCACACTATGGACATGGGAACAAAAGTGGTGACCTCTTCTGCTACTGCCTTCAGGCTTTGATTATATCCACTGACCTTCTGGCTGTTCCACAAATAAGACGTTCTATCTCTCAACTCTGGACATTTTCTCTGGCTGTCTCCTATGCCTGGAATGTTCTCCCACCTCTTCTCTGCCTACTGACTTTAAGTCCCATCTAAAAATCCCACCTTTCACAATGCCTTTCCCAAACCCTCTTAATTCTAGTTGCTTCCCTCTTTTAATTATTTCTAATTTATCCTGTAAACAGCATGCTTCAGACATATTTGTTTGCTTGTCATCTCCTCCATTAGACTGTGATCTCCTTGATGACAGAGACGGTCTTTTGCCTCTTTATGTATCCCCAGCACTTAGCACAGTTCTGTGCATATAGTGACAGATGGAGGTGCAGAAGATAGAGTGCTGGTGTTCAAGTCAAGAAGAGTCTTCTTCCTGAGTTCAAATCTGGCCTCAGACACTTACTAGCTGTGTGACCCTGGGCAAGTCACTCTTTGTGACTTTGCTTCAGTTTTCCCATTGGTAAAATGAGCTGGAGAAGGAAAAGGAAAAGCACTCCAGTATCTTTGTCAAGAAAACCCTCCAAAAATGGACTGAAACAACTGAACAACAAGAAGAGTACATAGTAGGTGTTTAATAAATGTCGATTGATTGACTAATGTGTATTCTACTTCTCTGTGTTACCTTTCATTATCCCACTCCCAGCCCATTGTAAGCAAGGACTGTGTCACCTTTTCCCATTTGTATCCCCAGCTTCTAGAACTGTGCCTTGTATATACATATAGTATATTGCATTCCTACATGTATGTATGTATGCATGGATGTATATATAAACATGCTCTATTATTTCATCAGTGTAGGAAGCTCCAGTGAAGAATCCCCTCTATCTTAGCAGAGCAACACCTAATCTATTACATATGTAGTCTTAGAAAGATGCTTGAAAGGTTAAGTGACTTGTCTAAGATTACATAGCCAGTACATGACAGAGTATAGCCTTGAACTCAGGTCTTCCTGACCTGGAGGTCAGCTCCTTGTCCATGGTCCTTTGCATATAGTAGTCTGACGAGTTTAGTTTATTCTACAAACTCATGAAATCTGCTCTCTTCTGATCCCATCCCCATCTACCTTCTACAGGGTCTTGTCCCCCTCCAAGCCAGGGTCCCTGAACACAATGTCTATGCAGCAGCATCTAGAAGAGCCTATCTCAGGGTCACAGAATTCTGAATCTGGAAGAAAGTATGCAGCTCCTGCCCTCTGCCACTCAAGACAGATGGTTGTCCATCTATTTTCAAAGATCCTCAGGGATGCAAATTATAGTCCGTACCACACAATTTGGCACTTAATTATATCCTGCCTTGTATTGTCTGCTGTTGTTTTCACTTGTGTTACTCTTGTCTCCCCAACGAGATTAGAATCTTAGAGCACCAGAGCTGGAGGAAAAATGGGAGATAGATCATTTAGTCCAACATTCACTTTTTGCAGATGAGGAAAATGAGGTCCAGAGACTTTGCTTAAAGTCACAAGGTCTTGCTAGTTGATGGGAGAGCCAGGACTAAAATCCAGGTCTCCTACCTGCTGGTACAATGCTCCTTTTGCTATACCAAATTGCTTTGCAGATGAACTTCTTTAAGGGCCAGGAACCTTTCTCTTTCTCTCCACAGTGCTGAGTATGTAGTAAGGGTACTTCCATATTTCCATGGATCTATGGATCTCATTGATGTAAATAGTCCCTTCACTGCTGCAGATCATAACCCACCCACACTAGTTCTCATCACACCGAGAGGTCTTGTGGCATGACCAAGTGGAATCAGGAAGACCTGGGTGGGAAACTTTCACGGGCAATTACTAGTCGTGTGATCCTGGGCAAATCACTTAATCTGTCTGGGTCTCAGTTTCTCCCTCTATACAATGGAAATTAAAAACAAATTCTACCTTACTGGGTGGTTGAGAAGATGAAATGACATGTCAAACATTTTGCCAACCTGAAAGTAATAATACAACCATAACAATAGCGTCTACCACGTGCTAAGCACTTTACATGTCATCTCATCTGATTGTCACACATAGGTGCTATTATCCTCATTTTACAATTGAGGAAACTGAGCAAACAGGTTTAATGACTTTGCCAGGGTCACACAGGTAGTGAGTGTTTGAGGTCACATTTGAACTCAGGTCTTCCTAACTCTGCACCCAGTACTCTCTCTGTCTTTGCATGTCCATAAAATGTCATATAAATGGTAGTTATTAGTAGCATTTTTATCCTGTGTGATTCTTGTCCAGGTCTCTCATAAATCCTTCTTTGGAGGCCCATCCAATGTGCTCAGCTCCCCTCTGACATGAAGGATATGTACGACAACAGATTGATTAAGATCTTTTGGTGAGCAGTTCTTGTGTTCAATTACTTTGGTTCAGGAAATTTGCCCTCAGTTACAAGGGAGCCATCTATTGCAGCTTAAGGCCATTCTTTCTTGCTTTGGCTGCTGGTATAATGGGAAGAGCTCTGGGTTTGGAGTCGGAGAAACTTGGTTCAAAAATCTAGCTCTGTCACTTAACGTTCTGTGTGACCTTGGACAAGTCACTGCCTTCTCTGGGCTATGATTTAGATCAGGGGTGGAAAACCTTTGGTCTCGAGGCCACTTGTGGTCCTCTAGGTCCTCAAGTGGAGCCCTTTGATTGAAGCCATGTGACCTAGAGGCCCCAGGTTTCCCACCCCTGATTTAGATAATCTTTGAGGTCCTTTCCAACTTTATGGTCCCATCCTACATTTGAAAGTAGAGCACTTACAGTTCCAGACCCAGCCTTTCTTCCATTATACTATATTGTCAATGTCATTCCCCCTATCATTCCAACACACACACACACACACATTTTTATATTTACCACTTTATAGTATATCTTGAAATTTGACAGGGGTAAATCATAGCGCCAGCTCAAATAAGCCTCAGAGGCCATCTGCTCCAGTTCCTCATTTTATAGGTGAGAAACTAAGATTCATAAAAGGAAAGAATGTGTCCAAGGTGGGAATCGGATCCCAGGTCCTCTGATTCCACAGTACCATCCTGATTCCCACGAGTTTATGGGCAAGCTCAGTCCCTCCATCACTCCCTTCTTGCTCCTCCCACCCTGCCCAACAAATTCTCAGCTTGGCCTTACATTCCAAAGCTTTGATACCATTGGCGCCACTGGGCTTGGCATACAAGAAGGAGGTTGGCAAGTGAGAAGCCTGGGGAATGGGCAAGAGGGATAGTCTTTCCTATGTGCATCTATTTCTCTGTCTAATTCCATCCCCTCTCCTTCCTTTCCCCTTCTCATCAGCTGCTCCATTCCTTGTACAGGCTGCCCAGTACCCAGATCTGTCTTTTTCTTCCTCACCCCACTTCTCCCCTCAGGCAGTGGCTTGTGCTCCCTTAGAGGCTTATGGATCTTTCTGAACTGTCTTGTCACTCCCTCTTACACCTACCCCACGGCAGCCCCCAGATTCTCTGTCATTCCTGCTACTCAGCATCTCCCATTCCCTGAAGTCAGTGCTGTGGGAGGCCTGCAACTCTACCAAGGATGAAGTACAGATGATCTTTTTAAAAATTCATTTTCATGCCAAACTGTATTTGCCAACTCCCCCCTGCCCCTCCAACCCTCCCCTTCCCAAACCTCGCCCTCATTCCAACTCTGAAACTCAAATTAAGTGAAATGCCACCAGACTCAGTTTCTAAATGAAAACTGAACTCCCCAGCGATTGCCCCTGGTGGTATTTACTCTCCTTACATCTATATTTCTCCCTTCTGCCATGATTACGCAGGGTTTTCATTAACTCTGGGAGTGTTATGCAGTGAACAGCTCATTAGAAACACTTCCTATGCTGTAGTTGGTATGGCTTAAGAGAACACATTTATTCCCTGGTAATCTGCTAATTCTTTTCATTAAAGGATGCTCTTTGGGCTGCTTGTGGGTGAGGGGGACAATTTTGGAGTTGGGGAAAGAAGGGAGGGGAAGCAGTAGGGCTCTTGGAGCAGTAACCAACAAATCTCCCCGATCCTCAGGGCCTGAGAGGCAGGAGGCAAAGCTGCTTCAGCTCATCTCCAGCTCTGAATCACAGGATATGAGATGTGGGAAGGAAGGGACCTGAGGCATGGTCTCTGAGAAGCAGCAGCAGAATATAATGGGAACTGTCCAGCAATCTGAGTGTAAATCGTGACTCTCTAACTTACTACAACCTGTATGGGCCAGGGAAATGTATTTAACCTCTCTGGGCCTCAGTCTCTCTGTGTCTCTCTCTGTCTCTCTGACTCTCTAGATAGATAGATAGATAGATAGATAGATAGATAGATAGATAGATAGATAGATAGATAGATAGATAGATAGACAGACAGATACACACACATATACATATATATATGTGTATATATGTGTGTGTGTGTGTGTGTGTGTGTGTGTGTGTGTGTGTTTAATGAGGGGGTTGAATGCCTGGGATATGCCTTTCCAATTTAGAATGATGATCCTCTAGCCCTCTCACTTTACAGATGGGGAAACTGATAACTAAAGAGGGAAAATTATTTGTCCAGAGCCACATATTTAATAAATGGTAAAGTTTGGGCTCAAACCCAGGTATTCTCAAACCCAAGCTAAAACACTGGACTTCAGGTTCAGGGCTCTTTCTACTATGATACCTTGGGGCAAATGATTCCAATTATTTTCCCTCTTGTTTTCCCCATATTTAATGTAGGGGGTAATTAGTAATCCCTCTGTGTCTCTGCTCACAGAGATAGATTGATGAGAAAATGAAAGAACAGGATGTCAAACATGAGATCTAGCATAGATTTTAAAGTTCTTAAAGTTCATTCTCTCATTCTGCTGTAGAGGAAAGTGGAGGACAGAAAGGTGAAATTAACTGCCCAAGGAAAACAGGAGAGGAGAAGAGAGGAGAGGAGAAGAAAGGAGAGGAGAGGAGAACAGGAGAGGAAGGGGAGGGGAAGAAGGAAGGAAAGAAGGAAGGAAGGAAGGAAGGAAGGAAGGAAGGAAGGAAGGAAGGAAGGAAGGAAGGAAGGAAAGGAAGGAAAGAAAGGAAGGAAGGCAGCAATTTAGTGAAATCCTTGCTCAGTCAGTTCTGGGCTCAGAGTATTTTTCTTTCATTTTCTTTTAAACAGCAGCACAAATTTTTCCAAAGGTGAAATCCAAAAGGCAGGCTTTTCTTTTATAAACATTGGCAAAGAATCAAATGTAAAACCCTGTGTTTTCTCTCCTTTGGGAGCTTTCCAGATCTGGTGAACACAGAATGGCCATCCTCCTCTTCTCTTTCCTCCCCTCCTCCTCCTCCTCAGTTTAATAATAAGGAAGCAGACTTATCCCTTCTCCCTTGTCTCCCACAGACCTTTCCTAGGAGAACATTTTTACAGGTATGTTAACCTCCTTCCCTTTTTCTTCCCTCCTTCCCTCCCTCCCTTCCTTCATTCTTTTCTTCCCTTCTTTCTTTCCCTTCTCCTCCCCTCTCCTCTCCTGTCCTCTCTTTTCTCCTTTCCTCTTCTCTCCTAATGGATCCCTGGCAAGATCTTCCTTCCCAGAAAAGCAAGCTCATTCTCTGAGATCTACTGAGTAATGAAGTTGAAACATCCCTGACCCAATAAACATGCTGATGAAGCTCACTTAGGCTCTCTCCCTCCCTTCTACCAGGGAAGTTCTCAATAAGTCTGAGAGAGACAGAGGACCAGCAGGATGAGCAGAAAGCTGCCTTAGACCTTTTTGAGCAACGCATGTTCTGAATCAGAAAGCTGAGCATGAGGGAGGTCACTGAGCAAAGACTACCTCTCTCTCTTCCTCCTTACCTTCAGCTTCACCTCCTTACCTTCACTATCAATCAATGACTCAAGAAGCACTCATTCAATCATTAGGTACTTACTACATTGTCAGAGGAGAAAGATAGAGCACCGGGCCTGAAGTCAGGAAGACCTGAGTTCAAATCTTACCTCAGAACTTACTAGCTCTGTGACCCTGGGCAAGTCACTTGACCCTGTTTGTCTCAGTTTCCTCATCTGTAAAATGAGTTAGAGAAGGAAATGGCAAACCACTCCAGGATCTTGGTTGAGAGAACCCCAGATGCAGTCACAAAGAATCAACTATAACTGAAATGAATCAACAACAAACCAATCCCACCATTTTATAGATGAGGAAACCAAGGCCTGGAGTGCTTGTGATTTGACCAAGGTAGTAAGGGATTCATGGGATCATAGATCACAGAGCTAGAGCTGGACTGAAATCTAAAGCCCAACCCCTTCATTCTATAGTTTTGCAGTTGAGGAAACTAAATGCCCAAGGTCATAAAGCTAGTATCAGAGCCAGGATTCAAACACCAAATTCAGCATTCTTTCCATTGACTTCCAAACCCTCATGCTCTGATTCTAAATCCTAGTCATCTAATCCAAGGCTTCCCTTTTTTTGAGGTTGTTTAGTCTTTTTTCAGTAACATCCAACTCTGTGTTACCCCATTTGGGTTTTCCTTGGCAGAGATACAGGAGTGGTTTGCCATTTCCTTCTTGAACTCATTTTACAGATGAGGAAATTGAGGCAAAGAGGGTTAAGTGACTTGCTCAGGGTCACACAGCTAGTAAGTGTCTGTGGCTAGATTTGAATTCAGGTCTTCCTGACTCCATGCCTGGCACTCATTCTACTGCAACACAAAGCTGCCAAATACTCCTGCCTTTTTTTTTTTTTTTTTACAAAGGAGGAAACTAAAGCCCAGAAAGGAAAAGTGACTTGCCTACACAAGTATAGTAGTAAGTAAGAGAGCACTACTCAAACTAGGGTCTCAACTCTAAATTCAATTCTAGGATGCCTCTCAATACTAGGTAGGCATGATGAGACCAAGTACCAAGAAGCTCTGTATTCTTTGATATGTTGATAACTATGAGCCCCTACACAACTCAGAAGTAACATGGGTGGAGAATCCAAGTGAGAGAAGCAAGATCTTTACAGGGTAAAGGAAAAGAAAGCAGCTTCCTTGGTTATGCTATTTCCAGAGTGTTTGGTTCCCCTTGCCAAAGTATAGGACACCTCAAATGGGGAATCTGCAGCCTTGAGGTCACATGTGGCCTTCTAGGTCTTTGGGTGCAGCCTTTTGACTGAGTCCATGTTTTACAGGACAAATCCTTTCATTAAGGGGATTGGTTCTGTGAAGTCTGGATTCAATCAAAGGGCCACCCTTGAGGACATAGAAGGCCACATGTGGCCTCGAGGCTACAGGTTTCCCACCCTTGGCTTAAGCTATCCCTTACTTTGCAACCTGTTTCCTTTCTTAAGAGAAAATGTCCTCTTGGCATGGTTTCATAAGCATCAATGGACTGTAGATAAAGAACTGGAAGATACATTAAATGGTAAGCACATATCAATGGATAGTAAATTCCATGAGGACAGGAACTGCCTTTTGCCGCAGCACTTAGCATAGTGCCTATAAGAGTTTAATAAATGTTTATTGATTGATTGTATGTCCTAACCCTGACATAGACTGTTTGATTTTTAATAAATCAATCAATTAATAAGAATAAATTATACAAATAATAAAATAAATTTTAATTAATTTAGTATTTAATAAATAAACAAATTTCTCTACTTTTCCAGGTCTCAGTTTCCCCAGTCTATAAAATGATGACAAAGGTCCAGCTCTGATACTGCACAGTCCTATGTCATTTCCTGATTATTGTACAAAGTCACTATGCTTTGAGCTAATGCTATACACTGAATAGGGGCAGCTAGGTGGCTCAGTGGATAAAGTAGCGGGCCTGGAATCAGGAAGACCTGAGTTCAAACTAGACCTCAGGAATTTGCTAGTTGTGTGATCCTGGGCAAGTTCCTTAACCCCATTTGCCTCAGTTTCCTCACATATAAAATGAGCTGAAGAAAGAAATGCAAACCTTTCAATATCTTTGCCAAGAAAGCCCCAAATGGGGTCAAAAGGCATCAGACATGACTGAAAAATGACTGAAAGTGCTGTGCACCTAATAGGTCATTCAGTGAATATTTATTGCATGGGTTAATCCTACTAGATTGTAAATTCCTATGTCAAATGAGGTAATATTTGTTTTTTAAAAAAAGAAAAGAACTTAGCACAGTGTCTGAAAAATAGTAGGCACTATGTAAATTCTTATTCTCCTATAAGGAGAAATATACTCATAACTAAGAAAATTGTCCCCTGGGGCCAAAAAACAGTTGGGAGGGTAAGCCAGAAGCAGGTGGGGCCTCAAAGATCAAAAGAGTGGATGCAAGTCATCCTGGGAGAGGCAGCAATCTGACCCCCACTCCCTCAGGGATGGCGGGGAAAGGCAGATTTCAAGAGGGGAGCAGTGATGGCATAAATATAGGGATGGATGTACCAGGGGGTCCCAGTATAGGCCAGTAAAGGAGCATGATGTGAAGAACAGGGCTGTAGGTGATCCAGAGACTAAGCTGCACTCATCCCATGCAAGTCCCTGGGATGAAGCTCTATTCATCCTGCGCTAGCTAGTTATAGGTCTGAGAAAGGGATCATATTTTACTGATCTTAGTACTCCAGCAGGGCCGAGTGTACTGCTTTGCAGAGTATAAAGATTTTTAAAATGTTTGTTGGCTGTATGAAATCAATTCTAAACCACATCATGTGCAGCCAGAGCTCATTTCCAGATCGAGCTATACAATTACTTTCTTGTGAGAGAGGCAGTGTAAAAAAATCATTAGCCCCCTTTGAAAGATGAGGAAACTGAAATGGAGACATTCAGTCATATTCGAGGGTAAGTCACAGATCCAGGATTTGAAACCAACCCAGAATTCCTGAATCCAAATTTTGCCCTCTTTCTATCACCCTACAAATAAGATCTTCTCAGCCCTGTGGGTTTGGGTCTTTATACTGATGTACAATATGTGAACAAAGGTCTTGCCCTCAGGGACCAGCCAAATTCAGGGTTTCAGAATGATCAGATCTCGATGCAGAGTCAAAAATGTGTTCTCTATTTGTCCACGGGGCTGACACTGGAGTGGTTTGCCATTTCCTTCTCCACCTCATTTTACAGAGTAAGAAACTAAGGCAAACAGGATGAAGTGGCTTGCCCAGAATCACACAGCTAGAAAGTGTTTGAAGTCAGATTTGAACTCAGATGTTCCTGATTCCAGGTTAGCTGCCCACTGAGATGGATTCCTGGTTCCTGGTCACTGAGCAGCTATTGCTTCCTACATCCATAAGGGCTAATAGGCACCATTTAGTAAAATCCTGTTGGACAGTGGAAGACTTCTAGATCTCAGTGCACAAATCTTTCTGAAGAACAGCAACTCAGGTGTGTCCTCCTACTGGCCCCTAGTGGGAAGATTCCACATAGCACACCAACTGGAGATGAACCAGCAAATAAAGAAACCTTCTCTGAAACTGCCCAGATTCATAGAAGCATAAACACTGGAAGGGCCCTTGTAGATCAATTGCTCCAATCCTTATCTAAGCAGGACTTTCTGCTTCCTACAACACCCCCCAAAAAGTTTGAAACCTCTACTCAAAGAGCTTGTGAGATGGGGAATCTCTTTTTTCTTGCAAGTTTGCCCATGCCATTTTTGGAGAACTCAAATTGATCCACAAGTCAGTGAACAGACATTTATTAAGTGCCTGCTATGGGCCAGGCACTGTTCTAAATCCTGGACATACAAAAAGAAGCAAGACAGTCCTTCTCTTTGGGGAGCTCACAATCTAATGGGGGAGACAAGATATGTACAAGTGGTAAATAACCAATAGAGGGAAGGTTCTAGCATTCAGGAGGATCAGGAAAGGCATCTTGTAGAAGGTGGGATTTGAGCTGTGATTTAGCAGGGAAGCCAGGAGGTGGAGATGAGGGACAACAGAGTTCTAAGCATGAGGGTCGAGGGAAAATATGGACTGTCTTGTGCTAGGAACAGTAAGGAGTGGAGTAAGGTCAGGACTGTGCCGGAAGCAACTCTAATTTCCAGTATGAGCATTTACAACCCAAGTATCAACAATTGCTACAAATCAGGGCTAGGTTTTTTTTGTTTGTTTTATTATCTAGACTTAAAAAGTCTAATGTAGATTAAACGTAAAGATGTGTGCATACATTTCCTTCCCCTGAATACTCCTCAGCCCCAGGACACCTCTTTAAACATTTTGCTCTATAAATATTTGCTGCATGTCCTTCATTTTCTAAGAGGACTGTGACATCAGGGAGGTGATGCCATGACTTGCATATGAATTGGATTTAAGTGAGGCAGGGCTGTGCAAAATCACCAGCCTCACTTTCTTCTCCAGAGTCATCTGGGTCCAGTGGCCAGATATAGATCAGGATGACTGGAGACGGCCCCCTTTATAAACACTTCTTAAGATCAGTAGGAGTATAATAGAAGGACGAGGAATGAAATGAAGTTATCCCCAGACTGGACACCTGGTGACTGTAGGCTACCAATAATAACTGGTATATATGCAGCACTTTTAGGTTTGTAAAGCATTTTACATTGATTGTCTTATTTTAACCTCACAATGCCCCCTGAGTAAGGCGTAAGAAGACTGGAAAGGTGTGTGTAGGGAAGGAGATTATGAAGGTTTTTGAAGGGGGTGCATGGCGTGTTCAGGATGGACTAGCACCTCTGGTGTAAGAGCTCACTGAACCCTTTTCAGGGCTGCTTATCCACCTTTGGTGTCTACCTGTCACTCAACTCTCACCTGTGGCTCCAAGAAGCTGTGCAGTGGCAGCAGCCGCACCCTGGTACAACCATCTCAGCAGGCAGGCTTAACTAGGTTGAGGGTAACTGATGGGCCTCAAACCTATCAGTGAGTTAGGGGCAGGGAGAGAGATGGAGTCTACCCCAAGCATGTGAAGACTTCCTCCAAAGGAATGGGGAGATGAGAACGATTCGTTCCACCTTGAAGATGGCTGAAGCAGACGCTGTGGAGCACGTAGAGCCTGGCCAGACACTGAAAATGCCAAGGTCATCCACTGCATTCCAGGTCATCACTAGACACCCTGATTTTGTCTTGCCATCAGTTTTTGATGACTGAAAGAGAGAGTGAGGCCAATGACTCTGTGCAATTCTGCCTCACTTAAATCTAATTCACACACAAGTCAAGACATCACCCATGATGTCACTGGTTCTCTTTGAAAATGAGGGACAGACAAAAGCAGCAACAATGGAGGACTTGGAATGCCAAGTGTGATCAGTATCCAAGACACAGTAGTCTCCACATCCCTCTTAGAAAGTGGAACTAAGTTGTTCTTTACCTTACCCAGTGCCCAGGCACTTAATAAATCTAGGTTAAAAGAATGAATAATTGACTGAATTGGTTTGGATACAGGCTTCTCTCTGTCACCCATACTCATCCCTATCAAAATCCAATTTATGTAAAACCCAAAGGCAGTGTATTCTTTTCTGTGAATACCTTTTTATTCTTTCTTAGGAGGGAAGTCTATATTTGGACCAATTAAGTATCTACAAAGGTTAATTCTTAATATTGCTTGGTTCCCCAGGCAACCCCTTCCCTTTCAACCCAATCCCCATTTCAAGAGGAACTTAACATCAATCCCAACACTCCAGGGAAAACCACAGCTGATTCAGTTGAACCCAAAGAGCCCTGACACCAATATTCACTTCTGCCTCCCAGATGTGAGTACTAGTTTAACCCCAAGATGTCTATCAATCTGTTCTCATCTGCCTCAGCACTCTGTCCTCTTTTGACCTGTCCTCTTCAAGAGGAAAGGGATCTTTTGGGAGGTAATGAGCCAGGAAGGTAAATCCTCCTGTATGCTCTGCATGGGGGGAAGTGTTTGAGTCCATCTCACACACCTCTTACACAATCCTATACTCCCCTCACACTGGCCACAAGAAGATATCAGCCCAGGAGAAACAAATGGTAAAGGCTAATGGGGAAAATGCAATTTGGAGCCCTGTACATAGGCAGAAGACCTGGGTTAACGTCTTCCCCGCCTCTTCCAGGACCAAACACTACTTACAAACTATGTGACATTAGGAAGTAAGGAGACAAGCATTTATTAAATGCCCTACTATGTTCCAGGTGCATTGCAAATATTATCTCATTTGATCCTCACCACCACCTCTGGGAGGTAGGAGCTACGATTATCCCCATTTTACAGTTGGGAAAACTGAGGCAGATAGAGGTTAAGTAACTTGCCCAGGGTTATACTGCTAGTGAGCAACTGCAGATGAATTTAAAATCATCAGATCTTCCTGACTCCAGGCCCACGGCTTTATCTACTATGCCTTAAGGAAGTATCTTAGCTGCCTGATCTGCAAAAGATTTTTTTTTAAAAACATATCTTGGTAATGCTAGTATTTTCCCAATAATCCAACATAATCACAAATCATGGAACATGGTTTCAGAAGAATCAGTTAGTGACCTCAAAGTCTCATTGTGAGGGTAAGTAGGCTGCAGTGTACCGTATTACCTATTATGCAGTATTACAATTGTAACACACAATATTACCGTATACAGTATCAAAAGTTCTTTAAATACATCATCAGGACCAAAAATGATCAGAAAAGGAGATGGGTGATTTATCGTGTGTTATCCTAGTATCCTAAGAACATTAAGGGAATCAGAAAGCAGTATCTAGCATTTTGAGTGGCTCCACTAGAGAATTTATAGAAAGACGTGGACACCAAATGCCGATGTTGAGGAATGCACCCTTAACCAGTGGACGGAGTCCCTGAATGAAATGAAATCACGGATCTACTTAAGTTATCCACTAGGGACCATGGACTAGACCAGGTCATACGAAGGTTGGTCCCTCCTAGATTCTTACAAGGATATTGGTACAGCTTGAAAAACTCATGGTCCTGCAGATGCTGTCTCCACTTCTGTGCAGGTGGAGTCAAAACTCAAACACCAACCCAAGAGGTAAACCCTAGCACACTGAAGAGGGTCAGAGACTCCTCCTTTTAGCTGCTTCAGGGTTCAGGTGGGGCAAGAGGAAATACCACTTAGGCTCTAGCTGTCCAGAGAAATGAGGCTAGAAAATCAAATCCCACCCTCCTTAAAAAGCAGTAAGAACATGAGATCCCTTTATTCCAGGGGAACAGAGAAGTAGAACCAGATCTCAGGTCAAGAGGTTCTCACCAGGGCTCAACTCATAATCTGGGGCAGCCTCTGTGTTTCTGTGCTAGAGAACCAAAGCCCTAAAAGCATTCCCTATAAAAAGGACATCCACACAGGCGTGGGAAGCATGAGACAGAGCACTGACAGAAGGGGGTGCCTCCCTCCCTCACCTGCTGTTTGAGTTTCCCAAACCAGCCTGGGCCCTAGTTCCACCACATCTGAGTTTCCCAACCTTACAAAAGATCAGGTTCAAGCATTTGTTGAAAATCTTACAGGGCTATTAAATAATAATAACCGACTCATAGCATTTTTTAAAAGTTTTTATTGCCATCTTTTGTTTTTATATGGCCTAAATCTCCCCCTGTATCCCTTCCATTCCCCCTTCCCAGAAAGTCTTATAGCAAGAGTTCTTAATTTAGATTTCAGGAGGATCCAAAAACTTGTTGGGAAAGGGGGGAAATTACATCTTTATTTTTACTAATCTCTAACTGAAACTTAGCATTTACTTCAATTACGCATTTTTAAAAAATCATTCTGAAGACTCTACATGACCAAAGTAGTCCATGACACAAAGGTTAAAAATCCCTGCCTTATATAGCAAAGAATTTAAAGAAAAAGGAGAATAAATTCTGCAAAATGGATCAATAAATTGAAAACATCATAAATTATATGCAGTGTTCCATACCTGGAGACACTCTATCTCTCTGAAGGAATGGGGGGGAGGGGAAGGAGATCTTCTCTCTTCTTTGAGGCCAAGCTTGTTCTTTGTCATTTTGCAACATTCATTTTCAATTGTTTCATGGTGATTGTCTTCCATTTACATTGTTGCAGTCATGTATCTCATTTTCTTAGCTCTGCCTACTTCCACTTTATATCTGTTCATGTAAGTCTTCCCAGGCTTCTCTGCACTCATTTCTTATAGCACAGTTTTATTGTATGTACACATTCTACTGTATAAATGTAATATTATTACATATTACATGTATATAATAATATACATTATTAGATATTACATTCATGTGCCACAATGTTTAACCATTCCCCAATGTGACCAATAGTACTTTAAAGCACTTTACATACCATTTGAAGTTCTCAAAACACTTATAAAATCCAGGTATTTGCCACTTCTTAAAGTTAAAGAAACTGAGGCTCAAAGGAAGAATTGATTTGCCCATAGTAACACAGCTACTGGGGCACAATGAAGATCTGACCATCTTGAAGGATGTCCCCCATCCTGGAATCAAGATGCTACAGTACCTGGCTGTTTTTGCCCCGTTTCATGGGGCTGGCCAAAGCATGACCCGGCAGAAAAGAGGAAAGGGGGAGGGGAAATAAATATCTACATAGCACTTACTATGTGCCTGGCACTACATTAAGAAATTTACAAATAATCTCATTTCATCCTCACAACTTTTCAAGGGAGGTGCTATAAAAAAAATATCCATACATATATACATTCATACATACATACACACATACATACACACACCCCATTTTACAGTTGAGGAGACTGAGGTAAACAGAGGTTAAGTAACTTGTCCAGAGTTAGACATCTAGTATCTGAACTCAGGTCTTCCTGAGTTCTAGGCCTTCCTTCAGATCCAGAGCTCTCTCCACTGCACCACCTAACAATCAAATCAGACTCAGAGGACCAGAGTTCTAGACTCCTTCCATCCACTCACATGACCTTTGGCAAGTCACTTCCCTCTCTGGATCTGTTTTCTCACCTATAAAATGGGACATTTAGGCCAGATGATCTCTGAGGTACTTTCCAGCTCTAAAATTATTTGAGCCCTATGAATTCATACTCCTTGAAACAAACACAACCTCATCCACAGCGATTCTGTGAAATCTTATACACGTCGGTGCTGAGCCCAGAGCTGCCATGAACTCAGGCAGCAGAGAACGGAGTACAATTTGGGGCTTAGAGGTTAATTCAGACTCTGCCAAGACAATGTATATGGCCTTACCAATCGATTTTCCTTTCTCACACTTCTGTTTTCTCTCCTATAAAAATGAAAGCCATCACAGCTCTAAATCTCTAGCAACGACTTGTTGGAGAGGTTGGGGGAGGACAGGAACACTAATATACTATCAGTGGAGCCATGATTGGTCCAACCACTCTGGAAGGGAATTTGGCACTAAACCCAAAAAGTCACTAAACTGTGATGGCATTACAAGGAATATATCCCTAACAGATCACAGAAAGAAGGAAGGGACCCATATAAACAAAAATATTTGTAGCAGGGCTTTGTGTTGTAGCAAAGAACTGGAGAAAGAGTGGATGACCATCAATTAGAGAATGGTTGAACAAATTATGGTATATGAATGTAGTTAGGATAGGGCCTGGACTTGTGATTTCATTTCTCCAGGGAGGAAATTCCCTCTACCAATGCATCTTCTCTACAATTTGTAACCTCAGAGTTGCCTGGGGAGATTGAGGGGCTTGCTCAGTGCCACAGACCCAGTGTCACAGGTGGGCTTTGAACTCAGGTCTTATTGACTTGGAGGTGGGCTCTCTATTACCACCCTGCCTCTGGTTATGTGGATATAATGGAATATTACTGTGCTCTAAGAAATAACAAAAAAGTATAGATTCATAGAAACCTGGGGAGTCCCATATGAACTAATGTTGAAGGAATTTGAGGAAGAAAGCAATTTATACAATGACCACAATAATGGTAAAGGAAAAACAATTTTGAAAGATTCAATAACGCTACTCAGCGCAATACCCAATCATGACTGCCAACAGCGGATTGACTGATGAAGCATGCCTCCCAACACTTGGCAGAGAAGTGACGGAGAGAGGTGCAGAATGAGACACTTTCAGAAACAGCTAATCTGTTCATTTGTTGTGCCTGATGCTATTTATTTGTTACAAGGGAGGATTTCTATTTTAGATTAGAAGAGCTGGGGGTGGAGGGTGATGAGGAATTGCAGTAATAGGGATGCCAAGAAAAAAATGGAGAGTCAAACAGAACTTTAAAAAAATACAAAGGAGAAAACAGAAGAAAATTCAGAAAAAGACACGGACAACAAGCAGGGCAGGTTTGTATATTGTCACTTCAGATTTAATATAATATATACACTTTAAAAAACTGTACATAGTAGTTCACAGTTTCGTATACTATCTTCTTTGTCTAGTCTTTACATATTGAAATGTTTGTCACTTGTCATATTCATAATAAAAATAAACAAAAATTGACAAACCCTTCATCTCAGATGTTTTTGAGGAAAAAAAGCACCCCAATTGCAGGGTGCTCTGTGTTTACAAGTGATTTGGAAGCAGTGGACGTTGTTGCTTAAACATGTTTTTCATTTCTACCATCTTTCCCGATGCCGGTAAAAGTGAGGCCAAGACCACATTGGGGGGAGAAGTTAGACCACCTGTGGTGCATGAAAATAAAGAAATATTGTTGAATCCTAAGTAATTATGAATATGAAGAATATAGAGAAGTGTGGAGAGATATCTAAAGTGATGAAAAGTGAAACAATACTGGGGAAACAATACACACAATGACCACAACAATGAGAGGGTAAAAGACAACAAAACAACAAAATACCCAAACTGAACACTAGTTGACAGAGTGCTCAGGAAGACCTGAGTCCAAAGCCAGCCTCAGGCACTTGATAGCTGTGTGACCTGAGGAAACTCGTTTAACCTGTCTGCCTCAGTTTCCTCATCTGTAAAATGGGAATGACAATATGGATTCCTGTGAGCAATAGATGAGAAATCATGAAGAGCTCTTATCACAGTGCCTGGCACATAAATGTTACATAAATGTCAGATATTATGATTACTAATTATACTATTTAGCACAAATTACAATAGTAAAGCTTTTTCCTAAAGAAATGATGGATTATTCCTCCCTTCTTTGCAGAGGTGAAGGGCTATGGGCAGAGAACAGGTTTTGCTAAATTGCTTCTTTCTCCCTCTTACTATTCCTTGTTATAGGAGATGGTTCTCTGGGTTTGGGAGAGGAGTTATGTATGGAAATAAAGGTAATGTTAAAGCAAAAGACATAAATGAATTTTTTTTAAGTGAAGCTAAGAGAATGACCATCTTGGAGGTTTAGGTGGACTCAAAAGTTTGGATGAAATGATCATTTGACTTGTGAAAACACATTTGGGCAGAGATTTCAGATTTATAAAACATGTTGCTTATAAACCTAGGAGGGTAATAATATGCTTATGGCTCCTTACAGACGAAGAAACTGACTCAGGAAAGGGACGTGACTTGACCAGTCACAGCCAGTTTGGATCAGAGCTGGGATGAAAATTATTTAACTCCAGGTAAATTGGATTCTAGTTATAGTTCTGCTTCTAACTCCATTTGCCCATGAGTAAGGCAATTCTCCGGAAGCCTCAATTTCCTCAACTGAAAAATGAGGAGGCTAAATTAGATAGATAACCTTTAAATTCACTTTTTGTGCTAAAAAGTGTATTGATGCCAAAGTCATAATAGAAAAACAAAACATGGCAAGCCCTTCAGAGTTTAGTTGATCAAGGTCTGTTTGCTAACCTAAACCCAAGACTGGAGCTTAGGGTCCAACCATGCCTAAAAATGGTTTGACAGGGAACAGGCATCCTCAGACTTCTTGATGAGGAATCTCTTTCAATTTCTGCAAAGTTTTATGATCTCCACTGGAGGCTAGATGTGAGAAGCAGCAGAGTTCAGTGGAAAAGTCTTGGTTCTGACCTGAAGTCAGAAAACCTGGTTTTATAGCATTAAAAATGTGAAAAGGACTTCAGAGGCCAACTAGTCCAAGCTCTCTCATTTTATGGATGAGGAAAATGGAAGCCCAGGAAAGTTGTGATTTGCCCAAGGTTTCACAGGTTTCAAAGACACTTACTGGCAAGTCATGAGGTTAAGTCACTTGTCTCTTTCCAGGCCTCAATAGTCATTGTCAAAATGAAGAGGTAAGACTAGGCAATCTCTAAAGTCAATTCCACCTTTGATATTCTATGATTCTCAGCTGCTGAAGATGAAAGGGATGTGGGTAGAGCCCAGAAAGAATATAGTTTTTGGATGTGAAGTCTTTCCCCCTCTCCCCTCAGAATCATGCATCACATGGCAACAAATGGCTTAAAAAACCCCACAAAGCTAAGAGATGCACTGGTAGATTGTAATCCACTGTTTGGGGGACCCCTGCAGGAGTGTGGAAGCAGAGCAAAACTATAATAAGGAAGTGCAGATGAGTTCTAAACCCTGCCTATATGCCACAACTGATGACAGTTCCCATGATCTTTTTTTTTTTTTTTTTTTTTTTGGAGTCAATCAGGGTTAAAGAACTTGCCCAGGGTAACACAGTTAGTGTCTGAGCCTGAATTTGAACTCAGGACCTCCTGACTGCAGAGCTAGTGCTCTATCGACTGTACCATCCCCTCCCATGACTCTTCTACAATTTCTACTGGTCTATCACACCCCAATCTATCTAGCGTGGGCCCCATACACCCAATAACAGAACATAAATGTAAGCCATCACCATAGTAGAGGCTGACCCTTAGCCTAAAATTCTGACCCTATGGCCCAGACACCTTGAATTTCCTTGTCTCATTTAATGAGATGGCAGAAAGAACAGATCAGTAGTCAGACCTGAGATATAGCCCTGGCTCTACCACAGACTTTCTTAAGAAAGTCATTTCTATTTCCTGGGTCTATTTTATCATCTGTAAAAGAAGAAAGAGAGGTAGGTAAGAGCAAGAAGGAAAAGGGTATGACTGCATCTCGAAGATCACTTTTTCAAAAAAATGTACTTATGTATTTATTCTGTTTTTTCTATCAGTCATTTCTGGATATATGCTCCCCCACCCCACCCCCCAACCTTGTAACAAAAGCAGTTTAAGTGCAAAACAACCAGAGTGACTATATCTGATGGTGTGGGCTCCCAACTCTCAGCAAAGAGAGGGGAGGACTCCATTATGCTGTTATCTATTCTCCAAGATGATTAATTTTGGTTTGGCTTTTTTTTGGATTACTCAGTTTGGCTTCCTGTTTTAGCTCTTAACACTCTTGGGAGGGAAAGAGCACAAAATGTTGGGGAGAGCTCAGGAACGGAGTTCCAACGCTACCTGTATGACCAAATACCATCTCCTCTCTTAGCCTGTCTCATCTGCACAGCAGGAAGAGGAATACAACACTTCTCTTAAATGGCTGTGTGAGGGGTGGGGGAGGGGGTGGCAAAGTGCTCTAGAAATCCGAGTTCAGCCTGACTCTCACTCACCTCCAGCACACCTACTCAAAGCTCTCCGTTGCACAGCCTGCTCCCACATGTAAGCCTCCAGTTTAGCCCATTCACAGTTCAGCCTGACTCTCACTCACCTCCAGCACACCTACTCAAAGCTCTCCATTGCACAGCCTGCTCCCACATGTAAGCCTCCAGTTTAGCCCATTCACAGTTCAGCCTGACTCTCACTCACCTCCAGCACACCTACTCAAAGCTCTCCGTTGCACAGCCTGCTCCCACATGTAAGCCTCCAATTTAGCCCATTCACAGTTCAGCACTTCAAGGACTTTTTTTTAAATGATGTTACTTGGAAAGCAAAGCATCTACTGGGAGTAACAAAAGAAGATTAAAAGATGCAGTCTTGCCTTTGAGGAGCTTAAGGGGGGAAAGGGGAACACTTCACAAGCACACCACCAGCCTCATCAGCGCAAGGTGAAAACGTGCAGCAGCAGATTGCCTGGGAGCTAAATGAATAGCTCAGGCCCCTCAGCGGAGTCTATCTCCCACAATCTAAATGTAATTCCCCCTCACAGACACACCAGCAGATACCACGTGCATTCTCCTTCCTCGGGTCTGCCCTCCTGTTCTAAATATGAGCCACTCCTGAGCGGAACATCTCTGGAATACTTTTATTGCTATTGTTATTAAGGAAGTTCTGTATTTCCACTATTGCTCACAAGAGATTCCTAAACCTAAAAACAATGTAAAATCTCCAAGATACGAACTTTTACAGTAATCTGAGCTTACTGATGTGACGATGATGACTGCATTAGGGTATTACAAATGAGAATGCACAGAGCAACCACCTATTTTTTGTGGTGTTTTCCATGTAGTATTATAATATTAACTCCACCCCCCCAATCCCTACCCGCATAAAACGAAATGTACATTTTAAAAGCTAAGTGGACAAAGGTTCTGGTTTAAAGTAGTCAAGGTGATGATGTCTTTCACCTCTAGGCAACTGCGTTTAGAAGAAAATTTGTAATTCAGAGAAATATGGGAAGACGTATTTGAATTATGAAGTCAGCAGAACCAGGAAAACAACATATGCAATGACTATAATGATGTAAATGGAAAGAATACAGGTCCACTGAGTGCTGTATAATGATCATAACCAAACCTGGCCTCAAAGAGATGAGAAATGCACCTCTCTCCCTTCCAGAGATGGAGGCACTCCATGGTGGGGAACCCTCGATGTCCTATCAGGTGATTGATGGCTTGGTGAGTTTGGATGAACGGCTTCTTCTTGCTTTTTTACTCTTGGTTACAAGGGATTGTTCTCGGGGATGAGGGAAAACACATTCAGAAATGAAGGTGACGTAAAACAAACAAGTGAAGAGAATCCACAGTCTACCATTATGTCCACTGAAGACCTCATTTTCTTACTGGAAAATGAGGAGTTAAAACAATTTTTTTTCTTTGAATGAAACTCATTTCAAATTAGTCATATACAAACCTTCCCACCTAACAGTCTCTTAGAAATCTGATTCTTTTCTCTACTGGAAGCATTATCCATTAGGCAAAAAATCAGTATGATTTCATTTGGAGTGTGAATATTAGAAACAATATTGTTTATGCCCAGGATTTCAAAAAATATATGTGTGTATAGAAAGTGTTTGAACACAAATATGCATATTTGTTGACAGATATATAACAAACATAGATTCCTACACACACACGCACGCACGCATGCATGTACACTTGCACACAGAAATAAGATTACAAATTCTGTTGCCTTTAGTCACCAAAGTCAAGGAGTAGGACTCCTTGGAAAAAGATTAGGATTAGAATGAGTAAGTCTCTATGTACCAGTATCTCCTGATTCTACTTAATTTTTTCCCAGATAATCAGAAGAAAAAAATACAGGAGAGAACAGTTTTGGTCAATTGCACTAACAAGTGTATGTACAATGGCTTTGACATTTACGTCCAAGGAGAAGGAGAGAAGCGTCCTGTTAATTAAAATGCACTTTCATCTCTAGTCCATCTGAGACATGGCTTAATCTGCAAGACAAAACAAACTAGATGGCCAAATCCAACAACGACTCGAAAGCAAATAGATGAGAATGCAGAGGCCATTTTGTTCTGTTGTCCACAGGCTATGTAAGGACTGGCCAGCTGAGAAATCTCCAATGAAACTCACTGGGACTGGCCAGAGATGTATCTGCCTACATTTCACTTTTATCCCGATGGGTAAGCCTTGATAATCTTCACATCATCAACAGGACGGTCCTGGGCATTTGTCTCTACCATGCCCACTCTATTCACCATTCCTATGCCCTGACACACTCGGCCAAAAATGGTATGCTTCCCATCAAGCCACTGGGTAGGGGCCAAGGTGACAAAGAACTGGCTGCCATTGGTGTCTGGCCCTGCATTGGCCATTGCAAGAATTCCAGCCCCTAAAAGAGAGAAAAAAGGAAAAGCAGTAATGAACCTCAGAGCTTCACAATGCAACGATTAAAGATTCCAAAAGTCACAGCTTTAATTCTGGTCTTTGTTATATCTCACTTAGGCTCTCTTCAACTTTCTTCTCCCTCCAAAATCCCCAGTTTTATCAGGCTATCTTAGACTACCTCCCTTCTTTCTCTTCTGAGTCCCCAACCCATCCCCATTCTTAGATGAGTAAATACTTGTCCAGCAAATACATTCAAATTTGCTTTCATCAGACGTTCTGCCTTCTTTCTATTAGCCAGCCTCTCCTCCCTACCACCCTACATCAGCAAATCCTCTCTTTGGACAGCTTCTAAATTCCTACCAATAGCAGCACTGAACAAGTAGTTAGAGACAAAGACACCTCAGACTAGCTCTTCACACTACTCAGCAGGCCATGAGGAGATGTCTTTTCTCAAGTCTGCCATTTTCCTTTTGTGACACCAAGGCCGAGCAGCTGCCAGGCACCAGGCTAATCTCCCAGTCACCTAGACTGACAGCCAAAGGAAGAGCTTTTTAAACTGTGAAATCCACTTCCCTGCCCCTGCTGTCTGGTCAGATGATACACACCTGTGAATTTCAACTCAGGGTGAAGTTCATCTTCAAATTGTTTGCCATAGATAGACGCACCACCTCTACCTGCCCGGGAAGATAACAAACAAATTAACCACACAACCTCACAACAGGAAAGAGATGAGCCAAGGTCAAAGGCCCTTCACTCAAAAGAGAAGGAAAAATTAATGAGAAGTCCAAGCTTCACCCCATACCTCCCCTAGACTTATTTAAAATGATATAGCTCAGCAGGGGAAAGAACCAAGTTCTCATTATAAAACATACAAACCGGAGCAGCCACAGTGGATTCATCGAACACCATCATTAATGGCCTGGATGGTGGAATAAAAGGGAGCATCAGCACAGAGGAGCAAGAGGCACATAAACAAGCAGCAACACAGAGGGTGAGAATTACTGTGACCTTTGAGCTGAAGTGGTGAAAATCAAATAACATGAAGTTCAGAGGGCAGCATGTTTGGGGAAAGAAACAGGTTAACACAAAACAGCTAACATGACCAGTGAAAAACCTTTGCCAGACGGTTGCCTGAACATCACAGTACAAAGCGATATACAGATTTACATGGTCCTTATCCTCCAAGAGCTTCTAATAATTTATAGAAACCTCAATAGATATAAAAATAATAAAAAGCCATCTAAATGTCCCAGAGGACCATGAGTCATACAAGAGCTCAGCAGGCTGTTTTTCATCAGAATGATACTGTAGGTATGAAGAAGTCTGAGTATATAGGAGCCACGAAGATATTGTATTTAACACATACTTGGTATGGTTTGACTCTTACTATATCCAGCTCGGACCTTCAAAGTCATCATTCTATTCCATTCCAACATAAAAGCTGTTCCTTTTCAAAACAAGCAGCATTGACAACTACCAAGACAACTTTGAAAGACTTTCTGAACAACACAAGGACCAATCAAGACTCCAGAGGACTTATGATGAAACATGCTACCCACCTCCTGACAGAGAGAATGGATCTGGGGTAACGAACGAGCCATTTAAAATTAATTTTGAAAAAGACAGAACAAAACACTAAAACAAGCAGGATTTGCAGCAGAACATCAGAAAGACAGATGATCCCAACAATATCCCTACTACTCCCATTTAGGGGTAAGGGAAATCACATGTAGGGGGCTAGGTTGAAAAGGTAAGTAAATTCTAGAAGCTGCAACAAATGTTTATACATAAATCAATTAATAAAAACCCAATAGTAAGATTTAGTCTTTTATAACCTTTATATTTATTTATATATTTATATATTAATATATTTATATATATTAACTTTTATAACTCTAATTTAACATGGCTAAAATAGAAATAAATACCCTATCAAGACAATCAGGCAAAAAACCTTTGTTGTATGTTTATCGTGTTACAGAGCCTCACTATTTTTGTTCAGTTGTTTCAGTCATATCTGATTCTCTGTGATCCTATTTGGGGTTTTCTTCCTTCTCCAGTTCATTTTACAGATGAGGAAACTGAGGCAAACAGGTCAAGTGACTTGCTCAGGGTCATACAGTATCTGAGGCCAGATTTGAATTCACAAAGACAGTCTTCCTGACCCCAGACCTGGCACTCTATCCACTGTACCACCTAGCTGCCCATACAGTCTCATATAATGTCCCTTAAGGAGACACAATCTATCAGTACTATGCTATTCCTAAAAATGTTTATGAAAGATGGAAGTGGAAAGGAAAAGGACCTTCATTCTCCTTGGCCTCAGGACACCCATAATCCATTAAGGCCTCAAAGAACCTTCTGGTGAAACAAGTGTCCCTTCTTTCTTAACCCTCCACTCTTCTGGCTGTTAACTGACTGACCCCCACCCCTACTCCACCTCTGTGGGAGGGAACCCAGAATCCTCTCTTCTATTCTTACCAAGGATAGCCCATCCTACTTCTACTACAGCCACCATCTCCAGAGGCCCTTTCTTTGTGCTCATTTCTCTTTCCTTTCCTTCCTTTCCCCATATACTCAAGACCACAACAGCCTATTTCTACAGTTTATTTACATAGGAAAAGATGTATATATATAAATTCAGAAATAATGCACCAAGTCAAAAGTTTTACATAAAAGACACTCCACCTGGGTCCAGACCAGGTGTCTCTCATCTAAGTTCTCTCAGCCTGGCCTTCATGATTGCCCTCTGAACTAGGAATGGCACCACTGCACTGACCCCCCTCCTGGACCCAGATGAAAACATGGCATCTTCTTTCCTATTCCTAAGGTGCCTAAGCTCAGTCCAGAGAGCTTAGCAATTTGGGCTTTTTAATCCATTCTTCCAGGACCACCAGGAAGCCTGTGAATGGGCTTGGATGGCAAACTTCAGACACTCTATCCACAGTACAGAGATATCAGTTTAGATGACTGGCTATGCTTGACCATGACACCAAAGGGCAATGAAATACAAGTTTGTATTTCAGAAAAGTCACCCTCAAGGTTCAAAACAGTCACCCCCATTCTTTACACAGCACATTCACTTCCACAGTTTCAGCGACTATCTCTAGTTGACAACTCTGAAATCTGTATCTCCCAGCTAGTTTGAAGGTGTCAGCTTCCCACAGTACAGCTCCCCTGAAGTGCTAAGTTGGAGGGAACAGCAGCACATTTCTAAAACTACCCTCACTATCTTCCTCTTCAGACCAGCTCCCAATCCCACCTCCCTATTTTCCTGTATCATACTAACATTTTCTCAATCCCTCAGATTCCAACTTCATTTAGCTTTGAAGTTTTTTTCTGTCCTATACTCCCCATACACAGTCAGTCACTAGTCCTTTGCATTCTTTCTTCACTGCTGTTCTCACTGCTACCCCTCTAGAACACCTACATTCCTGCAAGGCTCTCCCAGCTAGCTTCCCTCCCTCTAGTTTCACCCCCTCTTTCTCACCATCTCTAATTCACTGTCTAATTCACTAATACATGTCGAGTTGATCTTAATGTACGCCATGCATACCATGGTCCCACCCTTCTGTCTCTGGGTCTTTGCTCCTGCTCTTACCCCAGCCTCCTGTTAATCCAAATTTTATCATTTCTTCAGTTTACAACTCATCTACTCCATGAAGGCTTCACAAGCTAAACCCTACCACAACCTTTCCCTTTCCATACACTCCTTCAACTCTCCTCTAAACAGAGTCTATGCCATATTAGACATTGTCTTAGTACATCTCAGCTCCTCAGGCAGGTTTTAAACTCCTTAAAGGTGGGAACCACAGCATCTATTTCTCTGGAATAATGAACCTGTTGTAACATTTTAAGTCTTTAGAGGACATAATACTACTTTTAATCATAGTTGGTGGCTTTTCTTTCTTCTTCCCATTTGTTCTGAGGTCTACACCAAGAAAATGTATACAGTTCTCAAGTCAGTTGGTTCTAGAGTAATTCTAAGGCATATGTAGCAGGAAGAGATCAGCCCCAGAAACAACAAAACCTCTCAGGAGCTGGAATAAACTATTGTCTCCGTGTAACATGATTAGTTTTGGCCATACCTGTTCCTGTAGGATCACCACCTTGAACCATGAAGTCTTTGATGATCCTATGAAATTTGGTGCCATTGTAGTAACCACGTCGAGCCAATTCTGCGAAGTTTTTACAGGTCTTGGGGGCATGTTTCCAATACAGCTCCAGCACAATTGTCCCCATGCTACAAGATACAAAGATACCAAGAGTCAAGATGTAACCAACAACTCTACTGGCAGTTCAGATTCACATCTAGCATGCTGACAAAGCATGGGGAAAAAATTACTATTGGATCTCATGTTTGGCAAAAAAGTGGTTTCAGTTTTCACTAACAAAAAAAAGCATATCTCACTTTGGTAAAGCAAACAGGTAAAATAACAAATAAGAAGAGATTCACAATTCTGATATATACACACATATAAACATAAAGTTCCCTCTCCAAAGATTCAGAAGTTTGTATATGCATGTTTACTTTTGTGCATTTATATACACGTATATATATACATATACATATGCATATATATACACACATATTTATGAGCATATAACTATACACACATAACTATAATTCAAGTACTTAAATTACTCAAATAACTGCATTTTCTTCCTCTACTCAAGTCGTAAGAGTGATCTGTAAAGGCTTCACAGAGAGTTGGATTTGTACTGGATTTCAAAAGAGGAGCAGGGGTCAGGTAAGAGGGTGACCCAGAAGAGAGGGTTATGAATTTTTAAAGGCCACACCAGTAGAGTCCAAGTTCTGGCAGGTTCAACCAAACCAAAATTTTTTCCAGTATGGTTCCAGTGGCAGACTGAAGAAGACCCAACTCCATTACATAAGAGAGCATCAAAGGTAGGTTGGCCACAAGATGATGAATTCTTTGGTCAAGGCAGCCCATTAAAAAGAGAATACTGAATAGCCTTCAGTTCTTTATTGCCTGTAGTGCAGGGATGAGAGCAGAGAGGTAGAAAAGGGGTCAAAGACACTGAGAATCACAGTTTCTAGACCGTCTATAAACATTAATTTAACTGTTGACATTCTAAATGTAAAATGCTCCAGTAACCAAATGTACATATTCCTGTAGCAACTGAACACCACAAGTGCTAGATATGAAAGCAGAAGAATGAAACTGCAGATAAATGAATGGATAGCTTAGGGTTCCTTAGGAAAGGCAAAACAAAAGGACAGAGTTGGTTCTACCATACTTCCAAAGGCAACAAGTATCTTCATTTCACTTTGCAGGGCTTATGATGAACATATGCAAAAAAGGAAAAGAGAGAGAGAGAGACCACCCACCACGAAGGTGACTGAACCTTAAGCAATGACATCTGTTGCGCAGGATGAAGAGATAAAGAAAAATGATCAAGAGCCAAACAGGAGCTTCCAACACAAGATAGTATATATCTTAATACTTAGTGACTGGAATGTAAAGACAGCCACAGGGATGACAGCTAAAAATACATTGGAAAACAAAGATTCGTGATTAAAAAATTAGAGAAGTCAAAAGCTTACAGACTACTCAAATATCTCAAGCCCATGTGACATGAATGCTTTCTTCAAGAAAAGCAAACTGGAATCTCTAGTCTTGTACCCACCTCACCACCACAACCCCCATGAAAAATGTATATATCTTGATAGGAAATCATTATGGTAAAGGTCAAAATCAATACCAAATTATAAGAAATTTCCAAAATGAGAAGACACCGTATACAATTCTGAAAACTGACTAGTTTTCAGACAAGCTATTGATGCCAAAGAAATGTAAGTGGATATTTCATAAGATCATAGATTTACAGCTAGAAGGGATTTCCTGAGGTTATTTTGTTCAATTAGACTACCACCTAGAGAGGAAAAGAAATCAACTGCTCTATTAATATTTCCTACAAAAGTTTTAACAATGTAAAGCAATCAGCACAGTGAGGAGGAAATAGAGAGCTCAGAATCCATTTCAATCAGCAAATGCTTGGTCTTCTTGTCAAGTGGAGAGAAAACAATAACTAAGGGCAACTTTAAGTAGGACTATAACATTATTTGCAAAACTTGACATAGAGGTACAATGTTACAAGCAGTAGTAGAGCCATTACATCTAAACTCTTATAACTTCAGTTCTAAACGTGTTATAAGAGGAAGAAGATGTCCACACCAATGCCTCTCTCCATCATCACAAATCCTGAGAAGGTAGAGGCCCCAAAGAATATTCATGGTAGCAAATTTTCACTTCCAGATCCCCAAATCCCAGCGCTTGAGTCACTATCTCCTGAAACAAAAATCTCCCCTTTTCTTGGTATCTCTCCCCATCCTCTTGTCCCCATGTCTTCAACATCTTCTGGATCTCTCATCTACAGCTTGATTTTTTAAAAAATCTACTTTCTTGTGCTTACAGAATCCAGCTCTCTCCAGAAGACACCGAATACCTGGTCAAACTCTCCAGTGAGGGCAGCTCAAAGAGCTGGCATACACCTTGCTCCCCAATGTCGCTTCCAAACTAACACCATTATTCAGGATCTTTATTCATTCATCTCTATTATCTAATCTAAATCCTCAGTGTTGTGATCTGACCTCTAATTCATTCTCCCTTCTTTCCAAATGAGCTCAATATCTGGCTCACAATCTCCCTCCAATTCAAACGCTGTTTTCATATTTAGAATTTCAGTTCACACAATGATATCCCTTCAAGACACACTGGTTTCTAAGTTCATTAACTCCAACATTCATAATCTAAAGCCTCACTTTTTCTCAGCCTAAAATATATATTGTCTTGTGTTGGAAGCTCATTTGGCTCTTGCTCATTTTTCTTTATCTCTTCATCCTGTGCAGCAGATGTCACTGCATAAGGTTCAGTCACCTTCGTGGTGGTTTCTCAGGGATGATCACACCTAAGACTTCATCATCATCCATGACTGTGCTGCTTCCCTGATTCTGAATTTCAGAAATTCCCATCTCCATCTCTGATGACATTCTCCTGTCCTTTCATCTTTCCCTCTGACAAGCTCCTCCTAAACCTATTCTTCATTCTCACCACCCTCTTCAGTGCCTTCATCCTTGCCTGTTCTCCCAGTCTAGCATCTCCTGCTATGGTCTCATTTTCCTTTCTTCAATCTTCACTCTAAAACTGACCAGCTCAATTCTACTCCCATGCTCCTGCCTTCTCCCATTGCTGATCACATTTAGGCAATTCCCAATCCTTGCAACTTTTCCAGAGCCACTCCTTAGCCACTCAAGGAGGACTACCAGTAGTCTCCACCATGCCAAATGAGACCACCACAATTTCATGCTAACAAATCTCAACTGGGTCTTCACTACCCATCAAAATTTAAAATTCTTCCTTGATTGAATCTCAGTTCCAATCCACTCAGTAGCTATTCTGAAATCTTTTCATCTTTCCTCAAGCCCTCAATGCCTTTGCTGATTCTCATGTCTATTTTGTAGACAAAAAATAGGCTATCCACAGGGAGATTGCTCTTCTCCCTTACTACATACCTCAAAATCCCTCTATATCTTTACCCATATTTCCCCTCCTTTACTCCTATTTCTGAGGAAGATGTGGCCCTTTTCCCTACCAATACCAGGGGGCCCAAAAGACAAGTCTTTTTTTATCTTCAATCTCTATCTACTACACTTCTTCCACTCCCATATTTCTACTGAGATCTATATTTGATTTACATATATTCTCTCTTTCACTGCCAGACTCCTTAAAAAAATATATACACCTGATGCCTGCTCCCCCCACTTCCTTCTCTACCAATAATTTCTCAATCCTTTGCAATCTGCTTTTTGATCCTACCATTTGACAGAATGGTTCTCCACAAAGTTACCGATATTCTCTTTATTGCTAAATCCAACAGCATTTTCAAAGTCTTCATAGTCTTTGACCTCTCTGGCCATTCCCTTGCTCTCAAACACTTTTGTATCCCTTGAATTTCATAAGATTGTACTCTTCTGATTCTTCTCTTTTCCTGTAAGACCTGTTGCTGTTTGTCCTTAGTTCTGGAAGAGGACCATGACCTCAGGGAGAGGATGCCATGACAAGCAAGTGAACTGGATTTAAGTGAGGGAGGGTTATGCAAAGTCACCAGCCTCACTTTCTCCTCTGCAGCCATCTGGGTCCAGTAGTAATACATCAATCAGGACAACTGGAGATAGCCCAGAATGCAGTGGAGGACACCCTGGGCTTTTCAAGCTAAGGTCTTTAACAGGTCTCAGTTTGACTGAGGTAATGCCCATTCAGTGATTAAGGCTTAATAAGAATTGAGGCAGAGAATGGTCTCTTTACTTACTAAAAATCTAAAAAATAAACAGATAAATGAATGAATGAAAAATTTTAAATTGTTCTGGGAGGGGAAGACCCTCAGGGTTTCTAACCAAAACAGAAACAACTGCTATTTTCATTCACTCTGAGCCAATCAGAGTCCAAAGAATGATCAACTAAGTTCTGCCCAGAGACCTATAACTGGCCAGTCAATGAGAGTCAGAGTGATTTGTGGTTAAGGCTGATTATAAAAAAAAAAGTTTCAGAAATTAAAATTTACATTCCCTTTGGGCAGAGCACTCACAGGTAAGGGTGTGATACCCAATGTGGACAGAGGGAAAGGGAAAGGGTTAGGATTAGAGTCAGAGGTGGAGGCATTTAGGGTTAGGTGAGAGAGGAGAGGGGAAAGGAGAGGGGAAAGGAGAGGGGAGAAGGGAAAAGGGAGAAGGGAAAAAGGAGAAGGGAGAAGAGAAAAGAAAGTCAGTGTTGTCCAAATGATCAGTTCCAGTTTGGTCCCCAGTGGGTGGCCCCTTTCGTACTCACAGAGGTTACTGTTTGTCCTTCATTCTTGAACAGAACCAAGATGTCAGGGAGGTGATGCCAAAACCTGTAAGACTACTCTTTCTCAGTCTCCTTTGTTAATAATCACCATTCATGTGTCATACCAATCAAATTATTTTATAGAGCTAGAAAATATAATAACAAATTTATCTGGAGGAACAAAAGGCCCAGAATACCAAGGGAACTGATGAAAAGAAATGCAAGGGAAGGTGGCCTATCCATATCAGATCTAAAACTGTATTATAAAGTAGCAATCATCAAAACTACTTGGTACTGGCTAAGAAATAGGGCAGTGAATCATTGCAATAGGTTAGGTACACAAGACGTGGTAGTCAGTGACTATAATAATCCACTGTTTGGTAAAACCAAAGACTCCAGCTTCTGGGATAAGAACATACTATTTGACAAAAAGTGATGGAAAAATTGGAATGTAGTATGGCATAAATTAGGCATAGATCAACATCTTATACCGTATACTAAGACAAGGTCAACAGGGGTACATGACTTAAGACATAAAGGGTGATACTATAAGCAAATTATGAGAGCAAGGATTATAGTTTTACCTGTCAGATCTAGAGAATAGAAGAATTTATTAATAAATAAGAGATAGAGATTATGAAATGCAAAATGGATAATTTTGATTATATCAAATTACAAAGTTTTTGCACAAACAAAGCGAATGCAATCAAGATTAGAAGGGAAGTAGAAAGCTGGGAAACAATTTTTACAGCTAGTGTCTCTGATAAAGGCCTCATTTTAAAATATACAGAGAAATGAGTCAAATTTACAAGAATACAAATCATTCCCCAATTGATAAATGGTCAAAGGATATGAAGAGGCAGTCTTCAGATACTCATATGAAAAAAATGCTCTGATCACTATGAATTAGAGAAACACAAATTAAAACACATCTGAGATATCACTTCATACCTAGCAGATTGGCTAACATGACAAAACAGAAAAATGATAAAGGTTGGCAATTATGTGGGAAAATTACATTGTTGGTGGAGCTGTGAACTGATCCAACCATTCTGGAGAACAATTTGGAACTATACTCAAAGGGCTATAAAACTGTGCATACCCTTTGATCCAGCAATACCATTTCTAGCTCTGTATTCCAATGAGTATACAAATGGGAAAAGGACCACATGGTCAAAAATATTTACAGTAGCACTTTTGTGGCAGCAAAAAAAAAAAAAAAAGGAAATTGAGAGGATGCCCATCAATTGAAGAATGGCTGAACAAGTTATGGTATTGTTCCATAAGAAGCAGAAAAACTTCAGAAAAACCTGAAAAGACTTACATGAACTAATACTGAGTGAAATGAGAAGAACCAGAACACTGTACACAGTAACAGCAACACTGTGTGATGACTGACCTTGATAGGCTTAGCTCTTCTCAGCAATGCAAGGTTCTAAGACAACTCAATTAACAATGGAAAATGGTATCCACATCCAGAGAAAGAACTCTGGAGACTAAATACAGATAGAAATATACTATTTTTCTTTTTGTTTTTTTCTTTCTTATGGTTTTCCCTTTTGTTCTGATTCTTCTTTACAACATGACTAATGTGGAAATATGTTATTTTTAAAAAATCACCATTCATTTCTTGGGCTTTTAGTGTAGGTATTCAGTAGACTCAGTGTTGGGTCTTCTTATCTCAGTACATGGTGATAGAGATTATCAGTTGCATCTCCAAACAGATAATACCTAAATCTACTTATCAGCCTCAAATCTCATTCACTTTCAACCTATTACTAGAAGTCTATACTAGAACATCCAGTTGTATTGCTATTTCAGTGATGTCCAACTCTTGGTCCAACCTCCATCTGGGGTTTTCTTGGCAGAGATAATGAGACATTCTCTTCAGTGAATTCTTGTTTCATCCTTTTAAAATCATTGGTCAGTTTTTCTTCTATTTCCTTCTTCAGCTGTTTCAGGAGAGCTGTTTGTGCATGCAAGCAGTTCATAGTCCCTTCTGAAGTTTCAGATGGAAGTACAGTCTCACTACTGATCTCCTTGGTATTTGTGTTTTGGTCCTTATCCCCACAGAAAGATTCTATTGTTTTTTTCGGCGCTTGTTTTGCTTTGTCTTGCTCATGATGGTGAGGTTTTTGTGTGTTGTAGCCTCTGGTTCTTTCAGTTAGAAGCTGCAAAACTTGGTGTTGAGCTGACTGGTGTGAAAGCGCGTTTTATCTTTTTGTTTTGTGTTTCCCTGATCAACCCTGGGGCTAGCTTGTTGAGTGGGGGGGAGGGGTGGTCTGGTCAAGGGAGATCTCAGCTGAGCTGAGGCAAAGGCAAGCTCAGGGGTTGTTGATCCCGGCTGCCCTATTGTCTTCCCATTTCCCCTGGAGCACTGAGGCACACCTGGATCCTAGCACAAGTTTGAGTTTCTACCTCACCTCCACCCCCACCCCCAGGGCTCCTCTCCTAGCACTGAGGCATGCCTGGGTCCCAGTGTGAGTTTCCGGCCCCTCTCCTTCCAGTTTGCCTCAGCCGCAGTAAGAGGAATCCCCCTTAGCAATTTTCCTAGCCTCACATGCTATGAAACTGTTTGCCCCTCTGCTGATGCCACTGATTCAGGATTTTTCTGAGGAAATATTTTATGGTTCTTTCCAAGTCAACAAGGGAGGAGGAGAGAGCATTTACTGATCACTCCACCATTCTGGCTCCTGGAAGTTCAAGTAGGTGACTTACAAATGTTTAGTCTTTGGGCTGAAAGTCTCAGGAGTGGCTACAGCTGATACCTGGGGCTCAGCAGCTGTCACTTGCTTGGCTCTGCTGGCCTCCAGCCCTGGACTGACACTCTGTCACTACTGCTGCTACCTCAGGCCACCTCAGGGCTTTCCTGCTCAGCCAGACTGCACTGTACTGTGTGCTGTGGGCTCACCCCCATGGAACAGATCCTTCCCCTCGACCCTCCAGTCTGTCCTGGGCTGTGAATCTTCCCCAGTCTGTCTCCTATTGGATTCTGCACCTCCAAAATTTGGTCAGATTCTTTTTTTAGAGGTATCTGAAGGAGTTTGTCTAAGAGCTTAGATCAGTAGTTGCTCTCACTCACTTGGCCATCTTGGCTCCACCCTCTTGGCAGAGATAATGGAGTGGTTTGCCATTTCCTTCTCCAGCTTATTTGATGAGGAAAGTGAGGCAAACAGACGTAAGTGACTTGCCCAGGGTCACACAAGCAAGTGTCTGAGGATGGACTTGAAGGTAGGAGTCTTCCTGACTCCAGACCTAGCACTCTATTTGTTGCACCTAGCTGCCCAGGAAGTCCACAGGCATCTAAAACTCAACATACTTCAAACGAAACTCATTTTCTCACCAAAACCTGCTCCTCTTTCAAATTTTTCTATTTTTATCTGAGTCACCAGTACCATCCCAACCACTAATTAGTAAATTTTGGAGTCAGTTATTTTTGACATTGACGCTGGAATCAGAGCACCTGAGTTCAAGTCTGTATCACTTAACCTCTCTGTGCCTCAGGTTCCTTATTTGTAAAAGGACACTGGACTAGATGACCACTGAGGTCTCTTCCAGCTCTAACTATATAGTCCAATGATCCTTTCCCTCACCCTTCATAACCAATCAGTTTCTAAATCCTGTTGACTGCCTCCATAGCATCTTTCACATCTATCTCTTATTTCTCTCACAACCTTCAGACTCTCCCTTATCACCTAACACTCCTAACAGTATGCCCTGTTTCCAGTCTCTCCCTCCTTCAATCTATCCTATACAAGGCAGCTAAAAGTATCTTCCTAATGTGTAAGTCTGACCCTGTCACTTCCCTGTTCAAAAAGCTCCTGGCATTCCATACTGTCTCCAAGGACAAAATGTAAAACTCTTGTTTGGCATTTAACGTCCTTCTTGCTATGGTTTCCAACCTACTTTCCTGAATTTATTTCAAATTACTCCCTCTCACACATTCTAAATGCCAATAAAACTGGCCTACTTGCTGTCTCCCAATATCTCCCATTTCCATACAAACCATCCCCTATGCCTGGAACACCCTCCCTACTCATTGCCACCTCTCAGCATCCTTGTCCCCATTCAGGACTTAGCCCAGGTGCCAAATCCTACATGAAACATTCCCTTATCTTCCTGGTAGCAGTGCTTCCCCTTCCTCAATTCTCCTTGTGTTTTTTTGTGTACATCTTGTATCTCCCATTAGAATGCACTTTGAAGACTGGAACCTCACAGTGTTTTCTACAAATAAGACATGATCAATGTGTACAGTATACTGAACTGAACATTTCACTAAACAGGAAGATAAGGATGAGCAGCTGGACTAGACAGTACACACAAAGGAATCTGGGCTGGAAATAATACAATTTTGAAAGCACTGAAGGAGAAATATAAGCTATGTAGATATCTGAAATGACATATCCAGGTATTTTTAAAAGTATGAAATATACTGAATGATGGAAATTGGGGGAAAAAAAGACATTGGAAAGGGCATCAATAACTATAAACCCATATGCCTACTTCCTCATCTCTCTAAATGACATACACAAAGCTAAGAAAATATTCTTCATGAAAATATGAACTGCAAACTACCAGACTTCAACAAACTTATTTTTTCTTCTGAAGACACTGGTTAATTCACCCAGGCTGGAAGTCCAGGAGCAGTTAATGGGTTCAGTCCTGCTCTGCTCAGCACGAGAATTTTGATGTGCTCCATTTCCAACCTGCATTAGTTTATCCCATCTTGGGCAATCTGATTCACAGAAGCTCACTATATTAATCCTGAACATAGTGTGGACACTCAATTGGCTCAGCCCACTACAGCTCATAATTCCTGAACTCAAGTAATCTACCAGTCTTAGATTTCTCAATAACAGACTCAATAACCATATATCAGACCATACCTTCACAGCTACACAATTAATAGAAAGGCAGAGAGCAGACAAGTATGACTAATATTTAACTATTGATCATCTTTTTTACAAGTTTAATACAGTAGAGCAAAATGCTGCTTTTAAGGCTCTCCTCCAACAAAAGATTTCTCATATATTTAACTGAGATCAAGAAGAGAAGTGGTGCACAATGGAAAAACATTTGGAAACAACTGGAGTACAAATCACAGCCCTGCCATGCCCTACCTGTGTTACGTTGGGCAATTCACTTAGCCACTCTAGGCATCTCATCTATAAAATAAAAGTGTCAAACTAGATTACTTCTAACATTTTTTCCAACTCCAAATTTCTGAGATCATATGATAAAATCCCTATAGATATAACCACAGATCAATAATCTTCTGACTTTGTATAACAAGTGAAACATTGGTCACTGCCATGAGAGATGTCCTAAGCAATCCAAATGAAAGAGATTCCTTACAGATGGTAAGGTCTTCCAGAAGCTCCAGTTTAAGAGTGACACTGTGTCCACAGTTCCATACTAGAAAGATTCCTCAAACAGAATAAACATTTCAAAGCAATCTGCCTAACAATCCACAAAAGAAAAAAATAAATGAAGACTGCCTATTATCTAAACCAGAGCCGTCAAATTCCTAACGCTATTTTTTTGGTTTTCTTAGTCAATATGCAGCTAGATCTCGCTTTGAGTTTGACATCATCAGTCTAAATTGTGTCATAAAGTTGGATAGAGTTAGTACACCATGAGTACATTTATCTCAGACAAGCATTGCAAATGGAAGTTAAGCTGCGTCCAGAATCAATCAGAAAAAAGAAAATGAGCTAGATGGTATTTGGGGAAATTGTGCAGTGCTTCCAAGGACAGCATCTGATCCCTGAGGCAGAAATCCAGCTGTTTAATAGTAATATTCTTCTGGTGATGCAACACGGCTGCTGATCACAGAACACCACAATCTTCAAAGAATCAAAATTGTGGGTGACTTGAAGGATACTGTAAAGACATGTGACAAACAGAAATAGGCTGCAGCATATTACCACTAAAGAAGAGATGTAAGAGACACCATGCAGAGCCAATAACATGGGCACAGCAAGGGGTAACAACAGATGGACAGCCCACATGCTCCACTGGTACCGGGTAAATGTCCAAAGACCTACAGGAAGTCTCCAGTATGCTAGAAATAATCTTCTTTGTAAGATTTACAGGATGAAGTGTGGATTGCGGATGGATTGCCACTCCAGCCCCTCTCCCTAGGAAGGACCCACAGAGATGACAGTAGACGCATTTACTGAATATGTGGCTTATTAACACTGCTAATGGGACTCCCACCCTCAGATCATCTTAAGCTAGCACTGACAGTAAGGACGCCGGAGACCAGCCAGTTCAATTCTCCATGTTACAAAGGAACCTACCCTTTCGTAACCCCAAAGTCACACTCCCAATCCATCTGATGGCAGAGCAAGACGTCACAAGTCTGGCTTCTCGAAAGGGTCTCGATTTTTCCACATTTATTAAGGGCCTTCTACACACAAGGTGCTGTGCTTTGCTTTGAATGGCCGTCGTTATCCTGGGCTGAAAAGGCCTAGCGGCTGCCTCCTTGAAGTTGGGGCCAGACTATGGAGGGCCTTGAATGCCGCCTTTGGAGATTGGACTTTTACTCTGGGGACTGTGGAGAGTCACTGGCGGGTTTTAAGCAAGGGAATGGCCTGATTTTTACGGCCTTCAGTGCCCCTAGCGCGGCCTGGGACGCGGGCGGAGGCTGCGCGGCGTGCTGGGAAGACGCCGGTCCGGCCTGCCCCGGTCTCGTCCTGCTCTCGTGGCCCACTCCGCCGCCGGTCCATACATCACTGACATGATCACACACGCACACACACACACACACACACACACACACAGAGCCTCACCTGGTCTCCAAAAACACGTTGGGGGGCTGCCAGGAATCTGGCGGCACGGCAGCCATGGTAAAGCCCGCTCAAACTCAACTTCCGGCCCAGGCTCTACGGGGGACTCGCTGCTAAAGAGCACACTTCCGGTGCTACAGCACCGGGTACCGGAGAGGAAGAGGCGGGGTCCTGCATAAATTACGCTTGTTACCAAGGTCCCGGGCGGCTACCCTGCTCTTTCAGTGCTCTGATTGGTTCAAGTGGGCGTGGGAGGCGGAACCTTCCAGGAAATACGTACGTCTATTAGTTGCTTTTCCTCATCAGTCAGTCGTTCGGTCCAATGACTCCACAGCTCTGCTTTCTCCTCCCCCTCCCCACCTCTCCTCCCTTCTCCTCCCTTCTCCTCCCTCCTCCCCATACCCCAGGAGAGGCAGACTGACAAAGAAATGCTGCGGGTTCTTTATCTGCCATTTTCATTCCCCGCTTTCTAGTCTGCTTTTCCTTTCATTCTGTAAACTCCGCCGAGGTGGCCCCCGAGCTGTTTTTAGGCTTCGCGTCCCCAGCGCCTAGCACAGTGCCTAGGACATAGTAAATGCTCGATAAATGCTTGTTTAGTTGAACTGAATATAAGTCAGAGGAAAGAAAAAGAGAAGGGGAAGGAAAGAGAAAGGACGAGAAGGGAAAGGATAAGGGGAGGCAAGGAGGAGAGAGAAGTAAGATGACGGGAGGAAAAGAAACAAGGATGAGCACAGGGAAAGAATGAGAAGTGAAAAAAGCAAAGACGGGAAGAGATAGGGGGCGAGGAGGGGAGGAAAGGAGAGAGAAGAGGGAGAGTGTCGAGAAGATTGGAGTGAAAAGGAAGAGACAAGGAAAAGGGCGACAAGAGAAGAGTGAAGGCGTGAGGAACGGAGCCTCCAGGGGGTGGGGCGCTGTCAGAGTCAAGGAGGGTTTGTGGAAGGGAGGGGGTGTTATTTTAGGCAGGTAGAGAGAAGTTGATGGTGGCTAGACTGGAAGAAAGAGAAGGGCTAACCCATCTTTATCTGCAAGCCAGTTAAAGGCAGGGATCTTGGGGAGAGAGATTTTACTCACCATATTCCCGGACTACGCAGTTATTTATAAAGATGACAGTGCCCAATTGCTCCCTACCTTGTCCAAATGCTCTACGTACAATAGAGCAAATAAGACATAAGCCTCCATTTTCACATATCATACCCAGAAGGAAAAAATTAATTATTAAAAAATTAACTCAAAAAGGAAAAAAAAATGTGGAAATAGAACCTGCTCTGGAGGGTGGATAATGTCATATTACTGAAAATTTCTGGGTCAGACCTTCTGATCATCCAGCCTGGTGCTGTTTGATGGACACTAAGGCAATGACACAAAAGCACTCATTCTCCTCAGTCTCAAAAGTCAGGAGCAGCTGAATAGGGCATTGGCCCTGAAGTTAGGAGGTCCTGAGTTCTAATCCAGCCTGAGACACTAGCTGTGTGACCCTGGGCAAGTCACTTAACCCCACTGCCTAAAAAAAAGTCAGCAAGCATTTATAAAGTGACTACAGTGTGCAAGTACTGTGCTAATAATGACTGAGAGTACAAAGAAAGGCAAAAACAGTCCTTGTTCTCAGGGAGCTCACATTCTAATGATGGAAACGTAAACAACCGGATATACGTATGATGTGTTAGTATATAAATCAAGTGACATGTCAAAATCTTAGTTTTCTCTTTGTAGCAAGTATTCTCTAGCCTCACTCTCCCTAAACAAGGATGGTTGTTATATCTACCCCTCAGGGTTCTAGTGATACCCTGATGGGATGGGGTATCCTTTCTTTAATGCCATTAGCTGAACACCTCATTTGGTGTATGTTCCCCTTTCTGTTAGCTACCAATGACTAGCACCCAAATTCCATTTAACCAATTAACATCAATTAATTTTTACAAAAGGATATTTACTTCATACACAGAAATACAAGCGTTTGCACCTAGCATGCTCTTACATGTTACCTCTGTCTCTGGAGAGAGGGGGTTCAAACTTCACAGTTTTTTCTACATAGCATTGATCCCACCAATTTTACATCCAAATTCAGCATTGGTATCAGATATGTCCTAATCTCAGTTTCCACTGAGCTGGGTTCCAAGGGTTGATCTTCACTCCTTGGTACAACAATGTTAGCTAGCTGCTAGCTAGCTGGTTTTCAGCATGAACTAGACTCCTGGATTCCCAGATTCACTGAGTTCAGGTGGCTCACCCTCATTCCATATAAGAAAGAATTTTTTTAAGGAATAAAAGAAAGAGGAGGAAAAAGTTCAGCAAAATTAATCAGTACAGTGACATGTTTCCCTCATTCCTTTTGCAGAGACATATGGTCTACGGATGTAGAACATTTTCAGATATTTTCAGAAGCAGGGGAGGTATACTCAAGGTGAATCAACTTGTTGTCCATGCTGGAATTAATGTTTCATATCCTTCCTCTGCTGTGAAGTAAGCCTCTTTTGGTTAAATATTAGATAGACTATGAGTGTCTGGTTTTCTTTCAGTCTTAAAGCTAAACTACCAAGAGACTTGGCCTGAATCGAGCCTCTCCTACAAAATGCTACATTGCCTCTCAAATGTGAGAATGAATATGAGAGATATGGAGGATGTGACTCCAAGGTTTTAAGCTTGAATGACTGAATGGTACTGCCATCAACAGAAAGAGAGAAATAGAGAGTAGGGGAAGGTTTGGGGAGAAAGATGGTGAATTCAGTTTTGGGGCAACTTGATTTTGAACTGCTGGTGGGACATCCAGGTGGGGATGTTTAGCAGTGAATTCAGAAGTATTTGTAATCTAGGTCTTGGCTAGAGATGTCAATGTAAGGAAGGTGCCCCACTGAATTTTAGAAAAATTGAAATTTGGAAGGAGTAAAAGACAGAGATATTGAAATGGGGGAGTGTTTGTGCATTTTACTTACCAAATCCAGCTGGAAGACATAGAGAAATTCCATTCAAAATAACTACAGAATATATAAAATACTTGGAAGTTTGTTTGCCAAGACACATACGATCTATACGAGTGCAACTATAAAATATTCTTTATGGAAATGAATGGGCTTAAGTAATTGCAGAAACATTAATTTCTCATGTCTAAGCCATGTTGCTATAATATAAAAACAATACTGTTTATTGTTCCAGTGCTATACCATTCAAACTAATAAATGATCATTTTATAGAGCTAGAAAAAATAATAAAATTCATCTAGAAGAACAAAAAGTCAGTAATCTTAAGGGGAAAAAATGAAAGAAGAAAGAAGTTAGTCTAGCAGTACCAGCAGTAATCATGAAAGTGATTTGGTATCAGTTAAAAAAAATAGAGAGATCAATCAGTGGAACAATTAGGTACACAATACGCAGTAGCAAACAAACAGTAGCACAGTGTTGGTAAACCCCAAGATTCTGGCTATCGGAGTAAGAACTTTTCAAAAACTGCTAGGAAAAACAGAAAGCAGTCTGACAGAAAGTATTTATGTAACAATATCTCATATTGTATACCAAAATAAGTTCCAAATGGATATTATAATAGAAATAAATGGTAACAGTATACACAAATTAGAGGAGCAAGGAAGAAATTTACCTTTCAGATCTATGGCAAAAATAAGAATTCATGACCAAATAAGGGTTAGAGAGGAGCATAGGAGATAAAATGGACGATTTTGATTATATAACATTAAAAAGGTTTTGCTTAAACAAAATTCATGCAGTTAAAATTAGAAGGGAGGCAGATGATGGGGGTCGGGGGTGAGGAGAGCAGGAATCTTTGAAGCAAGTTTCTCCAATAAAAGACCTATATCCAAAATATATACGGAACTGATTTAAATTTATGTAAACAGGAGCCATTCCCCAATAGAAGAATGCAAACAAGCAGTTTTCAACAGAAGAAATCCAAATTATTAACAATCATATGAAAAGTGCTCCAAACCACTGATATTTAGAGAAATGCAAATTAAAGAAGCTTTGAGGTTCCATTTCATACTATCAGCTTGGTGAAGATACAAAAAAGAAAACTGGCAATTGTTGAAAATGCTATGGGGAAACAGGCACACTAATGCACTATTAATAGAGCTGTGAATTGGTCCAGCTGCCCCAACAATTTGGAATTATGCTCCAAAGTCACTAATATATGGATACCATTTGACCCTGCAATACCAATATTAGACCTATTCCCCAAAAAGAGGAAAGGAAAAGGAAAAGTAGCCACGTGCACAAAAACATTTATAGCAGCCCTTTTTATGGTGGATCAAACTAGAGAGTGTTAAAATTGATTATCTGAAATAAAAAGGAAACTGAGGACAAAGCTACTAGTCATCTATGATTTAACTTGCAAAGCTAGCATTTATATATCAAACCAGGTCACTTGGCTCCTCAGAGATCAGAGACAAGGAGTGATTTACAGAGATGGTTTTCATAAAAAAAAAAGAATTAGAAAAATTACTGAAACTTCTATTGGACAAGGAAGGTCACTTGACTAGTTAACTTCTCACAGATTTTTTTATTCTTGTGCCAGATGTCTTTTCCTCCCAGTGGTATCTTTTGTAACCAGAAAGTGTACTGGGCAGGAAGAACTTCAGTGGTTAGCAACCACCTCCCCATCATCATTAGTCCATTACTCAATTTAGACTCTAGCTCAAGAAAAAAAGGCAGCTTAACTTAACCTCTGCCTAACCTTTCCACTGCTGCCCAAAAGGGGAACTTAGCCTCTGGTCAACCCTACTTTCTGGTAGAAAGGGGGACTTACTCTTTGGCAAACCCCAACCCCCTCTTTCTGTTAGGGAAATTTAGCCTTTTGAGAAACTTTAAAATCTTATGATTATTTTAGTCTTCTAAATTATCTGCTACTGAATGATAAAGTCTTCTCAATCTATCTATTCTCTAAATCTATAGGTAGGCTAGGCTGAAAGGGTCAGGGTCTCACGTTACATCCTGGGCCATCTCCAGCTGTTCTGATGAATATCAGGCCACTGGACCCAGATGGCTCAGGAGAAGAAAGTGAGGTTGGTGACCTTGCACAGCCCTCCCTCACTCAAATCAAAGTCAACTGCAAGTCATGTCATCATCTTGATGTCATGGTCCTCTTTGAGAACAAAGGACAAACTCAACAACAAGGTAACCTAGACTTAAGAGACTCTGTTAGTCTGGCTTAGTAGAACTAGCTCTTCCTAAAGAGGGGAGTCTAGTCCTATAATCAAACTAAAAGTAAATCTAAGTAATTAAAAAAAAGTTGATTTCTTTTTCAATAGATGACCATATATTGAGGAATAGCTTAAAACTGTATGATATGTAAAATGGAATGAATGTATGGAATGGAATGCATGTAATATACATGTAATGGAATATTATTGTACTCTAATAAATGATGAAATGAACTATTTCAGAGCATTGACCTGAAAGTTTGGTTAAATAAATGATAACAGGCTAAATGCATACATTTTTATTATTAATTCATTATACATTCCCCCTAAAGTAATGGTTACATAGCACTATGGAGCCAGATATTATCTGATTGCTGATACAAAAAATTGGCCAGGCTTAAATATTGTTTTAGGACAAAGAAGGTGTTCTGTGTCTTTCAGATTTATGGTCTCCATGAGTGAGTAACTAGACCATTAGAAAGGAATTTCTTAATTGCATAGACTGTAAATACAGTAATATCACAGAGTTTGACAAAGTTTCAATTGAAGTTATGACCCAAGATGTCTGTGTTTTGTTTACCATTAACATGCCATAACATAGCATATGGCCACAAAATATTAAGATATGGAAAACGTCCCATTATTCAGAAAAAGTATCTTAGGTTAAAGGTTTCTTAAGGAATGTTGTCAGCCCTGGCTTTGTTGACATAGGAAGAGGTATTCTCTGAGTTTGCTTCAGAGAGAACAAAGAGATTATTCTAAAATTTATATTAAATATTATCAAAAGCAACCTAAGAAAATCTGTATGAACTGATCCAGAGTGAAGTGCACAGGACCAGAAGAACAATTTATACAATAATGACATCAAAAAGAAAAATAACAGAAAGATTCTGATCAATGCAAAGATCAACCACAATTTCTAAGGGCAGATGAGAAGTCATACTGCCTACCTCTTGGCAGAAAGGTTAATGTATTCAAGATCTAAAATAAGAGATACATTTTCATACACAGTCCATGAATCAGTCAATCAACTAGTATTTATTAAGTGCCTATTACACGCTGACCGATGTGCTAAACAACGAGGATACAAAGAAAGTAGAAAATCAATCTCTGTTCTCAAATAGCTCACAGTTTAATAGGGGAGACGATATGCAAATAACCATGTACAAACAATGTATGTATGTGTGTGTGTGTAGTAAAAATTGAGGGTAATATTGAAGGGAAGACACTAAGATTAAGGAGAAGTGAGAAGGGCTTCTTGTAGAAGGTGGAACTTTAGTTAAGACTTGAAGGGCCAGGGAAACTAGGAGTCAGATAAAAATTGAGAGAGTTCCAGGTATGGGTGACAGCCAGTGAAAATGCTTACCTTCAAGACATAGAGCGTCTTGTGGAAGGAACAGCAAGAAAGTCAGTTGTCAGGTGTGATTAGTTTTTGCTTGACTATGTATATTTGTTACAAATGTTTTGCTTTTTTTTTTCCAGTGGGGAAGGAAGGGGTGTATGGAATAGAATAGGAATGAGAGAGAGAGAGAGAGAGAGAGAATCATACACACATATTTTTAGAAAATGAAAGCTACATGTTGAATTTATTATATAAAAACAAAGAGAAGTTACACATAACAGAGAATGTTATATATGGAAATTTCTATTTTTATCTTGCTTTTGTTAAGATTGAATAAAAGTTAAAGGGGAAAATGTAAAGAGGAAGCCCTCTAAGATAAAGGAGACACTTCATACCTCAGAAAAGATCAGATGCTTGAATTTCGAAACTGAATAGGAAAAGGCCAGCATTGGGAAATGAAATTGCTTCTGCCTCCATACCTTTTCCTCTAGTAAGACCCCAGCATGAATCCAGGAAGTGTAACTGGCAGATCACCATAAGTAAAGGTGGGTTACCTTTAGAATACCACCTCAGAACCAGAAAGAACTGTCTAACAAGAAAGACTGAAATGCTTTTTAACTACTACTCTTGCTATGCCATGCTTTTTCTAAAAGCTTTTTGAGTTTACTGGCTGATTGTTCAGGAGAAACACAGGAGTGGAGGCCTGTGAGTTACTGTTACCCTTAAACCCTTGAGAATAGTAGCAGCTATCACCCCTAGGTATCCAACCCAGTGGTGTGCTAGATACAGCTTGAACTAGCTCAGGAAAGCCAATTGTTAAATTTTCTGTTTGAGCATTACTCTGGGTAAATCAACAAATGTTACAAATCAGAGTCTGATTTGTTGTTTTTTGATAGTGTAGGTTTAAGAAATGTTAATAAATTTATTAATAATTAAAATTAAACTTTACAAGTGCGGGAAACAAGGAAGTTCTGTTTCCATAGTTTCGGGTGATGGGGGGCAGGTTGTTACCTAGTACAGTCAGGTGAAGGTCAGAAACTACTGTGCAAGCTCAATGAGCTGTTTGAGGGAAAGCCTATCAGAGAAGAACTTGGCCAGGGGACAGGGGCCCACAAGATTCAAAGTTCAGAATTCTATAAGAAGCCTGATTTATCCTAACCTTGTTGTAGTCTTCCTGGTAGCCACGCTGCAAGCTACCCGTTCCTTCAAGGGAAAGAACATAGAAGGCCTTCCCTCCTATGAACTCCATTTTAATACATTTTCCTTGATACCTTTCTGTGTGTCCAGTGCAACTCTAACATAAGTGTCAAGCCTACATTACTTTTCTGGAGAGCCAGTTGTTAAACATTTACCAGTACCCCCAAGATCCAAACTGCTAGTGTTAGTATGAGTTAGGGCAGTGATCCCATAAGGGAAACTAAACATATTTGGTTTTATCTTTATTTTCTTTCTTTATTTTAATTTATTTTTAACGTAAATATCTTTTCATCATAAATTCGACAGTAATCCCCCCAAAATGAACATTTCCATATATATAGGACAGGAAAAAAAGGATTGCATATGATACCATGAATCTACCATAAACAGCTTGCTTTTTAAGTATATATCAATTTTAGCATGAAAGTACCAATACGAACCTTGTCTGTATGGCATTCTGAACTTCCTTCTACTTTTACCACTGTGTTTTTAATATATTGTCTTGATGCTCTTTTCTTTTTTTGCATCACTATCACTATTCCCATCACTAAAAAAACAAAACAAAACTCTGTGTTGTAACAAATAGATATAGTCAAGCAAAACAAATTTGTTTTATACTAAAATGTTGCGTGAAAATACATCTCATTCTGTACCTATACCACTTTTCCAAGAGATAGGAAGCACATTTCTTCATCCATCTGCTGGAGTCTTTATTCATTATTGCATTGATCAGTCTTTCAAGGTTATTACAGTGTTATAGTCAATGGATAAGTTGTATAATTTGTTATCTTAATTCTGCTTACTTCATGGGGATGTTTAACAATGAGTCATCTACATAGAAATGATAATCAGGGTCATGAGAATGGAAACAATGGACAACAAAGAGAATGTAGAGAGATAAAACGATCCAGGACACAACTTTTTAGGTATACCTAGTTTTAAAGCATAAAGGCACTCAGATGGTGTGGTGGATGAAGCACTGGGCTTGGAATCTAACCTCAGACCTTAAGTAGCTATGTAATCCTAGCCAAGTCACTTAACCCTGTTTGCCTCAGTTTCCTCATCAATAAAATGAGCTGGAGAAGGAAATAACAAACTACTCCAGTATCTTTGCCAAGAAAACCCCAAATGAAGTCATGAAGAGTTGAACATGACAGAACAACAAAAACTTTTTAAAGAGCAAGAAGAAAACTATAACGCAGAGAAAGGAGAGGTTAGATAGGTAGAAGGGAACTAGGGAGAAACAGTACTACAAAAGCTAAGGGAGGAAAGATTATACAGAAGGCGGGATGGTCAACCGTATCAAATACTACAGAAAGGCCAAGGAAGATGAAGACTTAGAAAAGGCATTGCATTTAGCAATTAAGAGGCCATTATTGACCTTGAAAAGAGTATTTTCAGTTGGGCAAAGGGGACAGAAACTAGATAGAAAAGCATTGATAAATAATGCAAATGAAAGTTGTACTGTTTTTAGAATTTTGACAGTGACCAGTAGAAGAAAGGTAATCCGATTTAGTGGGTGATAAAAGTCAAGGGAACTCTTATTTTAAAGTCTTGAGAACCAGAACTGAGAGGATCACGTTTGCAGGGTTCAATGAACTCCTGAAAAGACCAAAGACTCTCTCTGGATCTCTAGGGCAGAAAGGTAGAAAAAGACTTTAGCATGACATAAAGACTCACTTTTAAAGGTCTAGCACAAGGGGGCCTGTGAGCCAACCAATTCATCGCCAGTCAATGAGACTCAATCACTCATCCTCAGAGATATGACTTGATCTACAAGGGCCCCTGAGAACTCCACACCATCCATAGAAAGTCCCAAACACTCACCAACTTCTAAACTCATCAAGTAACTCTCCTGATCAACCCCCTACATGAGGCTGATGAACTAGAAGGCCAATGTGTTTGAGATGTGAAATATGCAGGCAGGGGTGGATGAAGACAGGAAGATTTTGAGTCAGTTTCAACTCCTTGAGAAAGGAAGTGTAGGCTAATAAAAAATGATAAGCATTTGAATAGGAGGACATATAGATACATATATGTGTGAATGGAATGAATTTTAAAGGAAGCGATATCACTGGACGTCTTCCAGTGAAATCTAGCCGGCTCTTTGTCACAGATATTGTGGAGATGATTTCTTTCAGATATGTTGTGAACTAGACAGCTTATGAGATTCCTTCCAAATCTGAGATTCTAGATTCTAATACAGGCTTTTCATATCTAAATTATAGCAGTAGTTTCCTTGTAGATCTTCCTCCATCCCTTTCTTCCCTTTCTGTCCCATCCTACTACCCCTCCCCCCCCAAAAAAGTCTTTCTAATGCATAATCACATCATTCCTCTGCTCAGAAATGTTCAGAAGCTCCCTGTTGTTACTTATGAAGTAAAATGCAAACTTCTTTGCTTGGCACTCAAGGCTCACCACAATCTATCCTACTTTTTCAGCTTTATATACTACTTCCTTCTATACACTTTTTGCTCTAACCAAACTGGACAACTATCTATGCTCCAAATTGTACTCTCACTATGTCTTGGCCAACAATGCTTCTTATCCTTGGAATGCCCTCCTTTCCCTTCTTGGGAATTCTGCTGAATTCCTATTCATCCTTTAAAACCTGCTTGAATTTCATCTTTCCCAGGAAAGCTTCTGTTTTCCCTCCTATTGTTTTGCAACTCTCTAATGCATTTGTTTTTCTTTGCTTTTTAATTAATTTTATTTATTTTCAGTGTTCTACAATCACTACTATATAACTTAAATTTTTTTTCCTCTCACTTCCCCCTCCTTCCCCGAGACAGCATACAATTTTATATAGGTTCTACACATACATTCCTATTAAATACATTTTCACTATAGTCATGCTGTGTAGAAGAATTAAAATGAATGGGAGAAATTATATAACAAACCAAAACATAATACACACAAAAAAATGACCTGCTACATTCTGCGAATGAATTCCATAGTTCTTCCTCTGGATGTGGAAGGCATTTTGCCTTAAAAGACCATTGAGAGTTTTCTTAAGTCCTTGCATTGCAATGAAGTTCCAAGTCTACCAGAAAAAAAACATTTGCACACTATGGTCGTTGCTGTGCACAAAGTTCTATTGGTTCTGCTCCTTTCACTCAGCATCAGATCATGTAAGTCTTTCCAGGTCTCTCTGAAGTCTTCCTGTTCATCATTTCTTATAGCACAATAGTATTCCATTACATTCATATACCATAATTTATTCAGCCATTCCCCAACTGATGGGCATCCCTTTGATTTCCAGTTTTTGGCCACTCTCTAAGGCATTTCACATTTTGTCTTATACCTATATAGGGGAGGCAGGGCAGTTGTTTAGGATACCACTAACCAATTTACTTTCTTCTCTAGGAAAGCTGATAAAATCACAGAAGGGGCAGGTAACAAAGTAAATATTATATGAAGAAATTCTTTCTAAATAGAATTGGAGTGGCAACTTGCCATTAGTTGGCCACATATAAACAACCCTGCTGGACTTAAAAAAAAAAAAAAGAGATACACTCCCTAAAAAGAGTGAATGGAGGAAGCTCCAAGTAGTATGACCCCTGCCAACAGAGATGAAAGCCACCTATGAAAGAAAAGAATTAGCCTTGGCATTCAGTAGTTGAGCTGTGGAAAGGAGAAGGCCCAGGGAGCTCAGATGAATGACATCCTGGCCCAATGGAGAACAGTATGAGGACACTACGAAAAAAGAAAGGGACACTGTAGTACTAAAGCACTAGAGGGATGAGTTGCCTTGACCATGCAGCATTTTAGATATATCCTTATTTTTCCTTCTAACGCTATGCATAGTTACAGTAAAATATACCCCACTTTTATAAGGGAGTGTTGTGTCACCTCGATTTTTATGATGCCAATTTAGTGAATGTCTTTTCTTTAAGCTGGCCAATTATTAAAAGTAAATGCACCAGTGGGGGCTTATAATCCTAGGATTCACAGAATACATCAAATTTTCACCTCAGATTAACCAAACTACAAACTAGCCTTATGATAGGATTTGGGAATATAAGTACAAAGAATGAAATAATTCCTCCTTGCAAGGAGTTTCCATTTTAATGAGGGAGATATAAAGTACATTAAAAAATATATATATAATATAAAGTTAACAGGTATAAATATATGTATAAATATATATATATATAAAATACTTGAATACAAGGTAATTTGGAAAGGAGTTACCATCAGTTGTTTGGGGGGGGGGAAGGATCAGGACAAGATTCATGAAGAAGGAAGAGACTCTCTGAGGTGGAAAGAAGGAAATTGTACATTCCAGACATATAGGGTAGTCAATGCAAAGACATGAAGACCTGGGAGATTCTATGTCGTGTATGGAGTACAGGGGAGTGAGATTGGAAAGGTAGGTTGGAGCCAGGCTGTGGAGGGCTTTCAAAGATAAATTATATTTTATCCTAGAGTTAATAGGGAACCACTGAAATTGACCAAATAGCGGAGCCACATAGTCAGGATACATTTAAAGAAATTATTTTGGCAGCACTGTGAGAGATGGATTGGAATGGGGATGACGGGGTCCAGACTCTGGGAGACTCCTTGAGCTCCCCTTGAATCTTCCCACTTAATCTGGTCTTTCTTACTCAAATCTAATCTTACTATTTGTTCTGGCAGTCTCAGGAAGCCCATGGGCCTTTCATTATCGCTGTGCTCAGGTCTAGTAGCACTCACCATTCTTGATCCCATCAAAACTCCATCCCCCAGGGTCTAGAGTCTATCTGTACTTACCCCAGGGTACTGGTGATTCCAATACCACCCCTATCAAGACTGCCCCACCTGCTTCCGACCAAGCCCTCCATTGTCTGATATCTCCTGATTGCCTCCAGCTGTTTCCAACCCTTGACCAGTCATCTCCTTGGACTTCTTCTCAAGACCCTCCCTAAACCCCTCCTCCCATCACCCTAGACTACCAGACCACCCCCAGACCCCTCCTATAGTCTTTTTGTATTTAAGTTTCATCTTGACTCCATGAAGGCGCTCAGATTCAGTCCAGTTCATACTTTGTCTAGCTGAGATTCTATCTGGCCTGCTTGTGAATACAAGCATTACAAATGCTTAGGCTTCTTAAGAGTCAACCCAATTTGGTGAAATCTTTAATAAACTTTGTCTTTCTTTGACTTTAAGAAGGCTTGAGTTGAATTCATTCGAGAAGGACCCAGCGTGTCAGTATTCCTAAACCTCAACAGGGAGAGACTTGAGGCAGGGAGATCATCTAGAGGGTGTTGCAGTAATGCAGATAAGAGCCTGAACTAAGGGGGTTCTGTTGTGTGGGCAGAGAGAAGGGTTCAGATGTGAGAAATGTTGTGAAGGTAGAAAGCCAAACTGGGCAACTGATTAGATGTGCGGGGTGAGGGAGAGTGAAGAATCCAGGAAAACACCAAGATTATGATCCTGGGAGATAGGAAGAAAGCTAGTGCTTTCTGCAGAAATAGGAGAGAGCAAAGTTTAGAGGGAAAATATTTTAACAAAAGATTTTGATTTCTGACAAGTTTAAAATGTTTTCTCAGACATCCAATTTGAACTGTCTAACAGAAAATTGGTGTTGCCTGACTGATGCTCAGGAGAAAGATTGGGGTTATACATATAGATCTGGGAGTCATCTGCACAGAGATGACCATTACATCCTTGGTAGCTGATGAGATTACCCAGAGAGTGTGTAGAAGGAGAAGGAAAGTGGGCCTAGGAAAGAACTCTGGGAATACCCATAGTTAGAAAGCTTGATAAAGTGATAAATAAAAGAAACTGAGGTAAGAAGTAAACTAAGAGAAAGAAGTATTGATGGGGTTCAGACTCTGGGAACAACCTTGAACTCCCCTTGAATCTTCCCACTTAATCTGGTCATTCATATTCAAATCTGTTGCCCTTGGTCTAACCTGGCCTTCCATTGTCTGTCACCTCTGGATTGCCCCACTTGCTTTCACTCAAAGATTTCCCATCCTCAACAGTATCACAAAAACCTGGAGTGAAGAGAAAATATTCAAAACAAGAAGGTGTTCGAAAGCGTCAAATGCACTTTGAGGCAGAAAATTTGGATTAAGAAGAGACCATAAGATTTGGTTCTCTCTTCTCTTTGGAAGGGGATAAGAGGGAAATATAAATGAGGTAAACAAAGAAAATAATAAAATTATATTTAAAAATTCTTTAAATCATTGGTGACTGTGAATAGAGCAGTTTTAGTTGAGTGGTGAGTTTGAAAGTGTTTTGCAAAGAGTGGATAGCTTTTTCCAGGAGTCTAAGTGAGAAAAGGAAGAGAAATAGCTGGAGGGGAAGGTGAGCCTAGTGAAAGTTTTTTGTTTTGTTTTTGTTTTTAAGTTGTGAGACTTGGAAATTTTATAGGAAATAGGAAAGGAACCAGTTTGTATGGATTTGTTGAAGATAGGAGAAAGAAAGTGTACAATCTGCCGGAGACTAAACAGGGCAAGGAGACTACAGAAAAGATGAAAGTAGCAGATGATGTCAAGGGACTTCAGGGGCCATCTAATTCAACCTCCTAATTTTACAGATTAGAAAACTGAGACAAAGATCAGTTAAGTGATTTGTCCAAGGTCACCCAGACTGTGTTGGAGGAAGAATTTTAATCCAAGTCCTCTGTTCCACAGGCAGTACTCTTTCCTTTGTACCATACTACTGTTGAGGTACAGGGGTGCTGGGGACCCTGAAGTACCAACACGCCAGGTCTTGCTCGAATGAATTCGACTTAAGCCTCCTTACACCAAAGATAAACAGTTTATTAAAGATCCGCTATATTGGGTAGACTCTTAAGGAGCCTAAGCATTTGAATAGCTTGTACTCACAAGCAGGCCAGATAAAATCTCAGCTAAACAGAGTCTGAACTGGATTGAATCCGAGTGCCTTCATGGAGGTGAGATGGAATTTATATACAGATAGTCCGTGGGAAAGGTCTAGAGGTGTTCTGGGAGGAGGGTCTAAGGAGGATCTTGATGGTACTGGGGTAACTAGTGATGTAAACTATTGGGATGTAAAGCAATTGGGAGATATTAGACAATGCAGGGTTAGGGTGAGAAGCAGGTGGGGCAATCCAGAGGTAACTGATATTGGAAGGCCAGGCTCTAGGCCAAGGGCAACAGATTTGAATATGAAAGGCCAAATTAAGTGAGGAAATTCAAGGAGGTTCCCAGAGTCTATACCCCATCACTGAGGCAGCTAGGTGGTGCAGTGGATAAAGCACCAGTGCAGGAGTCAGGAGGACCTGAGTTCAAATATCACCTCAGACGCTTGGGCAAGTCACTTAACCCCAACTGGCTTATCCTGGGCCATCTCCAGTCATCCTGATGAATATCTGGTCACTGGATTCAGACGGCTCTGGAGGAGAAGTGAGGCTGATGACCTGCACAGCCTTCCCTCACTCAAAACAAAGTCAAGTGCAAGTCATGTCATCATTTCTCTGATGGCATGGTCTTCTTCAGCAAGGAAGGATGAACACACCTCCCCATCACTACTTTTATTGCCCTCCTTTTATGTAATGGGCACTGTTAACACCTCTGCTTGTTGTTATCTGTTTCTCCATTCTGAAAAATGCCTCAGGTGTCACCTCTGTCAGGAAGCCTTCTTTGATCTTCTCAGCTGGAAGTAAAGTCTCCATATTCAAACTTTCCTATAGACTTTATCTAGAGCTCTCTTTTACCCTCATACCCTGTACCTGTCCCCTTTAACCCTTTACATTCTACCTTCTCATACTTATGTATTATTTCCATTACTCCATTACTTTTCTTTATATTTTCCTTTAGATATGGCTCATTACCCCTTCAAGTTTGGTTGTAAACTCTCCAAGATCAAGATGTGCTATTCCATCTTTGTATGTTTGAGGCCTAACACAGCCACCTAGAACGTACTTAATCAGTGAAATCAGGGGTATATAAGTACCTATTAAGTGCTAAATTAACTTATGTAGCACATTAAGATTTCCCAAGTGCTTTACAAATAATATTTCATTAGAGCCTCACAACAGCCCTGAGAAGCAGATACCATTATTATCCTTTTTTCTTTTTACAAGTGAGGAAACTGAGGCAGACAGGTTAAGTAATGTGTCCAGGGTCACGCTGCTAGTAAATGTAAAAGTCTGGATTTGAACTCAGTATCCCACACTTTCCCTCCCCAGAGAGCTATCTCATATAACAAACAATACTTTTTTTAAGTTTAAAAATATGAAGAGGAAGAAATCAGCATAACCGATCAAAAAAGTATGAAACTATAGGTAATATATAACACTTGTGCACTCTCCCTTCTGCAGAGGGTTGGGAAGGGGGTGTTTTCTCTCTCTTCTTTCAATCAAGGCTTGTTCTATATAATTTTGCAACACTCTTGATTTGTGTAACTGTTTCCCTTTACGTAGTCATTACCTAAATCGTCTTCCTGGCTCTGCTTGCTTCATTCTGCATCAGTTCATGTGGATCTTTTCATGCTTCTGCATATGCATGACATTCATCATCTCTTAGAGCCTATTAAACATTCCATTCCATGACATTCATGTATCACAATTTGTAGATGGCTACTTTGTTTCCAGTTCTTTGCTGTCTCAAAGTGCTGCTGTAAATATTCTGGTGCACATGGAGCCCTTCTTCTCATAGCCTCCTGGATACGTACATAATCTTTGGATCATATATGATGAACGTTCTAACGTGACTCCAAACTGCTTCTCACAACGATTGCACAGCTCCACCAACAATGTATCAGCGCACGTGTCTTCCCACAGCCCCTCCAACACTCCATTCCCAGCCATCTTGATGTTATCTTTGCCAGTTTGCAGAGCATGCCGGGAAGCCTCAGCGTTCTTCGGCTTGCATTCCCCATCATTATGAGTGGTTTAGGACGTTCTTCCCTACGCTTGTTAATACCCTGTAATTCTTCTTTTGAGGACGGTTTGCACCCTCGGACCAGTCATCCGTGGGGGAATGGCAGCTGGTGGATCTGAATCTCTTGGTTGGCCGTGCTGCCGCCCACACCCTCACCTCCAGGGTCACCCTCTCCTGACGCCCCCACCTAAGAGGGAGGAGGGGGAGGGGGGCCACTCGCGCAGGCGCAGTGCTCCCCCAAATCCGCAGGGCGGGTCGTTCACGCCAGAAGCCATCTTTCGTTTCCTTGAATGTGCGGGTGGTTGGCAGCCGGCGAAGGAGGGCGAGCTCGCAGGAAGGGAGAGCTAGGGGGGAATGGTGGCTGAATCCCGGTCGCGCGACCGGAAGCCTAGAAGAAGCCGGAAACTGCTGGGGGGGCGGGCCTCCCAGCCAAGCGGCCCGGGCGATCTCTCCAGGTTCCCGCCGTCCCCCGAGGCAGGAGGCAGCCCCGGGGGCGCGGGGTGAAGCGGGGCTCTGTATGTAAGTGAGCCCTCCGGGGGCGGGGCCTGCGCTGTGCGGGGTGAGGGGTCAGGGAGGGGGAGAGAGAAGGGGGTCAGGGGGGTGTGGGGAGGGAAGAGACCGCTCCTCACCCCCAGGGCCCTCCCCCTCCCCCCGCGGCCTCGCTCTGACCCGGCTCGCCCGCCCCTCCCCCTCCCCCTCTCCCTCCTCCTCCAACGGCTGCCCCTCCCCCTCCTGTCAGCCTCTCCTCCCCTCCCCCATCTCGTAACAGCTTCGCTTCCCTTGCCCCTGCCCCCTCGGACGACCTCCCTTCCCTCCTCTCTTAGCCGCCCGTTCCCTCCGCCCCAGACCGCCCCTCCCCGCCCTTCTGACAGCCTTTCCCAGCACCCTTGCCCCTCCCCCCGCCCCTCCCCCTCCGGAGCGCTTTTTCTTCCTCCATCCCCTTCCCCCTGCGTCGTGGGGAGCCGACGTGTAGGATCCGTGCTATCCTCGAGTCCCGCGTGGAGACTCCGGAGCCGGGACGAAGCAGATCCATGGGTGACTTGTCAGGGTGGTCCGGGCTCGGTCCCCCCGGGCAGCTCTTTAAACTCCCCTGTCCGTCCTGTTAGAAGAAGGGCGGCTGGGGTGGCCGCGTGCCCGACGTCTGCCAGAGGAGGCTTAACACTTGTGCAGAGGACTGCCCCATGGCGGAAAAGGGGAAAGGAGTATTTTGTAATTGTTGTTTCAGCGTGAAGTGACGCCTTGGTACTCAGAGATAACGTACATTTCGTAAACCCCGTTTGTCCGTAGTCTCCTCGTGCAGACCCAAGGCCAATAGACGTTTGTTCAGGGCCTGCTGTGTGCCAGGACCTGTGCTCGGTCGCTTGGGTTACAGAAAAGGATGAAGGGTAGTCCGTATGGGGGAGACAGCGTGTGAACAACGATGTACCAGTGAGCCATGTGCAGGATACATTGGAGATGACCAACAAAGAGAAGGCACCAGGATGAGGAGGGATTGGGAAAGACTCTGATGAAGGTGGGGTTTTAGTTGGGACTTGCAGGGAGATAGGAAGGTTGAGAGGAGGGAGAGCCAGGGAAAAGGTCTGCAGTCTTGTTGGGTAAAGAGCAAGGAGGCCTGTCTTTGGATCCCTGGATTCATAGGGGGTGGTGTAAAGTGTAAGAAGACTGGAAAGGTTGGAGAGGGGGTGCAGGTTATGAAGGCCTTTGAACATCAAAGGTTTTTATATTTTATCCTCCATGTGATAGGGAGACCTGGGAATTTACTGAGCAGCAAGGTGACATCATCAGACCTGCGCTTTAGGGAGATCACTTTGACGGTAATGCGGAGTATTGATCAAAATGGAGAGACTGCAGCAAGCAGGCTATTGGAACAGTCCAGGCTTGAGATGGGAGGGTCTGCACCAGATTGGTGGCAGTGTCTGAGGAGAGGAGGGGGCATATGTGAGAGATGCTGTGAAGGTAATATCAGCAGGCCTTGGCAACAGATTGGATACGGGGGAGGGGCGACTAGAAGGAGGAGTTGAAAATGTCGCACCTGGGATGTGTATCTGAGTGATTGAGAGGATATAGTGCCTTCAGCAGTAATAGGGAAGTTTGGAAGATGGGGGGGGGGGAGGATTTCAGAGGGAAGGGCAATGAGTTCAGTTTTGGACACATGGAGTTAAAGATCCATTCAGTTCAAGCTATCTAGTTCAAGATGTCCAGTAGACATATGGAAATGTAAGACTGGAAGTCAGCAGAGAAGTTAGGGCTGGATAAGGAGGCTTGATAATCATCAGCATAGAGATGATAATTGAATCCTTGGGAGCTGATAAAATCACCAAGTGAAATAATACAGAGGAGGTAGAAAAGAAGGCCCAAGAAAGAGCCTTGGGGGACACCCACAGTTAGCAGGTGACACAGGGATGAAGATCCAGCCAAGGAGCCTGAGGGGGAGAAGTTATATGTCGTAGTTCTCAGATTAAAATTGGAAGAATACGCTATAAGCAATGCTCACTTAAACAAAATCAATCACTTAAAATTGAGTATAGCATTTGAAAAGTATAAGGGCCCAGTCCTTATGAGCAGGCATCATCCTGCAGAGAAAGGCCACAGTGTACTCAATATATGAATTTGAATTTTCACAATCAGCTAATCTCCCTTCCTTAATCAGCAGGATTTGGGAATCTTTGGCTGCCATTTTAAGACTAGGAAGCATAGTTTCTTATAACCCAGTAGACTCTAAGAATAGCATTTCTTTGAGTATAAACAGCTTTGATATTCTATTATGCTTTAAGCACAGATTACTTAAAATTAGACTGGGAAAAGAATTAGAATAATACTATATAACATATATACATATTATATATATTCTATATAATATAATACTAGCCATTAGCTGGGTTGTGAATTCTTGGGGATACTTTCCATTTATTTCTTTCAGGCCTTAGTTTTACATGCTTCCATTAGGGAGAGAGTTCGGGGCTGGACTTTGCTTTCATTGGTATAGGGAACTCCTGGATGAGGAAACTTTCCTTTGCAAGTATTTATCTTTCCTTCCAATTACAGTGTTAGAGAGTTACTTAGATCACAGAGAAGTTAAGTGACTTGTCCAGGGTCCCACAGCTAGTATGTATCAGAACTGGAACATGGACAAAGGTCTTCCTGGCCTTTAGGCCAGTTCTATCTCTGCTTCACCACACTACCTCTCAGTTACTATGATTCTATAATGTTTCTACAGGTTTTATTCGGGAGAGGTCAAAAAGGTCAATGAATTTACATAATTTGGAAATAGACAAAGTAAATGAAAAGCCACTATGGATGTAAATAAAGTTAGAAAGGTTAAGGTGCCTTGAATATTTTTTAAAAAGCTTGGACTACTGAAGTTGTGGGCATGAGTCCTGTATTGTCAAAATGTGAGGCATATATGATCTGAAATTAGTTATCTGTGAGCATATATATCATGAGATTTAGAGCAGCAACAGATCTTAAGAGATAATCTAGGCCAGGGTTTCTTAACTTTTTTGGGTCATGGTCTCCTTTGGCAATCTGGTGGAGCCTTATGGGCCCCTCAGAATAGTGTTTTTAAATACATAAAATAAAATTCTTGAGATCACAAAGAAAACCAATTATATTAAATACAATTATCAAAATATTAAAAAAAAAAGTGCCTGAACTTGTTAGACTCCCTGATCTAGCCCAACCCCCTCATTTTACAGATAAGGTAACTGAGGTCTGGTGGGGTTCAGTAATTTATTTGAGGTCATATGAAGGAGAGCTAAGATTTGAGCCTTGGTCCTCTGGCTCTACATCTAGTACTCTTTCTACTACATTATATTTCCTTGCCTTTGTGTGGTTGCATTATTTTTACTTTTATTTCATGGAAAAGTTACTGTGAAATATTGTGTCATTTTAAAATCTTATCAGAATTATTTTCCTTTTTAAGTGTGATATCCCAGGATCATGGATATAAAGCTGTAAGGTACTTTGGAAGTCATCTATTCCAATCTCTTCATTTTATTACTGAGCAAACTGAGCTCCAGGGAGGTGCCTTTCCTAAGGTCTCCTTAGTCAGTAGCAGAGCAAGGATTTGAACCTAGATCCTCCAGTTCCAAATTCCAGGACTCAAAAAAGTGTAAAAACACTATACTTGCCTCTGAGCACAATGAGTAGGATATTGATGGTAGGATGGTCAAGCCTTACTTCATTAAGATTTTAGGTAATGATTTTTTTAAATGAACTTGTGATTTTATTGATACTTGGATTTCTAGGAAAGGAACTTCCCTAATACCAATGGAGAGCCTATACGTGTTTTGTAATTGCTGGTCTTGAGAGAGTGTGATGGAGCACTGAAGGTGTGGTGCTTGTTTAGCATCACACAGCTAGTATGTGGCAGAAGACTTGAACTCAGGGCTTCCTGATTCTAAGATTAGCTTCTAACCCTTAATGAGGCTGCCTCTAATTAGTGTCTTCAATAGAAGAATTATGATTAAAGTTGCCATCTCGAGGTTATAAAAGATCTTAAATGGTGGAAGGAAAACTTATATTTACTCTTTTATAGAATAAATAGCTCATATTTCTAGTGGCTTTAATATTTGCAAAGCATTTTTCTCATCACTTCCCGATGAGATAGGCAGAAAAGGTATAATCCTCATTTTACAGAGGAATGTAACGTTAAATGAATTGTCTAGGGTTATACATCCCAAACTAGGGATGACATCTTCCATTACTTCCATTGAGAATACCCTTTCTTCTGTATCATAATGCCTCTTCAGATCACACAGGGATTGAAATGGCCCTTAGAAGTTGTCTGGTACAACTGTTTACCAAATCAAGAATCTTCTTTATTCCTCCCAACAAAGGGCTACAGAGCCTCTACGAAGCAGAGTCCACTTGAACACCTCCAACAGTAGGGAACTCACTGTCTTAGAAAGACCATTATGGTTCCCTTCTTAGTCAGTATGTTAATCTTTATATTAAGCTGAAATCTGTCTTCCTTTCATGTAGATCCTAGTTCTGCCTTCAGGAATCTTAACAGAATAAGTAATTCTTTTTCCTCACATGATAACCTTTAAATAGTGATCATATCTGCTCATGACAGAATTTTGAGTCCCTTCAACATCTGGATTGTCCTCTTCTGAACATAGTTCAGCGTATTATTGTTGCTTAATCTGATGCAGACCTGAACATGGTACTTTGTTGTATGGCTGTCATGGAATACAGTGACTTCCCTTGTTTGGACTGCTGTCAATATGCCATCAGGATCTTTACAAAGTTATTGATAAAATTGTTGATTAGAACAGGTCAGAAGTCACATGCAGTTATTTGTGAGCTCTCAAATTTCATAAAGCACATGGAAAAGATGATCTAAGGAAAGGTTAATAAATACCTCACCTGTTAAGCCTCTTATTTGCTACTACCAAATTGGAAATATTTTCTGCCCTAGAGGTTGTAATAGCTTGTTAATAAGGTATATTCATATAAATTTACTATTTTAAGTTAGTACAAAATATGATAAAAATTATGTAAATACAAAGCATTTTCTTGGGTAGTTTATTAAATAGTATCTCTTAGCAGCCTCTCATCCTATGTCTTGTCATAAAATCCACAAAATGAAGGGAGAATAACAGCCCTCTTCCCTCCTCTCAATCTCCTCCTCTTCTTCCCTTTAAAATAAAGACTATTTCAGTTTTATAAATATATGTATTCAGATAGTACGAAAAGGTATTAGAAATGATGTAACCCAAAACGTCTGTCATTTGCAGACTGTTAAACACAAAATAAAATATGGATATTTTACCTTTAACAAGACAGTAATGACCTGTTTATTTCTCTTAATTTATTTTTTTGGTGCACTTGACAAAGTTTTGTTGCAGTTACTGTTATCTTGATCTGTAAAGCTGACGTTATACTTATTCTTTTAGTTCTGGTTTCTTTACATTTCATATAGTTCTTACCATATGACTGAATTTTGCCTATTTATTATTTTTATGACATAATAGTTTACGTTACATTCATATATTTTCAGCCATAACTTGTGCAACTATTTCCCAAGTATTAAAACATTATACAGTTTTTGCATTTGGGATCATGGTTAACATGAAAACCTTTCTCAGTCAAAGAAAGGAAAATTTCGTTGTTTTAGATGATTGTACTTCAATATAAAAAGTGTCATATTAGCTGTATTTATGTACATACATGTGTGGCTGTACTTATAGTCTGGATTTTTTTGCCTCTTATTCTTTAATTTAAATTCAATTTAAAATTGCTACTATGTGAAGGCAGGTGAAATCAGTTTACTAGAAATGTTAAGGCTATGATCTTTAAGCTTTTTAAATTTTATATGTTATAGAATAGGAGGGGAATGCATGTGAGATTGAAAATCTCTTACATAAATCTTGCTTTCCTTAATTATGATAAATAGAATAAGGTCAAAGCTGTCCTGCTAATTTGTGATTCCTTCTGTTATTTTTTGGAGAAGGGGAAACCCTATTGCTGAGTGGCCCCTCCGTACTCCTTGGCACCTTCTCTCCTGTAACTTAGAAAAGTACCAAGTGCCCTCTTCTGGTTGGGAGTCATGTTTGCAGGAAAGCTTGAGGAATGTAACCTGAAAGTTACCAGCCAAGAGTTTGTTTAATGGCCCTCTTTCATTGTGTGTCTGTTTTAGTCAGTCTTCCCTTTAATATTAATAATCACTTTTTCTTTTATTACTGGGAAAGCATGTTATGGTTAGAAAAGAATACTTGATACATGGTACTGTCTTGTAACAATTATTTACCATGTAGGACTTGTTTTGTAGAACTACGCTGACTTCTCTTAGACTTTTAAATCTTATGGAACCCTCAGCATGGAGCTAAATAATCATATGAGTTGATCAAACATCACTCTCCATATTAATTAGTTTACTTTTGATTAGGGTAGATTAATAGGTTAATAGAGCTGGAAGAAAACTGAGGCGTCATCTTAAACTTTTTTTTTCCATAGACTAGAACTCAGAATGGTTAAGTGATTTCCCTAAGATCACATAGTAACGGCAAAGCTGAACTAAGTCTCCCACATCAGTTCATTACTCTTTCCGCTGTATCATATATTGAACTGATGGCTTCTCTATGTTGGCAGAGACCTTTTTCTATGCCAGTTACTTTTTGGTATTCTCCTTAAGAGAAGATGTGCTATTTTGATTTTTGGTTTGTTCTGTAGAAAAAAACTCATAATTTGGTCCCTTCATACTTTTCCAACTTTCTCACATTACTTGATTTCCACATAATTTACATCCACTGCCACTGGTCCCTTTACTTTTATTCCCCTCCATTCTGGATCTTTTCATTGACTGTGCTCCGTACCTGGAATTAACTTTCCATGTTCTGAAATTCACTCCTCATCTCCATCTCCTGGCATCCCTGGCTTCCTTCAAGTTCCAGCTAAAATCTTCCCTCATTTCCCATTACCCCTTAATGCTAGTGCCTTCCTTCTGTTGATTATCTCCAATTTAGCCCATATGTATGTTGTTTGTACTTAATTATTTGCATGTTATCTCCCCTTTAGAGGGCAGGGATTGTTATTTGTCTTTCTTTGTATCTCTAGTGCTTAGAACAGTACACAGTAGGCACTTAATAAATGCTTGTTGATTGGGTGAGGTTTTGCATTGGTTCAACAACAATGGGAAAAAATTAGTTATTAGTCAAGAAAAGCTACTAACTTGTTAGTATCCTTTGACCTAGAGATCCCCTCATTTAAAAAAATATGCCCATTCTTAAGGAGGGTATAACATGCTCACTCAATTTGGTATGAAAATCTGTCTTACTCTACAGTAATGTAGGGGAGAAGGGGATAAGTGGGCTGGGGGATGATGGAAGGGAGGGCAAAAGGGAGGAGGGAGTAATTAGAAGTAAACACTTGGGGAGGGACAAGGTCAAAAGAGAGAATAGAATAAATGGGGGGCAGGATAGGATAGAGGGAAATATAGTTAGTCTTACACAACATGACTGTTGTGTAAGTCTTTTGCATAACTACACATGTATAACCTGCATTGAATTGCTTGCCTTCTCAGTAGGGATGGGTGGGGAGGGAGGGAGAGAACTTGGAACTCAAAGTTTTAGGAACTAATGTTGAGAATTGTTTTTGCATACAACTAGGAAATAAGAAATACAGGTAATGAGGTATAGAAATCTATCTTGCCCTACAAGAAAAAAGAGAAGATGGGGATAAGGGAAGGGAAGGGTGTGATAGAAGGGAGGGCATATTAAGGGAAGGGGTAATCAGAATGCCAGGTGTTTTGGGGTAGGGAGAGATGGGGAGAAAATTTGGAACTCAGTTTTGTAGAGATGAATGTTGAAAACTAAAAATAAATAAACATTAAAAAAAAATATGCCCATTGTGGAATGAGTGGACAAAACATGGCATATAAATGTAGCAAAATATTACTGAGCTGATATGATGACTGAGAATTCATAGAAACATGAGAAGATTTGTATGAAGTGATCCCGAGTGAAAGCAGAGCCAAAATATATGTAATACCTACCACAGTGTAAATAAAAGTTAATACCAAGAAGCCACAAAACTAAGGTCATTACCAAGGACAATATTGGTAGCATATTATCAGAGTCAAAGCACATCCTCCTTTCTCTTGACAATTGAGACACCACAAAAGTGGAAAGTGACACACGTACTATCAGTTGCAATCATGCCATTAACTGCAGAATGTACTTTGTCGTGTCCATTGGGAAATGTTTGTATCTAAATAGTATCCCTGCATTTTTTTTGTTTGTCCATTGGGAAATGTTTGTATTCAGCTAGCATCGTTGCATTTTTTAAAAGAGAGCCCAGCATAAACAACATCTAGAAAACTTTTTTTAAAAACTGGTTTTGTGTTGTAGGGATTTTATATTGGAAGACATGGATCTTGCTGCCAATGAGCTCAGCATCTATGATAAACTTTCAGAGACCATCGATTTAGTGAGGCAGACAGGACATCAGTGTGGAATGTCAGAGAAGGCAATTGAAAAGTTTATCAAACAGCTGCTAGAGAAGAATGAACCCCAGAGGGGACCACCCCGACATCCTCTGCTCATGGTTGCTTACAAGGTAAAGTTGTATTCTAACTTTGAAATATTGTGGAAAGAGCATAAATTCTTCTCTTTAAATATTCTGCCATGATATTGTTGACTGATTTGGGGTGACCTAATACATAGGTCACTTAACCTTTTTGTGTTTACTTGGACAGATTGGAACTTACTCTTGTCTGGATACTTTGTGTAGAGGCATAGTTGAACACTTTGTATTTTTGATTAGCTGGGGGTTCTTGTGAATAGCAATATAATTTTGTCTAGAATCAAATCCTAAAATGGGAAATTCAGTAGTTAAAATAATGCCTATCTAAAAGGCTTATCAGGACTGATTTAAATGAGGTGCCTTTTTCCTTCCTTATATTAACAATTGGTAAACTCCAAGTGGAAGATGATCTTTAGTTGCAATCAGATTAATAGGATCATTGGGATGTTGGTTGTGAAGTACTGGTTGTGTCAAAATAAAATATGTGTCAAGAATTAAGTAATTACTACCTTTCCCCAAGTGAATGAGTTATCTATGATAGTAGATTATACTCTGAATCATTAGATACCATCATTAGAATAGCCATTTCTATGCATTTTAAGATGTTTATGCAAGATACTGTATCAACAATTATGTGTTGGTCTGTTTTTCCTTTTAGGTCCTGATCACATTGGGGTTAACCCTGCTCACTGCCTACTTTGTGATTCAACCCTGTAGCCCTTTACCACCTGAACCAGTCCTCTCTGGGGCTCACACCTGGCGCTCTCTGATCCATCATATAAGGCTGATGTCCCTGCCCATTGCCAAGAAGTATATGCTTGAAAATAAGGAATTTGTTCCTCTGTCTAATTATAATGAGCCCCCAAGTGATGATGGATATCCAGGTAGATTGCTACATTTACTTCTTAGCTATATCTCTTTCTAGACACCAGGTGAATTGAAAAGGGAAAAAAATGGAGTTTTACTATTCCAATATTTGCCCATAGAAGGGAAAAATTTGATTGTATCATTTTTATACATATACTTACCACAGTCTGTATTATAGTGCTGGATACATCATGAACAATGTGTAAATTAGTAGTTATGTGATGTCCTTCCACTTACAGAGATAGAAAACCCTCTACTATGTGCCGTTCATCCTTCTAAATTCTAGGAAGATGATGTCATAATTCTATTGAGAGAGAAACAACGTGTTTGCAGATAATAAATAGAAATATATACAAAATAAACACAAGGTAATGAAGCTACTTTGTTTTGTGTAGAAATACTAGCAGCCAGAAGCATCAGGAAAGGTCTCAGGGGGTACCAAGCTACCCAAGGCTTGAAGAAAATTAAGGATCCTGAAAGGCAAAAGGGCATGGGATATATGGGCCCTGGAGGGAAGTAGGAGGGGGAACATATCCTTACAAAAAGCACAGATAATAGAATATTATCTATGAGGAATATCAGTTAAGCTGGGACATGGAGTTTGGGAAAAGGAGTGTTGTCAAGACTGAAAAGAAGGTGGCCTAGAGCCAGACTACAATGGAGTCTAAATGGCAAACAAAGGAGTTTGTAGTTTATTCTGGAGGCTATTGGGAACCTTTGAAGGCTTTTGAGCAGGTCTGTACTTTAAAATTTTTACTTTGTCAGCTGTGAGAATGATGGCTTGGAGAAGGGAGAAGTTTGAAGCAGGGAGTTAGGAGGCTATTGCACTAGTCCAGACAAGAGCTTGCTCTTTGGGGCCTGAACCAGGATGGTGACCATCTAAGTGGAGACAAGGGATTGTGGCCGTAGAATCAGTGACTTTACTTGGCAGTTGATTGGGATTGAGGCCTTTGTGGTACCTTTGACAGAGATCAAGAAGTTAAGAAGAGAGAGTGGGCTTTGGGAGAAAGATGATGCATTCTGGTGTGAACATGTTGAATCTGAATGCCTGTGGAACAGCCAATTTAGTGACCTGGAAATAGAGCTTAGGGGCCTCCAGCCCTGAGTATGGTGAGGTCCTGATTAGTGCAAATAATGAATTCCCTAAAGTACTCTCATGTATTCTCATTCACACCATTCCAGGTTATGATTATGAAAAATATGGCAATTAGTTCTAGTCCAGTGGAAATATGAAGGGTGAATGTCACTGTGGGAGTTTTCTGCATAACTGCTTCTTATATCTGCATAGAGAAGATTATTAAACTCATGGAAACTCATGAGGTCACTGAGGAAAACTCCAAAAAAATCAGGACAGAGATTTCAAGTGCACTCAGTTCAGGGAACAGGCCATTATAATATCTCACGGGGCTATTGTGAGTGTGTCACTGTATAAACTGTAAAATGCAATGTGAATGTGAATTTTTCTTGTTAATGTCATACAGATAATCCATTCCTTTCTGAAACTCAGGAGAAGACATCTTTTCCTAAGCATAAAACATTGTGCTAAGGTTTCTGAATATAGTTACTGGTTATTATAATTTTTGTTATATTAATTCAACCTAGTGCAGGAATTCCCTTTCCAACATCCTTTCATTCGCTGCTTGAACTCTTAATATGTTTGGGTAACTCATTAACTCAGACACAACTCACTTCAATTCTGAGAAATCTCATTTTCAGAAAATTCTTCCTAACATTTAGCTGAAATCTATCTCCCTGTAACTTAATTCCTTGGTCCCTGTTCTGCTGTGAAACCTCAGAATAAGCCCAGTCTTTCTTCTGTATAATAGCCCTTCAGATATTAAAAACAACCACAACAACCCTGTCATTCTTCTCTCATCTTCCCCTTTCCTAGGTCACCTTCTTCCAGTTAAACATCCTCAGTTCCTTCAGTTGTTTTTCATGATTTCTAGATCTAGTCACCATTCTAGTCACTTGGAGTTACTCTAGTTTGTTAATGTCTTTCTTAAAATCTGGTATTCAAAGCTACACAATATTCTAGATATGGTATGACCAACCTAAAATACAGTAAAATTGTTATCTCCCTACCTACTTCACATGGTTGTTATAGGGATAGTATTTCATAAGCTTTATATAAAAATGAACTTATGTTACTGTTGTTATTCTACACATTATATTCCTGTTACTGTTGCCCAAGATCACATTAGCCTTTTGGGGTTCCAGGCCAGTCTGTTAATTCATTTTGAGTTTTCAGTCCACTAAAATCTCAGTCTTTTTCCTATAAATCATTACATCTACCCTAACCTGTATGGAACAATTAATTTTTTTTTTAACCTACACACTGAGGCCTATTTAATTTGAAATATCATTCTAGCCTGTCAGGTTCATTTGGGATCCTGATTCTGTCATCTGTTTGATTAGTTAGACCTCCAAGGTTTATGTTATCCATAGAGATGTCTTTATTTCATTTTTTTTTTTGTAGTTCTTAGTAACACAGCTGGGGCAGTTAGGTGGTGAAGTGAATAGGGTGCTGGGCCTGGAGTCAGGAATCTTCCTGAATTCAAATCTGGCCTCAGACACTAGCTTTGTGACCTTGGGTAAGTCACTTAACCTTGTTTGCCTCAGTTTCCTCATCTGTAAAATGTGCTTGAGAAGGAAATAGCAAACTACTCCAATATCTTTGCCAAGAAAACCCCATGGGGTCATAACTGAAGCAACACAACAACAAAATTACACAGGGTCTTCTGAAGAGTTCTCTCTCTTTCAAAATAAACCCTGAAAAGTGATTTCTGCTCCTTGGTACCTGCGATCAACTTAGAAATTTTTTAGAACCTGGTCAATGTCATTCACTTTCCTTTAACCAGTCTTCCTCAAAGTATACACTGTCACATTTAGGAAACCTGTAATTATTTATCGTCTGGCTTTCAATATGAAATTCCCTGGACCAAAATTTTAACATTCAAGAAGCGTTAGAATATTGTTAACAAACCAGATCATCTACCCTCCTTTTAATGAATATTCTGACCTTTTACAAATGGAAGTAAAATGAGTCCATTGTATTTAGTCAAGAAGAGAGAAGTAGGATGGTGTGGTTTAAGAATTTTATTTTGGTTACTTCAGTTAAAGAGCTGTTTTAACTTGTAAATATGTGTTTGTGACTTTCTAAATACGGTACATTAATTACTATGTGTGATAATTCTGGGAATGAATAGAAAGACACAAGTTAGTATTTTAAATAGTTCTTGGAAAGAAATTGGAGAAGGCATATTCTGTCAGGATTAAGTAGGAACTCTCATGAGGAAGAAGTAGGTTTCAGAAAGTGCTGATGACATCAAGACTATAGGAGGGAAAGGACAGTTAAAATTGATTGATCTTTAACAATATGTTTTATTTTAAATGTCATAATAAGAAAATAATTAGGATAGTCTTTGAAATATTTGTATTATTAGCATGATGGCTACAGGAAATATAGGTATCTGAATAAAGGAGGAAGTCTAGATCTTAGTTTAAAGGCTAGATCGTTTAAAGGCTAGATTGTCCCTCTCTCCTCTTTACCACATCATGTAGTCATTGGACCTTAAGCAGTGGTTGCTCATGCTTATCAAAGATGATGAAATGCCTGGTGTTCCTATATATTGGTTTCATGGCATCTGATCAACAGATGCTTATTAAGTGCCAACTACATGCTAGGCGTTGAGGATGGAAGCAGAAAAAAATGGAATGACAACTGCCAGCTGTTGTTGTCTTTTGTTCTCAAAGAGGACCATGACATTAAGTGCAATGACTTGCAAGTGAATTGGATTTTAAGTGAGGGAGGGCTGTGCAAGGTCACCAGCCTCACTTTCTCCAACAGAGCCATCTGGGTCCAGCGGTAAGATAGAGATTAGGATGACTGGAGATGGCCCCATCACTGCCAGCACCTGAGGAACAAAAGAGGAGCTTTCTTTTTTTAGATTTCAATTTTTTGATCAAATCCGTGTTCCTTAGTTCTCTTCAGTAACCCTAACGTATTGTGACTGATAATTGACATCACACTCAGCCTGCAGTTTAGAATGAAATAAAGTACTTCCTTAAAATATAAGAACAGTCAGCAAATTTCAGGAACACAGTACAGTTAGTGAGTTTAACTTTGTTCAGATAAAGAGATATATGTGGTTTCTCTTCTGCTTCTACCCTGGCATGAAGAAGGTGCACGAAGTGGGGAGGTGGTAACCTGTCTATATAAAGGCACCAAGATGAGAAATACAGTGTTATTGATGAAGAACAAAAATATAACATTTCTAAAACCAGTCTCTTTCCTAAGCTAGGTGCACAATTTCTCAGCCTGTTCTACACTAAGGCCACATTCTGATTAACTTAATCTCTGCTCTGTTAATTCACAGTGTTCCAAATGCTTCTATTTTTTAATAGGAACTTCTTTTTGTTCACACTTTGTCCTGTTGGTGCATTCTTCTTACCTTTCACATCCATGGTAGAGTAAGATTTTAGTGTTGGAAATGACCCCTCCCCCAGATTCTGAATCTCTGAGATCCTAAAATCCAACCTTTCTCATTTTGTAAAAGAAGAAACTAGGGCTTAGCAAGATAAGTGGGTCTCCTGCCTGATCATTGCTCTTGTCATTCATTTCCCTTTTGTTCCTCCTAGCTATCCTGGCACCATCTTGGCCAGCCTTCTGATCATTTTATGTGCTCTTTCAATAGTTTCTGAATTTGCTAACCAAGTTCATTATCCACATTTAAAATACACATATGTAGTTCCATTGCTCTCATCACTTCTCACCCATTGAGAATTAAGGGTCATAGTTCATAATCAAAAATTGTATGTTCAGAGTAATTTAGGCAAAATTTTCTCAGTTGTGGAAATAGTAGGACCACAAGTGCCAGGTCCACAAGGAAAAATAAGTTTGATTGAGTCAAGAAATTGAAAACAGAAGTATTGCAGAAGATATGGTATCTAGGTGTAGGATAGCAAGAGAATAGGCAAAGTTTTTGTTGTAAAAAGCAGGTAGACTGAGCAACTGATTTGGTAGAAAAGGAGAGATTTAGCTAGAGCCCAGGGCTCTACAAAAATCTGGTTTGCAATAGTTCATTCCCAAGGATTTCCTGAATCCATTTATAAAGCTCAGAAAAAAGATTCTTGACTCTTTTTTATACATGCAAAAAATGCAACATAGGTAGAGACAGTAAAGTATACACACATGTCACTGTTGTATCCATACAGCACCCAATGACCAACCCAGGCGTTAGAGTAGCAGGGCTTCCTAAGCACAAGCCTTTATCTGCCAGAAGGTCCTGTTAATTCTGGAAAGTGTGTTTGTGCTTAAAGTATTGCATCTCTAAGAAACAAAATGTTTTAGTTTCCTGAAGACTGTCTCTGGAAGCCTCTGAAAAGGAATGAGATTATTGTTCGTTTTATTTGGTTCCAATAAGGTGCTTCTTGAAGCAGAGCATTTGGTGCAATCTTGATCTTGCAAAGTGTCGTCGTCTCTAGGATCTATAAAACAGATGTAGGTCCATATCATTGAAGGAGGTCATCTGAAATAAACATCCCCCAGAAACCAGGTTATAGAGTTCGACCTCATTTTAGACATTTTTATGTGTGACACACGGTGTGTCAAGTGTTGCAAAGCTGCTCTTGTGCACAGTTCAAATAATAGCTTAACTTCCAAGTTTTCTTTATGAAGGTGTTTTTACTGGCTGTGTAGTCTTTTAAATGTGTTGGGGTAGGAGGAATCCACACTATTTTCTGTCTTCTTCCCTATAGTTTTAGCTTTCTGCCTAAGGCCTCCTAAAAGTCAGCAGTGAAGAAGTAAATGACATTCCCTTCTTACCACGCTGATATTCTGTATCCCCAGAGTATTTTATCCTGAAACAAAAACTTTTGCTTTCTGGCTCAGTGTCATTAGGTTCTTCTGCATGTGGCTTATCCTGTTGACCAGAAATCCTAGAGGATTAGTTGTTAAACATTATCAGCTAGCCCCAATGAGTCCTTTTGTAAACAACCCTCCAGCTGCTTGAAAGCCTGTAACAGGCCCAGGACCCTCCTCTATCTTTTACTTCTCTCCAAATTGGGCAATTTGTAGAAAAGGGTGGTTTCATTTCTGAAGTTTTACTTTGGCCTATATTTGGTCCGGGGAATTGTTTTTTAAATTCTTTACTGACAGTAAAAATGAATTTCATATAATGGTAAGAATTAGGAATACAGGACCATAGCTTTGTTTTGCAATTCATAGTTGGAACAGCTTTATAAGTGCCTGAAACAAGAACTGTGTTTCATAACTAGTCAAACACCAAGAACGGCTTGTTGCTAGTGAAAAAGTGCTTTCTGATGAATACAAAATGGAAAGTGCAATTCGATGGCTAGAAGTGAGTCCCTACCTGTTCTCAGGGTAGAATTGACTGAACAGTTTGGTGAAAAAGCACCCTTTAATTTACTAAAGCATGTGTGTGGGGGGAAACCATTCTTGGATAGTTTAAGAAATTTCTCCCAGTAGGAAGAAATCCTGTTAGTTGAAAAACTAGAGTCAGAATAACAAAAGGACAAATTTGAAATACTGAGTTATGGTGGCCTCAGACTATAGTTCACAAGGAAATTCTTGGTATTAAGTCTCACCAGATGACTCTGCTCCTGTGGATCTGCTTTAGCTGAGTCTAAACCTCTTTTATGGGTATTATTAAGTGAATAAGTCCTTACACACCTTCTACGTAGAACCAATGCTGACTAGGTCAGTGAAATAGGTTTTTTTTTTTTTTTATCTGAAATGGTTTATTTCCCTATCCAACTGCTTTTCACATCACTCCCTACTATAGTGTTCTCCCCTTGATATTTTCCAAGGTGGCATTTCAAAACTCATTGTTCTTCTGAATTCTGAGCAGTTTGGGGGGGGGGGGGATCAAGAATATATTGTGTTTGAAGAGTCTTGAGTTGAAGGAGAATGTAGGGAAGGCAGGATTTTGAAGATTAGGTATAATATCCTTGGATACTGCTGCTTTCCAGAGATGGAGCTAGGAAATGCTATGCCATTAGATACCAGAAAGATGAGAAGTGCTGAAGCGATCAGAAGGGATATTTAACAGTTCAGGAAATCAGGACATTAGGGAATGTTTGGGCTGTGCTTGGAAGAAATCTGATGTACCCTACTGCTGCCATTGTTTTTCTAAAATTCCAACCATGGGAGGATAGCTATGACCTCTTGAGGCAGTCAGGCTTCTTTAATGGATTTGGGGTTGATTCAGACTAAATACTTGGGTTGGGGATCATGTCTGTGGAACAATTCCTGTCACAGCTACGTAACCTTTTATTAACAGCAAGTGTTTGTCCCCCATCATCATTACAAGAGGCATCTTTTTTTTTTTTGATTTTTTTTTATTATTATTTTTTAATGTTTAACAATCACTGCCATACAATTGAGATTTTATCCCTCCCACACCTACCCCCCACTACCCCCCTCCCTCCCCACGACTGCATACAATTCTGTATATGTTCTACATATACTTTCCTATTGAGTATATTTTCACTATAGTCATGCTATGTAGTCGGACTAAAATAAATGAAAGAAATCATATAACAAATCAAAACATGATACACAAAAACATACACATACACAAACATGATCTGCTACATTTTGTGAATGACTTCCATATTTCTTTCTACAAGAGGCATCTTGAAGAGAGTTGGCCCACGGATTTGGAGAGGGACTTGGAAAGAGGGTCATGGCACTAGAGTTAGGAGTGACCACTAAACATGAGGGTACATTAAGAGGGGGGATTAAAGGTGGATATTATACTTGTTTGGTATCTCCAAAACTGGGAAAGTAGGAATGGAGAGAGGGTGCATCATGGAACTAACACACCACACCTGTTCAGTGATTTTTGATTTCATTACAGTTCTAGATTTGAATTTTACACCACAGCATTTTAATTTTGTTTTGTAGTGTATATTAAAGAAACACAGTGTAAAAAACCACTAAACACCCCGAACTTTATATAGAAAAGAAGTAGAATTAATGTTTGTTTTCCCTGTAAGTCTTCTAAAATAGCATTTCTCTAGGTCTTGCTAAATCAGCAAAAAAAATCTGTTAGTTGCCATTGAATCTGGGACCCTGACTGTCAGTATGCCAGACTAGCAAAGGGACTCTTAGATGGATGGATGTGGTGGGGTCTCAAGACACATGGTTTGAATGAGATAATGTATGTACAGCGCTTTACAAACCTTAAAAGTGCTCTGTGTATGTGTGTGAGATCATTGTTCTAGAACTGTATGAAACATCAACTCAAATGAAGACATTTCACGTTTAAATATTTCTAAGAAGACTGTATTTCTTCAAAAGATAGCCCTTTTTATTGCTAGACTATTCTGCTTTCCATCCATTTTTCCTACCTCTGACCTCAGGAGCACAGATGTCTAGTCCTTTTTTGAACGCAGCTATTTCCCCATGAGTCTTCTCTCTTTAGGCTAAATTTCTCTGATTCTTTTGGCCATTCCTTGTGTCATGATTTCCAGACTCCTCACCATCCTGGTCACTTTGCTCTTGATGCTCCCTGATTTGTCAGTGTATCTCTTAAGTTATATTTACTTTAGATGATAGCAGAACTGAATCAGTACTTCAGATGTGGTCTGACCATCAGGGATTACTGGATGACTATTAACACCCTTGATTCCACAAGTAGAGGCTGGGATTGCATTTGCATTTTAATAGTGCTTTCATACAAACCGTATTAACTGGGTGGTTAAGCTAAACTCTTTAGGCCCTTTTTAAATTATGAACTGCTCTCAAGCCAAGTTTCTAATATGTTATACTTGATTTTTAAAAAGCTTGAATGCAGAACTTTACATTTATTTAATTTTATTATTTTTTTAAATTTTATTAAATTTTATTGGTTTCAGCCTATAGCCTCCCCCAGTAGCAGGGATTTTAGGAGTGAGCTACCATGCCTGACCAATTTACCTTTTAAAAAATCAGGATATTCACTCATTCCTAGTCCTCTGGCATCTCTCCTGTTTTTTGTGATTTCTTAAAGAAAAAAAAAATTATTTTGATACCCTAGGTTGTCGTTTGTTTAAGCAAGGAGGCTACCTTAAAGGGTACTTTTTTCAAGAAATTATTGATAAATTTTTTTTACATCACATTAATTTTCTGATATATCCCTCTCACACTTAGAGAGCTATCCATTATTATAAAGAATAAAAAAAAGGACAGGGAGCATTTCAGCAAAACTATAGCACGTCAACCCAGTCCAGCAACGTTTTGTTCCACACTCATTGCTCCCCACCTCTACAAAGAAAAGGAGGAGGCACATTCTTATGCCTCTTATCCCTGACCAGGCTTGGTCATTATAATCGTACAGTGTTGAATTTTGATTTTTTTTACCTTTCATTTACCTTGTCATTTTGTATATTTTTTTTCCTGGTTCTAATTACTTAATTTTGTATCAATTTATGTCTTCTCATGCTTCTGTTTTGTCACATTCAGAGAGTCTTGTGGCACAGTAGTATTCTGTTATATTTATGTATCATGACTTATCCCCAGTCTCTGTAACCATCTCCTTTGATTTCAGTTCTTTGTTGCTACCAAAAAAAATGCTGCTATAAATATTTTGGTGTATGTAGGACTTTTCTGTTTTTCACTTCAAGTATTTGCCTAGCAGTGTGATTTATGAGTCAAAGATCTGGACGTTTTAGTCACTTTTTAGCATAATTCCAAATTGCTTTACAGAATAGTTAAACCAATTCACAGCTCCAACCATATTTTACTGTGCCTTTCTTTCTGTAAACCCTCCGGTGTTGAACTATTTCATTTTTTCTTATCTTCATTAATTTGATGAATGTGAGGTAAAAGCTCAGTTATTTTGTATTTTTCCCATTAGTCATTTAGAGCAATCTTTCCTATATTTGTTAAGTTTGCAGCACTTCTCTTAAGAACTATTTGTTTGTATCCTTTTTATCCCCATTTAAAAATTATGAACTTAACAAATCTCAGCTAAAATGAGTTCCAGAGAGAGTTGTACATGAAATTATAACTCCAATTGTGTACAGCTTGCTTTTCTTTTTAGATATATGATAAATTCAACATGTTCATATTCTTTGACCAAAAATGGCTCTTGGTCTTATATATTTCACAGACTGCTTCCTACCACCTTGTTCTATTTAAATGTATGTGTGAGCTAGTTACTACATGCTTACTCTCTTACTTATAGTTTTAATTCCTTTTTTTTGCAGTGTGCATTTTATCCTTTCTGGTATTTTCCCTGAAGCTGATGTAAACAGAAATGATTGTTGAATAATTAATTTATCGATTTGTTACTTTGGTCTAATCTATCAGGCGTATAGAACTGTGCAGATGTTGAGAGTGTTTGTCAGGGGAAAATGAGACCTTGACCCAGCTGCTTGGGGAGAGTCATTCCTTCAATGCAATAATGCACAATGGGACCCACTGTCAAAACAAGATCATGTGATTTGGGGAAGAGCTATGTCTCAGAAACAAGATGTTGGTTGCCAAACAAACACTGAGACAGGAAAAGAGAACAAATGAGCAGACATATTCTGGGAAGGAAAAGCAACACAGAGGCTTCAAATCAGATGTTAGGTGATTCCATCCTCTGCCTTGAGTCAGAAGTCTGCAAACTAACACCCAGGCTTAAAACTGGTGTTCTGATCTAAGTACTTGTCTCTGAGTCACAAAGCCAGTTATTATTGAGATATGGATGACTTTTCAAGAGGAACACTTTGGGGATTAGACAAACCAGGGGTCTCTTTGTCCACAGTGTTGACTTATCTTCCCTTTCTGTATCCTCTTTCTCATGGCTCCTGATGAATCTGCCCATTCAGATCTGGTCTCTGTTTTCTAGTAGGACTTTGTGGTTTCTCATCATGGGTGGGTTGGAGGAAACTAGCATATAGGTTTTATTTGAGTATTATCATTTGATCATTAGAAGGGAAAGGTGCTGCAGAAGATGACTGGCTCCAAACTAACCTTGGTCGTCTTGGTTGACAACCCCCAACACTGCCTCATCTTCATAGCACCTTTTGAGGGGTTTGATTCCAAAAGTAACACTCTGTTCAAACTTTTCTGAGTCTTAAAGGAAAAGGTAGTTAGTTTTTGTACCTTTTCCCTTCCCCAATTGTAAAAAAACACCACCACATAAAAACCATATAGTGAGACCTTCTCTATGATGTGGAAGAGTTGATATTTTTTTAAAAACTCAACTGTGAATCAGACATAGACTGAGGAGATTAATCTTCTTCTTCCTTGCCATGCTGTAGTTTATAATCCTTACCACTAGGTGGTAGCAATAGAAGAAAAAAATGAAAGGCAGAAAAATGTGTAAGGGGATGTGACAAGCCAGTATAGGGGAAATCCCAGTGTGGGAACTTCCTTCACAAATGAAAATCACAATCTATCCTTGATTTAGTACATTAATTCTAGACTGTTATTATATGAGGTTTATAAAGGTTAAATGATATGTCCAGGATCACACAGTTATTAAGAAGTAAGAAGTGGAATTTAGACTCACATCTGATTCAAAGCAGTTGCTGTCCCATCCTGCCTCTATAGCTTCCCCAAAAGGAGGGGGAAATTTAGGACAGGCTAGAATGAAAAACAAGGGTAGAAGAGAGATAAATCAGTCAAACAATAAGCATTTGTTGTAGTATCTACTGTGTCTCAGGAGCTGTTAGAGCCGAGGATACACATAAATGAAATAATACCTACCTTAAAAGAATTCCGTTTCTATTTGGGGTGATAACATATACATAATCATGGAATTTTTGTAGTGCTTTAAAGTCTGCAGATTACATGTATTATATCATTTGATCCTTAGACCCCTCTAAGGTCGATATTATTACTCCCATTTTATACATGAGGAAACCAAGCCTGAGAGAAGATAATTGACTTTTCCAGGGTCACACAGCTAGTGTCTTTACAGATGAGAAAATTGGAGGAAAATGACTTTGCTCAGGATCAAATTACTTGTCAGAGACAGGGCCAGGTGTAGTCTGAGCCTCCTCGTTCACAGCCTAATGATTTTTCTACTTCTCTGCATTGTTTGAAATTAATTTATGTGGTCAAACATTTAAGTTTAATATTTGTAATATGAAATTTCTGAGGTCAACGACTATGTTTTCCTTTTCTCTGTAATCTCTGAAACACCTAATGCTGTATGTGGGGAGTCCTTCTCCATGGAACCACTGTGACCACTAAAGTCCTGGTTGCTGGACCTATGTAATTAGACTAGAGGGTACTGAGAAAGTAGCATTTATCCTCCATTTGAATTACATCTGCCCCTTAGAATATAGAGTGAATAAATTGTTCAGGATAAAACATTTTTTTAAATTATAACTTAAAAATTAATTACAAAGTTTAAGCACCATAAGGAGAATTTCTGTACATAAATCAAAACATGCAAAAATAATAGGATTGTGTATGAAACTAAGGATTCTTTCTATTTCATATGACTTGCCTTAAGTATATAATTCTATACTTTCATTTCAAAACAGTTCTGCTTTTCATGTTAGTAGTTGAACCTCCCTTGTGTGAATTTGCACAAAACATTATAATGACCCTTTAAGACATAATTTTTATTATTATTACATTATTAATTACTACATTGTTACTAACTCCACCTTTTATTAACCTCCCTTCCTCCCAATATAAGAACACAAAAAGGGGTAGGGGGTAAGGGTAGAGAGTTGTAACAGCAAATCCACAAAGTGGCTTTGTCTAAAAATGGATGCCTCTTTTTCTATCTTGTGTGTCCAAGGACACCTTTCCAATTTTCTTTTTTTGTGTGCGTGGCAATTGGGGTTAAATGACTTGCCCAGGGTCACACAGCTAATAAGTGTCAAGTGTCTGAATTCAGATTTGAACTCAGGTCCTTCTGCCTCCAGGGCTAGTGCTCTAGCCACTGAGCCACTTAGGTGCCTCCCCCCCAGGATAAAACTTTTGATCAAGAAAAGAAGAGATGATGAAGTGTTTTTATGGTAGGGTTTGGTTTTTTTTTAAACCATACTTTTAAACAAAGTATAACTGCATCTTATGGTTGTCTCAGAAATGTATTACATATTTCAAAGATAATTACAGATCCATTTGCATGAAAATCAAGTTCATGAAGGTTGATATGCGTAGTACAAACCTGCTTGACATTAAATGCAGGAAGGAAACCATCAACCCATCTATGGCATCAGCAACATTCCTTTTTCTGGAGTCTTTCCAGATGTACCTTAATATATCTCTCAGATTCTTTTATTTTTTCAGGAATTCAGTGAAATGGTCGTAGAGATATGTGGGAAGATTCAGAAAAAAAAATACACTTTTATCTTTGGTCTGGCATAGAACCCAGAACATCATCTGAATTCAAGTCCATGCTTATTAAGTGCCTGCTCATTGTGTGCCAAGCACTGACACAATGGGGAGAGCAACTTGATCTGTCATTTAATTGACACTTTATGGCAAAAGTACTCTCTCCAGTGCAAGTTGGCACTCTCTCTAAAAACTAAAAGTCTCAAAGAGTTGCCCGTGGCACCTAGAGATTAAGTAACTTGCCACATAAGATAGGCATAGTAGCCAGCCTGGCAGCTGATAGTGCAGTGGTTAGAGGACCAGGCCTGGAGTCAGGAAGACTTGAGATCAAATCCAACCTCAGATACTTACTACCTGTGTAACCCCTAACCACTCTTTACCTCAGTTTCCTCATCTGTAAAATGGGGATGATAATAATAGCCCTTACCTCCCAGGCTTGTGAGATAAAATTTGTAAAGTGCTTAGCACGGTGCCTGGTACATAGTTGTTGGTTGTTTTCCAGTCATGTCCAACTCTGGGGTTTTCTTGGCAGAGATGCTGGAGTGGTTTGCCATTTCCTTCTGCAGTTCATTTTACTGAGGCAAATGATGAAATGACTTGCTGCCCAGGGTCACATATAGTAAGTGTCCAGATGTGATTTCAGGAAGACAAAATCTTCCTGACTCCAGGCCCAGTATTCTTATCTACTTTGCTACGTAGTTGCCCATTGTAGCTGGCACATAGTAGGTGCCATATAATTGCTAGCATCTTTATCCTTGTTATTGTAAGGCAGAGAGGTAGCTTGATTGTAGTTTAAAAGTCTAGTTCTCTATCTAATACACTCAGCAGCCTCTACTGAGGAAATACAAAGTATTTCATGTAAGCCATGGCTCCTGCCCTTATCGGTTTACCTTCTAACAGAAGAGATAAGATATGTGCATAAATAAGTTAATACAAATAAGAAAGAGTTAAGTGCAAAACATAAGTCCCAAGTTCTGTGAAACTGGAAGTATAGATCATTTCTAGCTGCTAGTATCAGTTGCATCTAGACTTTCTTGAGGACGTGGTGCTTCAGCTAGGCCCTAAAGGAAGGGCAATATTTCTTCAGGCAAAAGTGTAGTGGGGCACAGTCATCATTTTCCAGGCATAGACATGGTGGAGGGAGAAACCAGAGAAGATTACAGTTGCTGAAGTATCTTTCTAGGCATTTATTTGATGTATCTGCTTTGATTGGACAGCAGTCACCTCCCTCAAGTTTCTGACTTGAAAGGAAAAATAAAATTGGATTAGAGAAGACATTGTCAGTATGGAGTTCAGGAGATTGAGAGTTCTGCCTATAATTTAGGACATAGGAGAACAGGATGTTCTAGGAGAATGAGACATAGGATGTTCTAGTAGAGTGGTTTACATTATTCAGATCATGTCTTAGTTAACAGATATTGATATCAGATATTTACCATTATGGTAAAGAAAGCAAAAAGAATAAAGTATTTGCTGCCTCTATAGCTTTTAGTTGCCAAAAAATGTTTTGGAGGTGAGAAAGGCTAAAAGCATGCTAATTAACTAAGAATGGAATTAAGATCACCCAGATTTGACTTACGATTATCTTTTGGTCTTAATATTCCCTCAGTTTCATTGGGTTCTAACGAAACCATCTTTTGAAGGGTTTTGGACTTGAGTTAGATTTTAACACAAAATCGTTCCTCAGAAGATACCAAGGAACCCCAAAAAGGAACAAAAATAGGCAAAAATAATAGAACACGATACACAAAATTATCTGACATTAGGAGCAAAAACACTGGTGGGGCCTTTGCAAAGTCAGATGAATTATCTTGGAAAGGTATACAACCTCAGAGCAAGAGATGTCAGTGATTACTTGTCAAGGAAGTGGTGTTAGAGAAGTGATTACTTTCATCAAAGTTTGAGTGTTTTCTCATCATTTCTAACCCAGTCTGGGCTGATGGGCTGGAGAAAAGATGGTTTGGGGTCCAAATTGGGAGGCAGTAGTTCTTAAAGTCTGATCTACTAGCTGTTAGTGAACTGGCTTCTTGTCTAACAACTGTACTGTACCTCACTTTACCCAGAAGTTCCATCCTCGAAAAGTTTTCAGTAAATCAGATCTCTCCTCTCCATCTTCTTTCTATTCTTTCACACTTTCTTCCTTATCATAGTCTTTCTTACTATGCATATCCACATGGAGGTATACACTTGTACTTCCCCACTTTGTGGCGTGAGAAATTTGTAGGCTCATCACATAATGGAAAAGATTGGAATGTGCTGGTGTCACCTGCTCCTGACAGCATGCCTGGACTTCAGCTTCATGTCATTGGCTTTTAAACAAATACTTGCATTTGTATATTTGGCGTTTCATTTGTGAGACTTTTGGCTTTACAAAGTGTTAATCTCCCTGTACCTATTTCTTTCCTCTTCCTTCCTTATCTAGAATGTGATGACTGGTGGAAAACAGACTGCAACTTGAACAGTTCCGCCATCCCTTCCAACTGCACTGGCTGTGCAGTGCTTACAGGCCTCCAGGTGGTGCCAATCTTGGCACAGTTACCCTCCCAATTTGATGAACTCCAGCCTCTGCTGATCAAGGTAAAAAGAAGCCTGACTCTTTGGCTGATTAATTAGTCAAAACTGGGAAAGTACTCAGTGCTCTCCAGCAACAACCACTAATGGCTTTTATGTTGTGTTTTGTTTTATTTTTGCTTTGCTGAAGACTGGACAGATTCTGACATCTAAGGATCTTCATCTTTTTCAATGCCAGTACCCAGAGTTGACAGAAGGGATCACAGAAGGAATATTAACCCGGTGGTGGAATTGTTTGCCTCATCAGCATTTCCCTTTTAGTTTCCCATGGTGAGTCTCAAGAATGAGTGGGTTGAGCCCTTAGCCTGGGAGCTGGGAAGGAACATATTTGAGTGCATGATATTCAAAAGCAGAATTAAAAAATAATGATGAATGATAGAGGTGATGAGCGGAAGAAAGATGTGATATGAAGTAAAAGGGCCACCAGGAAGGGGAAGTAGTAGTACACCCTAGAAATACTTAACAGAGTACCAATTTCTGTGGAGCTCAGAGTAAGTGCTAGAAATTACTTGGCAAAAGACAACTAGAGACAGTGATCCTTGCCCTTGGGGCTTTGTTTCTTTATGGGATGGGAAAAGCCAGTTTTCTGCTAGAATGAAATTATCCTCAGAAATGACTTTTTGTCCTCATTTGTTTTTGTGAAATTTACTGATAATTTGCTCCTCTTCTTCCTGTCTCATAAATGTGTCTCCTCAACAAGGATTAGGGTTTCATCTTCAGTTGTACAAGTTGATTTCATTTAGCAAGCTTATTTCTTTTTTCCTCTTTTGTATACCACACCCAAGGAAGAGCGTTAGAGGGGACACGCTTGCATTATCTGTGCAGTGGAGTATCCTTTTTCTCTTCCTCTCCCTTACTCCTTTCCTTTCCTCTCTTTTCTGCTGAACATTCCTTTTGTCTTCTTTCCTCTCTCCCCCTCCTGACTACTTCTGTTTTCCACGATGAGATTAATAAGTTGTTTTTTGCTACTTTCTTCATGTTATTTTAACTGGACTGTGGCAACATACCTCCCGCTTATACAAATTGTGGTTATGGAGTGTCTTTGTGTTATGTTTGCTAAATAATTTATAATGGTTCTTTTAATGGAGTGGATTTTAAAGATAAGCCCTGTTATTTTCCCACCCACCCCGCCCGGTATTATTCCATCCATATTTTGCTCCCCAGAGCATGGCAACAGTTCCACTCCCTCAGTGTGACCTTCCTTTCTGTCTGCTGTTTCACAGGAGCAAGCCTCTGAACAGAACAGACATTCTCCATCAGCTTTTCCCTGTGTTCAATTCTTTGCCGTTTCCCAAACATGCCTCCTTGAAAAGCTGCTTTGTCGCCCACCAACCACCTGTACTGGGGAGTAAGGTGAGAAGTCAGTCAGACAAGAAGCATTTATTATAGGTCTGCTATGTACCAGATAATACAAAGGAAAAAAATGCAGAATGATCCTTTCCCCTGAGGAGTGTACCTTCTATCAGTGAAAAATAGGCATTTTTTGGAGAGGAGAGATCCCATCAGCTAGGAGATGAAGAGAGCCTCACAGGGAAGTACTGACATGAAACTCAGGAAGCAGAACATACCACTCTCTGAGAAGGATGAAAATTTCTTTTGTATATTGGATCAGTGAGGGTGATTCTTTGCTATTAATTGGGTTTCATTTATGCAGATTCTAATAACATCTTTTTCTGAGGATTATATTCTTGCTGACATTTTCTGTTTTATCATTATCTCCTTATTGGAGTTCATTAATGTAGAAGAGCTGCGTATGTGAATAATGAAGGAATCTTTTCTTTTGCCCATTTCAAAGCTAGCATTAAAGTGTGAACTAAAGACACATTTGCTATGTGTGGTTTGAATTTGGTCTCTGTAAGAATATCTTCTAGTTGCCTGATATTTCCTTACCCATGTTAATTCTCATAAGAGGTGGCCAGCCATCAACTAGTGCCCACAAGGCAGGCAAACCAACCTCACTGGAGCAGCAAAGCTCCCTGAGAGAGATAGGAGCCAGTATGTGCCAGATAAATCAAACCCCCCTCCTCCCACACACACATCCAGAGGAGCTATCCTAAGACCCTGAGCCCAGGAGCCGTGGGGGAGAAACTGTTATGGATAAAGTGCTTACCTTCCTCACCATGTGAGCAGTTTAAAAGCTCGTGAAGATATGTTGCCTAGGAGCAGGGTCCCTCTTTTTGTCTAGTAGTAGAGTAGATGGCAATGCCAAGTTCTTGCCAGGGCTTTAAAAGGAGTCCATCATGCTGCTGCTGGCTAGAACTTAGTGCCCGGAGCATAACAAATTCATCTCTAGAATTATGTGTATTTCTAGATGTGTAGCTGTTTGTACCTCACTTCTCTTTCCAACCTGCCTTGTAAGGATGCTGAGAAGCCTGACTGGAGGATCCCCGTAGATAGCAGAGGCCTCCGTCACACTCTGCTCCGTTATCTAATCTTGCCTGTTAAATTTCTGAGCAGAGTCATCTAAGAGGAGTGACCCACAGGGCGAACGTTCTAAACAGAGGCTATTTCTCTCTGTAGCAGACAATGCCTCTCTTCCCCAGCTCTTGTCCCAGGGTGCTTCTCCTTATCTTCCTGCCCCCTACTGCCCTGCACTCCAGTGCCAGCCCTGCCCCCACACTGCGCCTGTCCCTGATCATTGTTAGCTGTGGTCCTGCTGCTGTAGTTGCCCCCATTGTTCCCAACGTTGTCCTGGCAACAGCAGTAGGGATGGGATTTTCTGGCCTGGCCTATAATAGTGGGCTTCAGTGGTGGTGGTGGTGGTGGTGGTAAACAGGGCAGGAGTCCATGGCTGTGGGGAAGGGGTGACGAGTGGAAACCACAAGTCATTGGCTCCTGCCCTGTTGTTCCAGATCTCTGAGAGAGTAGGAGCTGAGTAGGTGAGGTTCTATTGTATTTGTTCTTAGTTTCTTACAATGATCATTGGTCATCCTTCTATAGCACTGTATATTAATAGCTTATAGATGTAGACTTGTATGGGACCCCAGGTCAACTAGTCCAACCTCTTCCCCTTTTCCACTTCCCCCAACTTCCTGTCATTTTACAGATAGGAAGACTGAGGTTCTTGGTGGGTGGTTCATTGACTTCCCAGGGTCATAAAGATACTGAATATCAGAGGTAGAATTTGAACCCAGATCCTATGATGCCAGAATCAGTATTCTTTCCACTGTACCTATGAGTACAGTAGTAGTACTGTGTGTAGTACCTATGAGTTAGATAGCATAAATTTCCCTTGTTTTACATATTCTGAGACTGAGGCTTAGGTTATACAGTGAGTCTTGATTATGTAACTCTCAGTTCTATACTACAATAACCCAGAGAGGAAGAATTTTTGTTCTCAGTTTCCATAAGGAAACCAAAGCTCAGAGAGGTTAATGACTTGCCTGTGATTACAAAACTGTTAAGTCTTAGCTAGAATTCAAACTAGATCTCTCCCAACTCCCAAGCCCAGTGTTTTTTTCCACTGTACAGTGCTGCCTCTGTCTCTTCAACCAGATTATAATGTCCTTCTAGGTAGAAGAATTACATTTTCAATACCTAGCTCTTAATCAGGTAGCATTCAAGTTGACCAGTGCACCTTGATCCCCTTTGTTTCCTTTATGCTGTGCTCTCCTTCTGCAGATGCGTGCAGTTCATGACCTGTTTGTCATCGGCAGTGGTGAGGGCATCATGTACCTCACTCCTCCTCCTGAGTGCAGAAGGCACTGTAATACTGTGGTGATGCAGCTAGAGCCTGGGGATGTTGGTACGTATAGAGCCCTGTAGGAAGATCATTGAGCATTATTTACTGTCTTAGGCAGCTTTGCTTAAAATTATTTGGGGAGGGAACATATTTTGTGCTGGGATGGTAGGTGTGTGTCTTTGTGTGTGTGTGTGTGTGTGTGTGTGTGTGTGTGTGTGTGTGTGTGTGTGTAGGTGTGTATCTGTGTCTGTGTGTGTGTATCTGTGTGTGTGAGATAGGTCCATTGTGTTTCCATCCCCCTAAATAAGTGTTTTTCATAGTTTTTATTGATTGTAGGCAAAGGGAGAGGAAAGAGATGCCACTTTTTTTTGAGGATAGTTGTTACAAAAATAAATGCAATCCAGATGCCTAATTGCACAAAAACTACCCAATGTCAGTTATGCTGATGTTATTGTCTTTTTATTGGTGTGGGATTCCTTTGTTCCTTAAGGTCTTTAGGAGGAATCTGTGGGATCACTTGCCTCTCTGAGTTCCATTTTAACTTTTAACTCTGAGGTGCTGTGATTATGTTGGAAGGATGGGATTGAGGAAAAATTTATCCTTCATGTTACCACATGTAGGCTGTTACTGTCAAGGAAAACTTTTAAGTGCACACAATCTAATCAAATTGAAATTTTATTTCACATTTAAAAGTAAAACCGTAACAATGACAACACTATATGAACATTGATTGGACTGATGTTTACCAGTGACACTGGGTCAGGAATCTCTAGTCGGGGAAAACGTGGCATAGGTGTGGTAGAGATAATCAGAGATTACTGTAACAGAAAGGACCTAAATATAGGCGATTTCAAGTTTTTGAAATTATTTTCTCTACACTGAAAATGAGACCTTTTAGTTATGATGACAGTGGTATATTTCGATCTGGAACATTAAATTTTTATACCTGAATATGTTTGAATGTAATGTCTTTATGTTCTGAGAATTCATAGCACTTCAGACAAAAGATACTTTTACACCTCATATTGAGAAGGTTTCCCAAATTCACAAGCAGCCACAAAAATGCCCAAAAAGGAAAGGAATGGACTCTTACCTTTTCTAGGCCTCAGTTTTCTCACCTGTAAAATGAGGGGGTGGAAGTAGATGATCTCAATTATTCTCCCACTTATAAACCCTATGATTATAAATTATAAATTCATGATCACTCTAAGCAGGCCTCTCTCAAATTGCTATATTTGTACTTTATGCTTTACTTGAATTAATTTTGATCATATGTTTTAGTTTAAAAGATTTCTTGTTGAATTTGAGAACGTGTAATAATAATAATAGCAGATTAATAGTTACATAGTGATTTCCCATTTAGAGAACACTACGTTTCTTAACTCATTTGATCACAACCTTGTGAGGTAGAGGGGTAAGAAATTTTGACCCTTATCCGTAGAGGTCCAAACAATAACCTTGCCCAGAGTCACAGAACTTGGACCCAGGTCTTCTGATCCAGAATCAGAATCCTATAGAGTTTCAGGGCTGCAGGGGACCTAGAGACCATCCAGTCCAGCTTCCTTTCTACAGCATCATATCTGATTAGAGGTTACCCAGAACTGGCCTGAAGACCTCCTTTGAGAATAACGCTGCTACTTCCTGTATCAGCCCATTCTACTGTGTAAATTCTAACAGTTAAGAAATTCAGGGCTCTGCATGATCCTGCAAGCAACTGTAAAAGGTAATAAGCAGGGTTTTAGCTAATAATCTCCTCACATGCTGTGCTTATTTAAATTAAAATAGACTCAGAAGCACCATCTTGTAACCTGGAGGATCATTCAGCATTGACTACTGGCTTTTTCAGTTTGATTTTGCTGTTGTACCCATCTTTGCACCAACAAATAAAAATGATATGATTCCCTGTTCTTTGCTCCCAAAGGCTATGCCAGTGTGGATTATTGGAAGATAAGTGTTGGACCAAGAGGAACAGAGCCGTTGGTGATCTGTGATGGAACCACCAAGTTAGAAATGTAGAGAAGCAGGATTCTCTCCCAGGAGAACCTGGTAGAGCCGAGGAGAAGATCAGGTTGATTGGGTGGGCGGGGCGGGAAATAAAAAAAGACCGAAACAATGAAATGTCTTTCCAGGGGTTGGTTACTTAGTAGTTTTCCCTTTGCATGTGTGATTCATGTGCTCTGTGTAGCCTTGTGTACGATATAGTCATACTTACACTGTAGACAGACTTGAAGAATTTACTTCCCCATAGGCTGCCCACGCTAAAGCCTATGTTCCTGGTGAGCTCCAGACATTGTCTGACTTGTTGGAGAATTCTCAAGAAATGGAACACTCAAAAAGATGGAACCTGTGTGACCTGACATCTGGCAGCTGAGACCTACCACTGTCCCACCGAAGGGGTTGTTCTACATAGTAAAAGGGAGTAGATTCTGCCCTACTTGCTAAGTTTACAGCTTTCTGACATAGGGGCTGCAGGACCATCCTCCTTAAGCCCCTCCTTCTGAATCTTGCCTATTTAGGCCTCCATGTTTTGTGGATCTATAGTAGAGGCTCCCTTAGGAATGCCTTCATTGTTACCGTCAGTAGTACGACTGTAGAGTAGCCCATGTTAGCAGGATAAACCCTGAGCAACCAATAATGTCCTCAGATAGCACGCTTAGCAAGTGTACTTCCTTTCCAGTATCTTTCCTACAGACCTTAGGGATTTCAGATTACAGCCAGATGGTAATTTGATTGGACAGTTCCTAGGGGCAGTATTCTCTCAAATTGTGCAGATTCTCTGTTTTTTTCCTCCTTCTCTTTTTCTATCTGGTTTGTTTTCTCAGTAACACATCTCATAATCCATGTCAGGGGATTCTGTTTTGCTTTACCAGAATGTCTTTCAGAAGGGGAGTAGGCCAGCCTGGGAAGCAGTTTGCTCCCTGGCCTTAATCTTTAGGATTTGAATTTCTTCTGTGAAAGATGACTTACAGATGTGTTAAGCTGATGTCATAATGTGGTTAGGGAAGAACTCAGAACATGCATTGTTGGCTGATTAAAGGTGGGGTGTGAGGCTGTTGTTATACTGAGAAATAAGGTGGGTTGTTGCTTTTTTTCAGTCTTGTGAAGCGATTTTGTTTTCATTGGGCATTTGAGTCTAGTAAAAATTTTTCTGAAATGCTGTCATTCAGCACCAACAATATGGTGTAAATGGTAGGGTTCGTTTCTTGTTCTGCTGCCTTTCTTGAAAATGTTAAGACACCTACTACCCAGCGGATATAGACAGGCCATTGCTCAGAATTAGACAAGACTAATCATTGTGTGACTATATTTGTAGCTGCAGAAAGGCAGCATCTAGAACAGATCTTCTTGCTAGAGACTAATGTTATTGATGAGAGAGGCTAGTGTTGAGGGTAGTTATCCTGATGTCCACCTCAGTAGCTGCCTGCAAGGCTTCATTCTTAGCATCAGGAGAAACCCAACAAAGCACAAAGCTCAGGGTTCTTCTGTCAGTCTTATGAATCATGTGGCCCTTTCTTCTACTTAATGTGATTTATATTCCTGTTGTTTTATAAAGGGACATAAGAATTTAGAGTAGTAGTTCTATAGCTGCTTACTGTGTAGGTGAGTCATTTTGAACCATCCTAGATTATACTTGATAAACTGTCATAGACTAGAAAAAATAATGGGTTACATTCAGAGGTGCCCTTGGTTAAAAGAAGCAGCCATTTTTTTTACCAGTATGTGAAAACTTAAATCATTGTCTCCTTGCAGAAAATATAGTCCTTTTAGAATTATGACTGGGGATTGCTTTAGAGTACAGAAGAGAAGGCCTGATAGGAATGTGGGCAAATAGCCAGAGTTCCTTGTTGCTTACTCTATATGGAGCATGAAGAGGAAATAATTTATTTTCTCTACTTTAGATGTCTTAGGTATCTCTGGCTAAGGGTACTCCTATGTTCTTCTTGCCTTCAAAGGGCTGCTCCACAACTCTTTTTGTAGATGGGGCTTCTGGATTTGTCTTTTGGAGGAGCTAATAAGAGCATAGCAACATCATAGACTTTTAGAGCTCATGCAGAACTGAAAGGGACCTTAGAGACCCTCTTGCCCAGTCCCTCCTTTCAGAGATTATGAAAGAAATGGAGGGACCCAGACTGCAGGGTGATTTGCTCGTAGTCACCCAGACAGTCAGAGGCAGAGGCATGAGTTGAACCTAGGGGCTCGCTCTTTAGACCTTGGCTTTCTTCCTCCACCCAGAAGAGGTCCAACTAGAGCTAGGGAATACCACATTTACATAAAACAGTGACCTTGAAGGACTAACTAGTGGAGGTCTTAGCAGACCCACCACTGCCAGTTCCACTAAGGACCATTGCAACAAATTATGAGAAATAATGTAGACCTCTAAATTGTACCGTTGTTTTGAAGCTGGTTGTTTGATGGTCTGAAAACTCTGAGTCTTAAGGACTGTGCTGAAGGTCCATTTAAAGTTTTACCTGTTTGATGGGTTGCTGTGGCCAAAAAAAACTTTGTTGGCCAGCCTTTGGCTGCTGTGCTTCTCTGTTCCTAGGCTGGTCCTCAGAAAATAGACTCTCTCTATTCCAAACCTGGGGCCATCCTCAAAGCCTTACCAACCTGGGAAAACCTGCCAGAGTTTACACTTTGTTAGCAATGCCTTTGAGTTCACCTGGGGTCACCTCCATGCCATGGTGAAGCATCTGCCTAAGATCTCTGAAATTCACAATTGGAATTGACTGAGCCAGACTCAGTTGGCTGTTTCTGGTGTCTGGAGGCACAATCATCAAGAAGTGAAGTGGCTATTGGGCAGACTAAGCTGCACACTGAGACCTATACATGTGACAAGATCAGGTTTTTGTTTTCCCAGAGCAGAGAATTTTTCATAACTAGAAACTATCTTTATCTCTGATTATCTTTAGATTTTGGCTACTTTGGCATAGAATCCAGTTAGTTCCAGCTTTGGTCTCTTTTACTAGATTAAATATCTCTATTGAGATAAAAGATGGTGATGGCAAGGGGAACATATAGATATCAGAAATGCTGGTTTCCAGAGCTCTCTATTTGAAAGAATCAGATCTATGAAAAGACCTAGACACCTTATCATCAGAGGACTCAGCCCCAAGTGATTTTCGTTTTTGACCATAGTAACCTGCATAAACTATCTGCTAAGGTGTGGGGAGAAGTGATCATGATCGGGTTTGGTGGAGAAAAGAACTGTGGTATTGGAAAATACTGATTCTTAAAGTCTTCTGCAGCTCTCAGATAGCTATTTAATCTAGCCAAGGAGTGGGATAAGCAGATAATTAAGGGAATGTCAGAAGTGAGCTTATTTAACTTTTATGTAGACCTACCTTGGAATTAGGCCATCTAGGGGTAAAGGCACAGAGGCTAGTAAGGCTTTAAAATTTATTAGTCAGTCATTAGCCTTTATTAAGTACATATTATGTGTCAGGCGCTGTGCCATGTGCTGGGAATACAAATAAAAACAAGTTCCTGCCCTCAAGGACCTTACAGTCTAATATGTGAAGACAACACACAGAAGGGAAGAAGCTGAAAAGAGGGGTGGGGAGAAGAGGATTAAAAAAAGCTTATTAAAAATTATATTTGCAAGACTTCTAGAAAGGAATGCAAAGGAAAACAGGTGAGATAGGCTTTGCGTTTTTTATGACAAATCAGTTTTTAAATTTGATCACACAACATGGTAGTTAGAAGATGAACTTGTCCAAAACAGTTCTCCAGGCCTAGGTGCTTTCAGATATGTCACCAGGCAAGGGCATGCCTCAGTTTCAGTTGTGGTCCCCTCAGGATCTGTTTTTCAACACACAATTCCCTGTTCCCTTCTGCAAAAGAGGGGAATCTTAAATGACCAGGGTCCTCTTCAGGACTTGGGGCAGGAGCAGATGCTTTCAAAACGAAAAAATTCTTGCTATAGGAATGGCACTAGGAAGACAACACTGGAATTCATAGCCCCTTCTGTTGTTGTGGTATCTTAAGAGAGGAGGACTTTTACAGTTTCTATACTGATCACTCAAAGTCTAGTCTCTTTCCTTCTCTTTCTCTTTTGCATTCCGTAGCTAGGAATGGAGGAGAGTTGGTGTGGCCAGTGAAGTCAGAGGTAGAAAGTTGTGCTTTGCCCTAGTGGCAGAGAAATTTAACATACTTCCTGGGGGTTAGGCAGTGGGGTCTGCTTCTCCTTTTGAGCCCCTGTTAGAAATGAAGAGATCTCCTCACCTCCCGAGTTCTGTCGTCCCCTTTGCATCTCCCAGTGGTGATTCTGTAGCTTTACATGGTTCCACTCCTGAGTGGCTTTGGAAGATTTTAAGTTAATAGTTCTCCTCATGTCTGATCCCTGAAAAGTTTATACATGAAACACTTAAGTGTTAGGGCCTGGAGCAAAATATGAGAGAGAGAAGTTGATGTTAAATGGGAAGGCTGTGGTACTATAATATGCTTTTCCCCACTGCCATCAGCATTCATTTCTCTACCTGCTCTTTCCCTCAAAAGCTATTGCTCTTTGCATGGCCCTGATTCCAAGAGACTACAGTTCCAGAATGTTTGGATATAGAAAGACAAAATTCTTGAAAGAGACGCCTGTAAATTGTTGTACACCCTCCTTTTCCTTAATGTTATTGCACTCTCTTCAGCCAACTCTTGTCATGGGTTAAGATGGTGAAGGCCTGAACAAACCTCTCTGGCAAGAGGGAGAAAATTTTAGATGGTGCCCATCTGTCAGGTGATCACATTGCCCCTTCATCCTGTGGGGTTTGAGTCTTGTTCTCAACTGGGCCTTGCCACATTAGGTTTTTTAATGGGAAATTGTTATTAATACTTTTTATTTTAACATCACCTATTTTTCTCAGTGTAGCCTTCCTATCCCTTCCCAGAGAGCTGTCTTTTATATAACAAAGAATTTTTAAAGAAGAAAAACATAGTTCAGGAAGACTGACCAGCACATTGAAAAAAAAAAAAGCCTAGAATGATCTCTGTTGTTCAGCCTCTGCAAGGCCACATTAGATCTGTAAACTAGGATTCCAAAGTGGTTCAGCCAGCCAGACATCCCTCTGGACTCAAGCCACAACTCCAAGCTGCCTGTCATGGTTATTAAAGTGTGAGAGTCAGGTAAGCAGAACCAGTGGAAGTGGGAGGTGTATAGGAACTATCCTAGCATCCTCACTGAGATCCTGTAACTGTGAAAATATTCCTGGGGAAGGGAAATGAGTTTTGGAAGACTTAACAGGTGGGGTTTCTTATGCACCACACCCTGTAAGCAGTGAGGGCCTACGTACTAGTCTGCTAGTCATGCGCAGCACTTCTGGACATCTGGCCCCTTCGCTGTTTGACTTCCTTGGCCTGAATGATTTAAAGGAGAGTTCTTTTGATCTACCATTCCTTTCTCTTGAGACCTCCAAACTTCTGTCCTTTTTTGGTGAGGGTTATAAGTAGATACATGTGATATTGTGACTCTGCTTATAGAATTATTACTTCTCCACTTCTTAGTGTATGTCAGTCAACAGATACTTAACTCACTGCTGCAAAAGCTCTGGAACAGAAAGAGGAAACAAGCTCATGAATGGGGATGTTAGAAAAAGCATCCAGTAAGCTACCTTTACCCACCTACAGCCAGTGGCTTTTTTTCCTGTCTTTGTACTTGGCTCTCTTCCAGTCAGCTGGGTATTGCCAACTTCCTGTTGTAAACTGTGGTGTGAGCGATAGATTAATGGAAGCCACAAATAATCCTTTGTCTCATTTCAGACAGATAAGGCTTCAACCTTCTTTGCCTTCCAAAGCTACATGATCAGTTTTGAACATGTAGCAAAAGCAGTGGGATTTGCCTACCTCCTTTTCCCTGCCCTCTGATGCCTGGCCCTTCTGTGGCATGCATGGTGAAGGAGAAGAATTTGAGAAGCCCAGAAAACCCAGACTGAATTTATCAGCCCCTCAGAAATCAAGCAGTGAAGAGGGTACCTGGCAGGGAGTGTAGCTCCAGAACTGGCTTTTTCTGTGTGTCTCTAGAAGGTCAGAGCTCTTCCTTTGCTGTGGAGCCTGGAAGCAGCTGCAGTTCATTTTCTGCTCTGTTTTGTTTGGAGAAGTTGGGTGTGTTGTGAAAACTGAGACTTAGTAAGGTGGTGGTAATTTGTGCATAGTGACCTAAGTGTTGGAACTCCGTATGCTATGAATGTTTGTGGTTGTTAATCAAATACACAACTAACAAAATTTTATTTACAGTAACTTAATATATTGCAAACTTGTAAATACTTTCATCTTGTAAAGAATGTATATAAATCAAAATTTTATGTAAAGTTTGTTTTTACTTTTTGTGATTAAAAGTGCATATGGTGGTAAATGTTTTCAGTTGTTCACTTGATTCCTTCATTTCTAGCTTAACAAATACATGGCTCAATGTCCACATCCATTTTATTATTTTTCCTTGACTTTGGGAACTTCATCTGCGTGCCTCTTGGTTCATAAGGTGCCACGTGGCAGCAATCTGGGCTTTACAATAAATCATATCCTTCTTTGTTTTCCTCTAATACCCCGACCCAACTCTTGTGTCACAGAATCAGCCATCTGCTTACACTGTGATTTTTAATCTGTTAGTATTACTGTGTTCTCAAAAGTTCTAGTTACCCCTAATAAGTTTTTTTAATATTTCTTCCTTGAAATGATGTTCCCGTCAACCTTCTGCCTTCTCACCAACTACCAGGTAAGAAACCAACATCATCACCTACTGCCTCATTTCTCACACAGGTTCTTTGTACGTATTCTAAAATCCTGGACCAATTTTTCTCACTCACTGCAAATTCACCCTCTGCGCTCATATTAGCCTTGACTGTCGCTTGATAGTACTTTTCAGTCCTCAGTGGTTGCCTATAATCTAAAAGAATTGTTTGGGGCCAGCATGGATTCAATTTTAAATCAGGTGAAAATCTGATTTATATTACAAGTTGTGAAGATTACCCAAAATTTTCTGCAGAAAGTGGTTATTGTTTGATGAAAGTTAATGCTTATTCCTCCCAGTGTACTTTATTCCACAGTTCTTTTCATTTTGAAAGTTTGTACTTTTTGAAATATAAGGGCTTGATTTAGTGTTAGTGTACACAAACTTGCATTGAGAAAAAGGGGCTAACACGTCTCAACTCATTGATTAATGCTCTGTTTTCATAAAGCATGTTTCTGGAAACACAAGTCCACAATTAGAAAACTGAAGCTAAACATCTTGAATCTCAATAATAGGTAAAAATAATTTGCATTTAAATACTAAGATTTACAAACAACTTTTCTTACAACAACCCTTCTTAGGTAAGTAGTACAAATTTTATGATCTTCCCCCCCCTTTTTTCCCAGAGTCTTGACTTCAGTATGTGGGGAACTCCAAGTTTTGTGGGAACTCCCTCTACCAAAGCAGATTTGTCAACTCCCCAGCAGTTTGTAGTCTTTGAGAATTATCTAAGACACTAAGAGTTTAAATATAATAAATTCCCATGGCCATGTACCCAGTGTGTGTCCATAGCAGGATTTGAACCCAAGCCTTCCACTTGGGCAGACCTAAGCCACTCTCTTTCATGAAGTACTTTGCCATATACCAGCCTATGCCACTGACCTGGTATAGTTGCCCTGTTGCCCACATCTTGGGCATAGAGTTCAAACTGGGCTCATGAGCTGACTGCTAAATTTTCATTATGAATACTCACTCCTTGGAAATCAGTGGCTAAAGCAGCAAATCAGGGCTTGAATTGTTATTTTCTAGATTTAAGAAAGTGTTGGAAGGAATGTTAATGTTGCATATCAAACTTAAGAGTGGTCTGTGCCTTTTTATTAATTTCCCAGCACAGCCTTGCTGACACCCTCCTCCCAAGGGCTACCTATCCTCAGAGAAGCTTGGGGAAGACACTCTGGGGCGAAGAAAGCTACCCTCTTTCTGGCACCATTCATGATCTTGGCCTTTGTGCTTGCTACTGCTGCCATACACCCCATGCCAGTCTGCTCCAGGTCCAAGAATTCCCAGTTACAAGCTTTGGTGCTTTGGGTCTAGCACTGAGTCGGGCACTCTAGGGATACAGCAAAAGCAGAAGACATGATCATAGACTTACAGAATGTCAGAGCTGGAAGATTAGAGACCATGTAGTCCAACCCCGGTCCAGAGAAGGGACTCCTGGCTTACAGCATGAGTGCTAGTCAGAATTAGAACCCAGGTCTCCTAAATCCTAGAAGAAAAGACACATGAACAGGCAACCCCTAGAGAAGGCCGAGGGTACCTGAGCATTACTGAGGCAGAAGAAAGTCTGCGAGAGGTGAAAGGAGGGAGAGATTAAGAAGGTCTAGAGGAGTTGGGGATAGCTTCATGGAGGGGACAGGGTTTTAGATGTATCTTGAAGGATAAACTAGGATTATGGAGAGTCAGAGGGCCAGAGCTGCATTTCAAGCAAAGGGAAGAGCCCTAGAGCAAAGCCCAGAGATGCAAATGGAGGTCATGCCGGAGTCAGTAAAGATCTTGACTAGGTGATTTGGGTTTTGAGAACTGATGCAAGACCACATTGAGTAGAGACTAGGTGGCTTTGAAGGCCATTGCTCTGTTTCCTCTGTTGCTTTCTGTTGTGGAGATAGATGAAGATAGAGAAGAATTCAGACTAGAATTACTAGTTATTTGAAAAGGAAAACTTTTTCTAAAAAACAGTCTTCTGGAAACTGTTTTTCCCAGGTCAGCTTTCCTCCAGATCTTCTGCAAACTGAGCCTGTTGGCCCAAGTAGCTGTTTCCAGGCAGATTATGCTAGGTTCCCAATGCACCAAGTGGGAGGAGTGGGCCCTGGAGCCTTCTAAAGTTGGAAGCCAAAAAGCCCTAGTGCTGCTCAGGGTGTGAGGCTTAGACTGGACCTCTGGGGACAGCAAGTATGTCTGGAATGGAAGAAGGTACTTCTCGCTACATAGATTTCTAGAATCCTAGACCCAACGTGTCCCTGAAGACAGTGGTAGCAAATCAGTTGGCAACCTTCCTGCTCTTGATGGTGTGCTCCCTTTTGAGAACTTGGAGGGCTCTGTCTTGTGGGTGTGAGCCCGAACTCTTACCTGTGAGCAGGACCCCTTCTTTTGTCTGTCCTAGGACGCTAGTGTAAGATCTAGAACTGGAAGGAAATTTAAAGATCCTGTAGGCAAGCTCTCCTTGGTTTTTGTAGATCAGGATATTGAGGCCTAAGAATTCATCTCCGGTAGCACAGAAAAAGAAGGGTTAAACTCTAGGATGCCTGGCTCATGATCTTATCTCATCTCTTCTGAGGGCAGTACTGCTCTGCTCATGCCACTGCATTTCAGAACCCCGAAGGAATTTGAAATAAAACATTTAAAGATCTGTAAGTAGTAGATAAACAGTAAATAATGATTTCCACGAGAAACTATAACTTAGTCAGGACCCCTCTCACTGCAGCTGATCAAGTCAGCCACGTTGTCACCAACACTAAATTCTGAACCTACTTCTCTGTTCCTGTTTCTCTTTCCTTCTCTCCCCTATCTTCAGTGTGTCTCTCCCTGTACTGACTCTCTCACTTTGCCCCGTTTCTTTCGTCCTTCCTTTCTATCTCTCTAGCACTCTTATCTTTTGACCCTCTGGCTTAACTGGCCAGGTTACAAGTACTTTTTAAAACATTTATTATTAATGATTAATGTTTAATACTCCCTAATAATTTTTAAATGATGTGAAATTTTTTTAAAAAACATGCTGTCTACCTCCAGGAGAGCTAATGCACTCAGAATGCAGTTTGAAGTGGTTTTTCTCTTTTTCTTTCTTTTTTAATTTTGGAACATGACCAATGGCAGAAATTTGTTTTGCAATGTCTAGACATATTTATAATTTGTAGTGGACTTTATTTTTCTTGCATTCTCAATAGCAGGGGGAGGAGGGAGGGAGAAAATTTGAAACTAAAATAAAATTTTTTAAACTTTTTCTTAAAAGTCTTTGTCATCTATATGGTAACTATATCTTCTCTAAACTTTCATGCTCAGAAATTCTCACACAATTCTCTTTTTTTAAAAAAAAATTATTTTCTAAATTTATTTACTCTTAGTTGACAACATTCAGTTTCACAAGCTTTTGAGTTTTAAATTTTCTCCCCCTCCTTTCCTCTTCCCCAAGACGATGTGAAATCTGATATAGGCTCTACATAAACATTCATATTAAACATTTTCAGGTTAGTCATGTTGTAAAGAAGAATTATAACCAATGGAATGAACCATGAGAAAGAAGAAACAAAAACAAAACAAAATAGAAAGGAGTAAATAGTATGTTTCAATCTGCATTCTGACTCGTTTGTCTGGATGTGGACGGCATTTTCCAGTTGTCTCAGAACCTAAATGCATGGCTGAGAAGAGCCAAGTCTATCAAAGTTAGTCATCACACAATGTGGCTATAACTGTGTACAGCGTTATCCTGGTTCTGCTCCCTTCACTCAGCATTAGTTCATATAAATCTTTCCAAGTTTTTCTGAAGTCCGACTGTTCGTCATTTCTTGTAGCACAATAGTATTCCATTACATTCATATACCACAACTTGTTCAGCCACTCCCCAATTGATGGGCATCCCCTTGATTTCCAGTTCTTTGCCAAAGAACTGGAAAAAAGCTGCTATAAATATTTTTGTACATATAGGTCCTTTTCCCTTTTGTGTGTTCTCTTTGGGATACAGTCCTAGAAGTGGTATTGCTGGACTAACGAATATGCACATTTTTATAGCCCTTTGGGCATAGTTCCAAATTCTGCTTTAAAATGGTTGGATCGTTTCACAAATCCACCAACAATGCTTTAGCATTCCAATTTTCCCACATCTTCAGCATTTCTAATTTTCCTGTTTTGTCATGCTAGCCAATCTGACAGGTTCTCACACATTTCTTGACACAGTAGACACTTACAAATGGCCTGGTGGATAGAGAGCTGTTACTGGAACCAAGCAAATTAACACTTGTTCTGACTTGGTCATTTAACCTCTCAGTGACTCAGATATGATGCATCTCCATCAGTGAAGGGTGTTGCCACATTAGGAGTTCATGTGGCAATTAAATCATAGGTCAAGACCTCCAAAAAAGTTAAAGTAATTCAAAATCACTTATTAAGTATCTCCTCTGTGCATGTCAGGCATTTTACTCAATGTTGGCCTTTCAGAAATGAAAAATGGCATAGTTCCTTGCTGTCAAGCAGATCAAAATATAATAGTTGGGAAATAGCATACATACAGTAAATATGATATAAGATAGAATGTCAAAAAAACCAAAGGAGTGATTCATTTGAGAGGCTTTAAAAATTGGAGGAAGAGAACACTTTCAGCTATGGGGCAGGGAGAAGATGGTCTTCACAAAAGCCTTCCGTTCATCACAGTCACTTTCCTCAAGGAACTTAGTGCAGCATAGTAGGGAAAGAGGAAACATACAGATAAAAAAATTTTGTCAGAGGTAGGACATACATGAAGATATATTTTAACAATACAGCCAATAAAGTGAGGACCAGGGAGGAGGAAAGGTGAGAACAGAAGACTTCAGATTAGGGGAAAACATTTCAGAGTTTTGATTCAGATAGGGATAGGATTGGACCTATGACTGCACTGGTTGGTTACCTCTCCAGATAAGAAACTCCCTCTACCAATGCATGCTGTTATTCTCAGCAAGTTATAGTTTTAAGAAAGTTGTCTAGAACAGTGAGGTGTTGGGTGATTTGGCCAGTGTCAGGCCTTGGACCTGAGTGTCCTAATGCCAGAGCCATACCTTGTCTACCATACCCGTATCTGAGATATAGGCCTCTTCTGAACAGAAAACCATGATGACATAGGATAGTGACAGCTCTTTAAAGATTGGATTTGACAGCTGTCCATCAAGAGGAAGGATGGGGCAGCCCCAAAATTTTGTGAGCTGCCTGGAACTCTGAGGCATTCCTAAATCCCCAAAGAGATAACTGGTAACGAGGATACTTGGAATTTCACTATTAAATCTTCCAACTGCTTAATAGGGACTGATGAACAAGTTTAATACACTTTCAGTAAGAGAAAGATGGACTAGGTATGATGTAAAAGGCCTTACTAAGGGGAAAATTGCCCTCTTCAGGAGCTAATGACCCACTGCCAATGATGTCAGAAGCTAGGTCCATGAACCAATATAATCAATAAATCTAAAGAACTCAGTCTGAAAAGACTTGGTAATTTTCAGATCCGTCCATCAGCAGAGAAATCCTTCATGGCCCAGCTAGAACATGTCATAGAAGTGATTCAGGAAGGGCGGGTGACCATCGCAAATAAATGTGGGAGACCAGTGGAGAGCCTCATGCTCCTGCAAGAAGTAGTACCCCCATGTCATGATATTTAAATGGCTGAAGCGAATTTGATCATACTAAGAACATACACAGAAAGAATGATAAACTACAAGAAGAATGGAAAAAGAATTCTGATTTTGTGATAGGATTGGAAGTCCTGCTTCAAAGAGTAGTAATAAAAAAATAACATGGAGACTATGGACTACACTAGACCAGTTCAAGTGATCAGGGTGCTGGTATATAGGTGGATATATAGGTGTAACTAGTGATATGTGCTTGACAAACACAGTTAGTTACATAGAGGCAGTGCATCTGGTCAGGGAACTGTGATCGACAGACCAGTACAGGAGATCATTGTACAAAGGAGCAATAGTGATTGACAGAATTAACCAAAACAACTAAAGGTGGTCCTGGGTGGCTCTAAGACATCTCAAATATGAGCTATAGATCAAAAGAGAGTGCTATTCACACCAGTCACATACCATCAAGGAAGGTTGGATCAGGCTTGTCCTCTAAGAGGGACAGATGGTCTTGGCACCTGAGGTTAATATTGGGAACATCATTGACTGAGTGCATCCAAAGAGGGAACAAGATGGGAGTATGTATGCTGTATATATTCTAGAAGAGTATACAACTCTGGTTTGTCAGAAGATAAAGACCACATATAGGGACTTGGCCATATTTGGGTTATGTGAGGGTGAGTGGAGCTTCCTGGAGAAGTTGTAGGTATTGGCAAGAAGGTGGAAACTGTGACTTTGACATATACAGACCTGTGTCAGCATTAGCTGAAATTAGCTGTAGCTTATTTAGATCAGTGGAAGGAATTGTAAGAGACTAATTGTAAGCTCAGGGTTTAAATATCCTGATAAGCCAGGCCTTCTGTATGGCTTACAGGAAAGTAGAGGGTAGTTCAGCAGAAATGAAGTAAGAAGCCTTGAACCTTATTCCAGATGTGGTACCCCTCTTTCAGTGTCTTCCCTTAGAATTTGGGTATCAGTGTACCCCCCTGAAGGTCACAGAACAAAGGTCACTAGGACTGATAGACTCTGAGCTGGGCTGAACTGCTGGACCCACTTATCCTGCTCCACAGTCCAAGATCCTTGTCAATGATCAGTCAAGACTGGGGAAAGCCCTAACCCTTCTGAGATGTGATTTGCACTAGACCTAGAGTGCAACATTCTCTTGCGACTCCCCAGGTGGCTTAGAGGACTGAATCAGAAGTCAGAAAGACCAGATTTCAAATCTGGCCTCAGATACTAGCTGTGTGACCCTGGGCAAGTCACAACCTCTGCTTCAGTTTCCTCAACTGTAAAATAGAGATAATAGCACCTGTCTTACAAGGTTGTCTTGAGGATCAAATGAGATATTTGTAAAGCACTCAACACAGTGCCTGACACATAACAGGTGCTTCATAAATGCTGATTCCCAGAGGTCCTCCAGTGTTTCTAGCTCTTTGCCAACACTCAAAATAGAAAGGAGGGGGCAACAATGAGGAGCTAAACAAATTCAAATGATAAATTTCCTAGAACTGGATCCAAACCAATCCTCTGTCTGGAATACTTCTAGGATCTGGAAAAACTCAGAAAGTGTTGCTTGCTAATTTGTTTATTTAACATTGTTAATCCTGTGCTAAATAAAATCTACATACAGCATTCAAGCATGTAGGTCTGTATCCATAAAGAACCAACAGTCAACTCTATTTTGCTAAACTCATATGACTAGGGCTCTCTGAAATAAAGAAAAAATTCAAGAAAGGCATGGCAGAGTTATGGCAATTACAGGAACTAACTGATGTGTTCCTGTTACAACAGTAGGTGGGGGCTCAGAGCTAAAACCACACATAACCCCTTGGTGATGAGCCAGTGCTGTCCCATAGAAAGAAGTGGAGCTGAGGGATAGATCACCAACTCTCTGGAAACTAGAGAGAGCATGACACTTACAGCACTTTGACACGTATAGACAGACTCTCTTGGCTTATTTCTCCAACTAGTGCTTACTAGCACTGGTACTCTGGAGAATAGTCACTACTCCTGCCCCTTGATCCTGAAAGGCAAGGGCAGGGGGCTATACTCTAACTGTGTGTTCATCCTTCGTTGCCAAAGAAGACCATGCCATCACAGAAATAATGGCATGACTTGCACTTGACTTTGTTTTTGAGTGAGGGAGAGCTGTGCAGGTCACTAGCCTCACTTCTCCTCCAGAACTATCTGAATCCACTGACCAGATATTCATCAGGATGACTGGAGATGACCCAGGATGAGGCAATTGGGGTTAAGTGACTTGCCCAAGATCACACAGCTAGTGAGTGTCAAGTGTCTGAGGTGAGATTTGAACTCAGGTCCTCCTGACTCCTGCACTGGTGCTCTGCACTGCACCACCTGCTGCCCCTACTGTAACTGTATTCTATCTCACAAACACCAATCTATTTTTTCTCCCATTATTGTCACTTGATATCAGTTAGCCAACCAGACTTAATTAGCTTTTAGAAAGAGGTATTTATGAGGGGATTCTGTGAAGATGGTGGAATAGGTCAGGAAATTCCAGGCTGTCAAGATTTTCCCCCACAAAAGAGATGAAATAAGCCTCAGGGGGAAGATAGAGTAGATACAAATAAAAAAGAGTAAGGGTAGAATCTAGTCCTCCTGGGACAATCAGAAAAGATCTGAAGAAAAATTCCAGGAGGAGGTTTGGATCCTGTGAAGAATAAACACCCCCAGACTAGGGACTGCTTAAACAACAAGCAGCAAACCCTGGGGTTATCTGGGCTGGGAAGCTGCCTCAGCCCCAAGCCTAGGAACTTTTATCCCCTGGGAAAGTGATGGGAGTTGGGTGTCTGAGCAGGGGAAGATTGAGGGAGCCTCTGCTGACAAGAAATGCCAGGCTCAGCTGTGCTTTGAAGACACAGCTGGGGGCAAGAAGGAACCAGAATACACCCTCCTGGTGATTGCAGAAGCAGTGGGGCGGGAATGCCACTGGCTGTGGCACTTACAGGAGGCTGTGGGTCTTGGTTGCAGTTCCAACCCAGAAGGGAGAACTGAAGAAGGATATGAGACCAGAGACACCACCCCACATGCCCAAGGACTAGAGGTGATCACAAAAACTAAGCTATTACAATTTTTTTTTTCAATGCAGAGGCAAAGGAGAAAAAATCCAACCATAGACAGTTACTATGTGAATAGAGAAGACCAGGGTTTGTCTTAAGAGAAGGATGCTGAAGCAAAGAAATCCTCTTCTACCCCAAATCATAATGTCAAATGGTCACCTGCTCAAAAAAAAATCATAGAAGAACTTTTAAAAGACTTCAAAAATCAAATGAGATAAATTGAAGAAAAACTTTAAAAAAAAATAAGAACAATCCAAGAAAAACAAGAAGATTATGAAAAAAAAGTCAACCAATTAAGAAAGGAGATACACAGTCTTAAGGAAGAAAATGACTTCTTGAAAATCAGAATTGGGCAAGGGAAAGCCAGTGAAGTTATGAGACCAAGAAATAATAAAACGCAAAGAATGAAAAAATAGGAGAGAATGTGAAACATCTCATAAGAAAAACAACTGATCTGGAGAACAGATCAAGAAGAGAAAACATAGGAATTTTTGGGCTACCTGAAAGCTATGATAAAAAATAAAGAATCTTATACAATAATACAAGAAATAATTAAAGAAAATTATTTGAGCATTAGAACAAGAGGGGAAAGTAGAAATATTAAAAAATCTACTGATCATCACCTGAAAGAGATACTATGAAGAAAATCCACTTTGACACATATAGACTCTCTTGGCTTATTTCTCCAACTCTAGATTCCTCTGGCTCAAGGATAAAATATTATGAGCAACAAGAAAAAAATAATTTAAATATGGTGTTACCACAATTAGAATCACACAAGATCTAGCAGCGGTGCCTTTGAAAGACCGCAGGTCTTAGAACACTATGTATCAAAGGAAAAAAGAACTGGGATTCTGCTATGCCCAAAGGGCTATAAAACTGTGTATACTCTTTAGTCCAGTAACACTGTTTCTAGGAGTGTATCCCAAAGAGATCATAAAAGAAAGGGGAAAGTACCCAGATGTACAAAAATATTTATAGCAACACTTTTTGTTGTGACAAAGAACTGGAAATTGGGGGGATGCCCATCAATTGGGGAATGGCTGAATAAGTTGTGGTATATGATTATGATGGAATACTGTTGTGCTATAAGAAATGATGAGCAGATGGACTTCAGAAAAACCTGGAAAGACATATGAATTGATGCCAAGTGAAGTGAGCAGAACCAGGAGGATGTTGTTTATAGTAACAGCTACATTGTGAGATGACTAACTTTGATAGACTTAGCTCTTCTCAGCAATGCAATGATCTAAGACAACTCCAAAACACTCATGATGGAAAGTGCTATCCACATCCAGAGAAAGAACTCGGGAGTCTGAATTCAGATCGAAGCATACTATTTGCTCTTTTTTTGTTGATGTTTTGTTTTGTTTCTTCTTTCTCATGGTTCCTCCCATGGTTCTAATTATTCTTTACAACATAGCTAATGTGAAAATGTTTAATATGAATGTATGAGTAGAGCCTGTATCAGATTGTGTGCCATCTTGGAGAAAGGAGAGGGAAAGGAGGGGGAGAAAATTTAAAACTCAAAATCTTATGGAAGTGAATGTTGAAAAGTAAAAATAAATAAATTTTTAAAAAATGGATCCAGTTGAAAATATACCCAGCAAAGCTAAGCATCATCCTAAATGGAAAATAAAATGGAAATTTAATGAACTGTCAGACTTTTAGGATTGTTAAAAAATAAAAAACAACCTGAACTTACTAGAAGATTTGACATACAAGAGTCAAGAGAAATATAAGGTACATACCAAAGACTAATTACAAGGGACTCAATAAAGACAGACAATTTATATGTTTTGTTTATGTAAAAAGTAAAACATATATCCAAGATTGTTAGTAGTAATTGGGGAAAGATTGGGGTAGACATGAGAATGATATGACTTTAAAAAGTAAAACTGCTTAGGAACAGCTTAAAAAAAATAGTTATCTTATACAAATGAGGTTCAAGAGGAAGAATCAACACAGAAGAATTAGAGAGGGGAGGAGGGCGGGTAATTCTGGAAACCTAATTTCATCAGGAATGGGTTCGAGAGGGAATAATACATATATATCTAGAAGAGTATAAAAGACTTCTAAATGCAGAAAGAAATAAATCACCCGGAGGAGAGGGAGAGGGGAGAGGGAATAGGTCAAAGGGGACGTATAGAAGGTTGTTTAGATTACGGGAATGGGAGGATAAGACTGGAATCCTGGGGGGGAGGGGCAGTAGGTTAAGTAATATAAGGGCAAGGTAGCAGGTAGAAGTAAAGTAAAGGAGTTAGGAGGGATAGGAAACAAGAGATACAAACATGAAAACAAAGATCAGAAGTAGAATTTGTTAAGGAAAGTATATGTCTACATGTATATGTATATATGTATGTATGGATATATGTGTGTATATGTGTATGTATATATCTATATATTAATATATCCATGCATAATTGTAGCCTTCTGGGGGGTAGGAAGGAAGAAGAGGAAAAGAATAAAGTAAAAAGTGCACAGCAGAGAACAAAAGAAAACTTAGAAGGAAGCAGAGAAAAGATGGACATCTCTTGACACAGTGTGTAGTATTTACTATAGAGGCTTTCTTGAAATTGAAATTTATTGCTAAATATTTTGAATCTTTTAATGTTCTGTTGTGTGCATGTGACATGCTTCTTTTCTTATGTTTTATTTGTTTCAATAATAAAGTTTATAATATGTTTCTTTTTCTTATTGTGTTTTTAAGTTTTAATAATAGAAAAAAGGTTTTTAAAAAAGGAACAGGTATTTACTAAGGTGGTATACTCACCAGCAAACGGTGAGGACCCCTTAATGATTCAAAACTCAATGGGGTCTCCTAAGAAGTTCTGGTCTGGAAAGGAAAGGAAAGCTTTTAGTGCTTAAGAAGTAGAAGGATTTAGCTGAAGAAAAAAATTCCACAGAGTCAGTGTAAAGCCTTCAGTTGATGAATGGGATGTGGGATGTGACCAAAGAACATCACATATAACCAGTGGTGTGTTGGTAAATGTTTAACAACCAGTTTATTTGCAGGCGCGGCGGATGATTTGTATTCATGACACTCTTTTAAGTTTAATCTGAATTTTTAATATATTCTCTGTCACTTTTTAAAGTCTAGACAACCAACAACACAAATCAACTCTTGATTTGTAGTACTAACCAGTTTCCGAGGTGTAAACGCTCATGTTGAAAATTTAACAATTGGCTCTCTTGATCAAATTCAAGTAGGCTCCAGGACACTCCTGCACATAATCCACTTCAATGACTCCTGAACTTTTAAAAATTCTTCTTGAAGAGTTGTCCTCTCAAAGACAGAAGTATACAGGATATATTAGTCCTCGACATCATCTTGGAATGCATAGTTCCTGTGCTCTAACTTTAGGGTCCCAATATCCTATGATTTGCAAGAACTACAAAATCTTTATCTGGGCTAATTTTGTAATTAGAGCATTACTTTACTTTACATTACTTGTAACAGCTGCTCCCATCCTACTTTACTTCCTATGATGACAAAGACAAAGGAGCCGCAGGGGAAGTCCTCAGGAAAAGTCTCAGGAAGTCAGAATCCTGTGGGCCTTGGACCTCTGTGAAGGGGTTATGTAGAGAAGCACCATGGAGAGAAGATATGGATGGCGATGTTCTGGGGCCAAACCCAGAAGCAGTTTTCTTGCTGGCTACGGAGCTGCAAGAGATGAATTGAACTTTTGTTTCCACAGAAAATATGTGGCATCTGTAATATCGGTGAAGAGCCTGGATCTAACAGCCTCTTTGTTCTCTGAGTAAACTCAGAGATTATCTCTTCCTATGTCAACAAGGCCAGATGGGGCTGACTTAAGAGCATTTTTTCTGTGTATGGCCATTAAAGATGAGACCTTTAACCTGAGACACTATCTTGAATAATGGGACTTTTTCTTAATATCTTATGGATACATACTATGTAATGGCATATTAATGGTAAAGAAAAGACACGCATCCTGGGTCATAATTTCAATTGACATTTTATCTATTAGTGACAAATTATTTTATTGTATTTACCACCTATTCAATTAAGATATCACCTAGCCTATTTGCCTCTTTAACCGAACTTTCAGATTGACATCAGAAAGATTGTACATCAACTAAGGAATTTCTTTAAAAGAATTTATAATGTCATGCTGTAAAGAAAATGAGGAATGTGGCAGGAGTGTAACCCACCCACCCACATGGGGTGGGTTTTAGTGAACCCTGGAATGCTGGCCAATTGGAGGCAGGTGGAAAATTTGAATTGAAAGTAGAGCATATTGCATTTATCTGAAGCAAATGAAGGAACTACCCATTCATTCATTCATTCACTCATTCATTCATTCATTCATTCAGGAATGAACGTAAAGATTAATACATAGTAAATGTCCTGACTTCGCAATGAATGTTGTCCTTTTTAGAATGAGCATGTTTCTCATAGAGCGCCTGTTGACCATAACAATGTGATACCATGAAATATTTTACATTAGTTTCTCTGCGACTTGTTAATTTCTCCACTGGTTGTACCTGTTTTGGGGGTGTATGAAGGTAGGGAGCTGGGCATAATTTTACTGTTAGTTACGTTGCCATTCTGTTTTAATTAATTAATTAAACCCTTTGCTAATTGAATTTGTGAATGGGAGACCATGCTCTGGAAAGGGGGCCCTAGTGACATAAGCTGAAGGAAGATTGAAGTTGTTGTCCCCCTTGATTTGGAGGTTGCTGCTTAAGACAGTCTAGTCACATGGAGTTGGGTTTTGGAGAGTGGAAAGGAGGTTCTCAGGGAGCTATGTACTTGGAAAGACTATAAGCCAGGGGTGAGGAGCCTGCGGCCTCAAGGCCACATGTCCTCTAGGTCCTTGGGTGCAGCCTTTTCCCTAAGTCCAAGTTTTACAAAACAAATCCTTTTATGAAGGGGATTTGTTCTGTAAAATTTGGATTCAGTCAGAGAGCCACACTTGAGGACCTAGAGGGCCACATGTGGCCTTGAGGCTGCAGGTTCCCTGCCCATGGTCTAAGCAAAGCATCCTTTGTAATATTTAGGTTGATGCAATTCCTTTGGCTCAAAAATCATATCTCTTCCTTTCCTTTTCCCCCTTTCCTCCTCCCCACTGCCTGCCACCATGCCTGAAATTTGGTACTTCTTTGTATTTCTCAGAATCCCCTATTATAATTCAGATTCATGGGGGGAGGGGTCATACCTCAAGTCTGAACCAAGGGGGAATCTACCAGAGAGAGAGAGAGAGAAGCAAAAGATGGCGGGGTTGGGGAACAACCATGAGAAATCATGTTTTTTCTAGATCCATTCATACTTAGGTGTGAGGATTGGAGAATAGAGCCTTGTATCCGGAATTTTTGTGCAACTCCATTGACGAGAATTTGAAATGCATTTTATATACTGGTTTCCTAAGATCTAGAGTTGGAAAGAAATGCCTAATTCAACTCCTTTATCTTACAGAGGAAACTGAGACCCAGAAAAGGTAGGAAAGTGACACATCTAAGTTTTCTCTGTTAATTTGAGACACTGGTTTCAAATCTTCACATCTGTTTAAAAAAAAAAGAAAATACTTGTCTGTTCCCATTTTATTTTTTTTAATTAAATTAAAATTTTTGGTCACATTTTAAGTTTCAAATTGTCTACCTCCCTCCCTCCCACCCCACCGTAGAGAAGACCACTATTTGACATATATGTATGCATACACATATACATATATAAAATATATATATATAAGACACATGTATGTAAAATAACACTATACATGCTTCTTTCCTCTGGAGAAGGATAATATCTTCCTTCATAGGGGCTTTCTAGTTGATTTGAATATTTTTGACGTTCATAATAACTTAGTCATTTACATTTGTTCTTCAAACAGTATTGTTGTTATTACATACATTCTCTCTTGGTTCTGCATTATTTCATGCAAGTCTCTTCATGTGTTTCTAAAATCAGCTAGATCATCATTTCTTACAACACAGTAGTATTCCATTATAATTGTACACCACGTTCAGCTATGCCCCTCGTGATGGGCTTCCCCTCAACTTCCAGTTCTTTACCACCACAAAGAGAGCTGCTACAAATATTTTAGAGCATTCCTTTTTCCCTGATTACCTTGGGAAACAGAACTAATGGTGGTATTTCTGGGTCACAGAGTATACATAGTTTTATAACTCCTTGGGCATAATTCCAGATTGCTCTCCAAAGTATGAGAGAAATGATTGTTAATAACCAATACCTTGGGAGATTCAGAGATCCCCCCTTTTTCTAAATTTCTTATTTTAAAGTTCTGTTTCTTGAAGGACATTACTGATAGTGAGATTACATTAATTCAGATTTAATCTAGGGTGGGGAAACCCATTGTGTTCTACTCAAGTTTGAGTGGAGACATATTCTTTTATTTTGGTTGTCCTTTCTTCTGGAAGAAATGACATCACTGTGCTAAAGTCAAGTTTCATTGTGTTGGACTGTGACCAGACCAATATAAGCCCAGACACAAATAGTTCGAGTGAACATTTGGGGTGGATATTCTAAATTTGTGCATCCTGTGTTTCCTTTGAGCTGTTTCAATTCTGCTTTGCTCCTAGGGCAACTAGGTAGTGCAGTAGATAGAGCACCAGTGCAGGAGTCAGGAGGACCTGAGTTCAAATCTCACCTCAAACACTTGACACTCACTAGCTGTGTGACCTTGGGCAAGTCACTTGACCCCAACTGCCTCATCCTGGGTCATCTCCAGTCATCCTGATGAATATCAGGTCACTGGATTCAGATGGCTCTGGAGGAGAAGTGAGGCTGGTGACCTGCCCTCACTCAAAACAAAGTCAAGTGCAAGTCATGTCAATATTTCTCTGATGTCATGGTCTTCTTTGGCAACGAAGGACCAACACACATTCTGTTTTGCTTGTAGAGCACAACACCTTCTCTGATGGGGGCACGTCATGCTGAGCCATTGTCTCCCATGTTACACAATCAATTCCAAAGTCCTTGAGAAAGACCTAGAGAGTGTCCTTGTATCACTTCTTCTGACTACTACGTGAACACTTGCCCTGTGTGTGAGTGAGATCATTTCTCCAAGGGTCACTGACACATGATGGTCTTTGGTCTAAGAGAGACAGCCATATGACTGTCCTTTTATTAATAACCTGCTAAAGTGATGAAATTATCCAGAAATTATGTCTCTTGAACATTTTTAAATGTCGCAAGGGGTTGGATCAATTCATATTCCATCAACAGCATCCCAATTTTCCAAGATCCCTTCCTACATTTGTCATTTTCCTCTTCTGTCATTTTGATATCTGATCTGATAGGTGTGAGATGATATTTCAAAGCTGTTTTTCTTTGCATTTCTCTAAGCAATAATGATTTAGAGCATTTTTTCATATGACTATATATAGCTTCTCCCATTTTAGAAGTTAAAAGTGATTACTGTACATTTTTCTCTACCAATTGCCGGTTTGGGTCTTATAGCATAGGAACAAACATAAAATTCTTTTGATTTTGCAGATCTTGTCCTGGAAGATAGCTGAGACTTTGAAGACAAGATTGATGTCGTGGTTTTCCTGTGGTACCTAGTAAACCGTTGCTCCTTCAGGAGCTCAAGATATTACCAAAGTAACTTCCTTTCATGCTCTGGAAATCTAGAATTCTAATAAATCTATGTATAAAATTATAAATGCTCATTGAGTCCCAAGTTCATGGTGATCTGGACACTACCTTCCCTACTTTCCATTTGCTTGGCATATACACAATTGTTTATAGTTCTCTCCCCTCCCCCATTAGAATGAGAACTCCTTGAGGGCAGGAACAATGTTTTTACCTTGTTTTTTTAATCCCCCAAACTTAACACAATGTGTGGCACCTAGCAAGTGCTTAATAAATGTTTGTTGATTGACTGACTCTGCTCTCAAATCCTTCACCTCCTTGTCCTATTTCTCACTCATCCTTTTCCAAACCCTAGCCTTCATTATTTCCACTACTTGAGTTCTCTGTTCCTACTTGTGGGCTGCTCTGGACAGCTAGAGAAAGTCATTCAAGTGCACTAACTAGGTACATCACAAATTGACACTCTCCAACTTGAATTTGGCTCTTTGGGTACCAAGGCTATCTTTTTCTAAAATATATTTATTTATTTTTAGTTTTCAATATTCACTTCCATAAAATTTTGAGTTCCAAATTTTCTCTCCATCTCTCCCCACCCCAAGATGACCTATAGTTTAATATAGGCTCTACATATACATTCATATTAAATATATTTTCAGTTAGTCCTGCTGTAAAGAAGAATTAGAACCAATGGAAAAAACTACAAGAAAGAAGAAACAAACAAAAAAGAGAGAGACAGAGAGCAAATAATATGCTTCCATCTGCATTCGCACTCCATAGTACTTTCTCTGTATGTGGATAGCAGTTTCCGTCATGGTCCTTTGGAGTTATCTTAGATCCTTGAATTGCTAAGAAGAGGTAAGTCTATCAAAGTTGGTCATCGAGCAATGTTGCTGTTACTGTGCACAATGTTCTCCTGGTTCATCTCAGTGGTGAAGTGGATAGAACAACTGACCTTTGAGTCAGGAGAACCTGAGTTCAAATTTGACCTCAGATACTTAGTGTTATGTGACCTTGGATAAGTCACTTAACCTTAATTGCCTAAAAAAAAAAAAGAATTAAAAAAATGGGATTTAAAGGAAGCCAAGAAAGGCAGGAAAAATGAGGAAGGAGAGAAATTGCAGGCATGGGATACTGGCAGTGAAAATGCCCAGAGTTGGGAGATGGAACATTTTGTGAAAGGAACAAGAAGGAAGCCACCGTCACTAGCTCCAAGAGTCTGTGAGGGGATGGTAGTGAGTAATATGAAAGAAGACTGAGAAGGTGGGAATAAGACAGGTTATAAAAGGCTCTAAAAACCAACCGCTAGATGGTGAAGTGGATAGAGCACCTACCCTAGAATTAAGAGGTTCAAATCTGGCTTCAGACAATTATTAGCTGTGTGACCCTGGGAAAGTCACTTAACCTTTACTATCTAAAAAGCAAAAACCAAACAGGATTTTATATTTAATCCTGGAGGTGACAGGGAGCCACCTGTCACCTCCAGTTGATTGAATAGGGGAGTGCTGTGGTCAGGACTGTTACTTTACAAAGGTCAGTTTGACAGTTGAGTGAGTGAGGAGAGACTTGAGACAGGCAGACTCATCAATAGGTTATTGAAGTAGTCCAGGCATGAGATGATAAGATAATAAGAGTGGTGGCCATGCCATTACCTAGGTTATGAGTTGGGTACCTGGGAGGATTGTGGTATCTTTGACAGTGAAAGGAAAAATTAGGATGACAGGAGAGTCTTGAGGGGAAAGATAATGGGTTGAGTTTTGGACATGTTGAGTTTAAGATAGCCACAGGTGTTACAGTTTGAGATATTCAATAAGCGATTGGAGAGGGGAGACTGTAGGTCTGGAGAGAGGTTAGGGCTGGATAAATAGATCTGTAAATCAGCATAGAGAGGATAATTGAATCCACCGGAGCTGATGAAATCACCAGTTGAAATAATACAGATGAGAAGAGGGCCCAGAAGGGGCACACCCATGGTTTTAGTGGGCAAAACATGGATGAAGATCTGAAGGAGACTGAGAAAGAGTGGTCAGGCAGGTAAGAGGAGGAAGAACAGGAAAGAGAAGTATCATGAAAATCTAGAGAAAAGGGAGTGAGAAGGGAAAGGAGGGTGATCAACAGTGAGAGAGGTCAAGAAGAATGAGAACTGAGAAAAAGCCATTGGTTTGGAAAGAGTTTTTTATTTGAATGCTGAGATCAGAAGCTCAGCTCCAGAGAACCAACAACCCCTATTCCTTTGTCCTGTTGATGTTCATCCCTTTGAGATCCCAGCCCTTTGTTCCTACTCTTGTGCCAGTGAAAAGAGATGGTGGAAGGTACCACATCATCCTGATAACGTACACTCTAAAATCCACTCTCAACTGTGCCCTTACTATGACAAGGCAATCTTTTTTTTTCTTCCCTAATTGATTCTCTATCTCACTCCTTGCAGAAGTTATTTGCAACTTTCTTTTCTCTCCTTAAGCATCTCACAGTCTTCCACCCTCTCATTTGAGGATCTTCTTTACTGAAAGGAGGTCGTTTGACAGAAGTTGTCTTCTCCCCTTCTGTTCATCTCAGAACTTCTTGATGTCTTCACCCACTGTTTCCTTCTCTTCAATCTTTGATAAAGAGGTGTCCCTTCTCCTTCCCAAAGTTAACCTCTCTATACATGCCCTTGATCTCATCCCTTCTACCTTCTCCAGCAGATTACTCCCTCAATTGCCCCCTTCCCTCTCTCTCATCTTTGACTTTTCCAAGTTTACTGGCTTCTTTCCTTACTGCTTTCAAACATGCCCAAGTATTCCCCTTTTAAAGAACCTTTATTAGACCCTACCATTCTTTCAACCCATCTTCTTGTCTCTCCTCTGTTTCTCAGTCCAACCTCTAGTAAAAGCTATTTGCACTCATTTTCATCATGTTTTTTCTCTTAATTCCTCAGTCTTTTGCAATCTAGCTTCTGATTTCATCATTCCATTGAAACTGCTCTCTCCAAAGTTACCAATGGTCTCTTAGTTGCTGGATCTGATACATATTCACATATATAAACATGTATATGTATATTTATATACACATACAGATATATCCAATCTTTTTTGACAAATCTTGTCATTTGAATCACCATATTTCTTGTATCTACCCCCTTCTTTTTACTCATTCAGCTACCACCTTGGTTCAGAACCTCATCTAAACTATTGCAATGACACCCTAATTTGGTCTTCCTGCCTTGAGTCTCTCCCCATTCCAGTATATTGTCCACACAGCTGCCACAATGCTTTTCCTTAAACATAGATCTGCCCACATCACTCTACTACTCAATAAACTCAAAGGGTCCCCTATTGCCCTGGGGATAAAATGTAAATTCCTTTGTTGAGCTTTTAAAAACCATCACAACCTAGTCTCTTTCCAAACTCATTGTACCTTGCTACTCTTCCATACTATGCAATCCAGCCAGATCGGCCACTTCTCTGTTCCTACCCCTCAATTCTAACCCTCAATTCTAAATGCTGTCCATTCTACTCCTTTCCCACCTCACCTCAACATGAACCCCTCTCTTCCTCAAGACATACCTCAAGTACCACTTTGTGTATGAAACTTTTTGGGGGTCAATTGTTTTTAGTTGTGTCCAATTCTTTGTGACCGCATTTGGGGTTTTCTTGGCAAAGACACTAGAGTGGTTTGCCATTTCCTTCTCTAGCTCATTTTACAGATGATGACACTGAGTCAAATAGGGTGAAGTGACTTACCCAGGGCCACACAGCTAGTTAGTGTCTGAAGCCAGATTTGAACTCAGGAAGATGAGTCTTCCTGCCTCCAGGTCTTATTTACTGGGCTACCTAACCTCCCTCACATGAAACCTTTTCTGATCCTCAAAATGCTAGTTGCTACCTACTTAGCTACTTTGTACTTAACTGGTTTGTATCTATTCTAAATTTACTTATCCATATATTTACTGTTTTCCATGATAGAATATAAACTTCTTGAGAGGCAAGGTTGTTTCTTTCTTTGTATTTTTAACGTCAGCAGCTAGCACAGAGAGGCACTTTATGAATTCTTAATAATTAACTGATTGCCAGGAATTGAAGTCAACCTTATTGGCCTCTATTCTCTTCCCTTTTTTGAAAACCAGGACATTCACCCTTTTCCAGTGCTGTGATACCTCACATCAGTTACTCTCACTCTGATGTGGCCCATCTACTGAGATGGTTTTACTGGGGTGAGGCTACTGTGCATGTTACAGTTTTTTGGAGCCACAGGTGAGAGCTGAGAGCCAGGTAGGCACCAAAGGTGGATGAGCAGCTCTGAAAAGGGCTCAGCAAACCCTCATATTAGAGGAGCTAGTCGTCCCTGAACAGCCCATTCACTCACAGAGCACACTGGGAAATTTCCTGTGATGCCCAGGTACTGGGCAGGGGAATATCTAGAGACTCTATCTTCTGTTATTCCATCCACCTGAAGAAAAACCAAAATGCAAACTATTGGACAAATGCCCAAATGTCTTCAGGGGCAGTCCCAACCTGCTATGTAAGAAAAGGATCCCAATGTACTTTCACTTCAAGGCTGTGAGGAACAGAGCACATAATATCTTCATTTCATAGGAAGAAAGTTGAAAGATCAAATGACTTGCCCAGAGCTATATAAGCAATTAGAGTTCCTGTCCTGACCCCTGGCACTCCTTGTTCTTGTACTTTTCCCCATTATTTTCTCCAAAGAGAAATGTTTCAAATGTAACTTACAGAACTTCAGCTAAGAACTAGGGATGAATAGGGCTGAGGTTACTATAGCTAAACAAAACATTTATTAAGCTCTTGCTAAGTGCTAGAGAAACAAACACAAGATAACCTTTGTCTTCATTTCTCACATACGTGGGAAACTGAGCCAAATTTATAAAACTAAGAGCTATTCCCCAATTGATAAATGGCCAAAGGATGTGAATAGACATTTTTCAGAAGAAGAAATAAAAACTATCAAGTCACATGAAAAAATGCTCTGAGTCACTAATAATTAGAGAACTAGAGAATTTTGATTATTAGAGATATTCAATTTAGAGAATTAATTAGAGAATTTAAGAGAATTTCAATATTAGACTTTCTAATATTCTAATTTCTAATATTTTGAAATATTAGATTTCAATTATTAGACAATTAGAGAATTTATAAAATTAGAGAAATTCAAATTAAAACAACTCTGAGGTACCACCTCAATGCCTATAAGATTGGATGTGACAATTTGGAACTCTGCCCAAAGGGCTATCGAACTGTATACCCCTTGACCAAGAAATGCCATTAGTAAGTCTGTGTCCCAAAGAGATCAAAGAAAAGGGAAAAGGATCTATGTGTACAAAAGTGTTCATAGCAGTTTGGTTTTTTGTTTGTTTGTTTGTTTGTTTGTTTGTGGTGGCAAAAGATTGATAACTGAGGGGAGGCCCATCAGTTGGGGAATGGCTGAACAAAATGTGGTATACGATTGTGATGGAATACTATTGTGCTATAAGAAATGATGAGGGGGGTGATTTCAGAAAAACCTGAGAAGACTTATATGAACTGATGCAAAGTGAAGTGAGCAAAATCAGGAAAATATTGTATATAGTAACAGTAATATTGCAATGATAATCAACTATGAAAGACTTGGCTACTGTGATCTAGACAATGATCCATGACAATTCCAAAGGACTCATAATAAAAAAGAAATGCTGTCCACCCCTAGAGGTATGATTAACTTTAAGTGCAGATTGAGGCATTCTCCCACACACACTTTATTTTTCTTTTTTTTTTAAACAACATGGCTAATGTGGAAATACGTTTTGCATGACAGAAAAAGAAAGATAATCCCTGTCTTCAAGGAACTTCCATAGGGGAAAACCTGAAGGGGAGCTGGGAAGGCAAGAAGGGTACCTAGTTTGGAGCTGGTGCCCTGGAAATGAGGTGGAGTCCTTGTTCCAGGCAAAATAAGGCAAAAGCTCACTATGAGAGCCCAGGGTGTTTCAGGGGCAGAGCTTGGGAATGGGGATACAAGGGGAAGAGAGGGATGAGAAGATGGTGAAGATATCATGGTCTGGAGCTAATGACCAGATAGCCCATATTGCCTCTGGCACTGATCTCATCTTCTTCCCCCAACCCCATCCCATATTGGTCCTTAGCATGCATAGTATGGGTTCACAAGCCAGACATCTTGTCAAGGCCAGTTTGCCCCATTGAAAGGAAGCACTAGGAGAGGAGGTCATCGGAGGGACATCTCAATGGAGGGAGTGGGGAATTAGCTAATATACCAAGAGGAAGGAATATTCTCCCCCACCCCTCATATGGGCCACTGGGCAAAGCCTTGGCTGCTCCTTTGTCTTTCCATATGAATTTAAATGCCACCTGTTATACTTAAGTAGTTAGCAGGTACAGAGGAAAGATCTCTGGGTTTGGAGACTGAAGACCTGGGTTCGAATCTTGGCTTTGCCACTTACTAACTGTAGCCTTGGAGACAACACCCTACTCTTTTGAGACTTCCTTTTCCTCATTTGCAAAGTGGAGGTGGTAATTCATTCTTTACCTCACAGGGTTGTTGTGAGAAAAGTTTAGAGGGAGAAATATCCAAGCTGATGAAGTCTCTCATGCCCTTAGAACAAAGAAAATCACAATATGAGAAGATGTGTTTATACAACTCAGGGTTAACATTTTGCTTCGTTGAATGCAGGGTTCCACAGCCCCCAGGGAGTCTGTGGATAGATTTCATGGAGTCCATGAACTTGGATGGGAAAAAACTTACATCTTTGTTTCAGTATAATTGGTTTTCTTTTTAATCTTATGCATTTCATCTTGTGCACTTGAAAACACTATTCTGACAAGGGGTCCATAACGGGTCTGCTAAGGGTGTCCAGACTATGACATATAGGAAAAGGTTAAGGATCTCTGACCCAATAGAACATACCACACTCTGCCCCAGGAGACTCATTTCCCTAAAACCACTCCAATCCCTCTCTGACTCCTCCTTTTAATGGTGTACTACTCCTTCCCCCTCTCCAGCTGGACAGGTTTTTAGTGGAAGGCATTATTTTCTGAGAAGTTTGATAAAGTATTGATTAAATTTCCTTCTTTGAATAAGTCTGAGAAGGGTTTTAGACTAGAGAAATATTTATTTCTCAATATTTTTAGTTGAACTGAGAAGGTTCAGTTTTAATATGTTTAATCAGTTTTAATATGATTCTGTACAAGTGGGTGGGAGGCAGCCAGTGCCAAAGCATGGCGAGTGGATTATTTACTAAGTTTTTTTCTCCTCCCTCCCAAAGAGCTTTTGTTTGTGTGGGTTATGTTTATTGATATTTGCTGTTATTAATAGCTAGCATTTATACAGAGCTTTCAAGATCTTATCTCATTTGATTCTCCCAACAACCTGGAATGTAAGGGTTATTATTATTCCCATTCTATAGATGAGGAAACTGAGGTGGACAGAGTGACTTACCCAGGATAACCCAGACAGCAAATGTCTGAGGGAGGATTTCCATGCAGCAATTTAGAAATTGTTAAAAGTTTTTTTTGTTTTAACCTCAAACTTTAGATCAAAGACCCTTTGAAAGGGTCTCCTGGTCACTCAGACCACACTTTAAGAACCGATAATCTAGCCCAACTTTTTACAGAGGAGGAAACTGAGAAGAGAGCCAGCTTGTTCAAATTCATACGAAAAGTCATGAACAGTGCTGGGATCCAAATCCAAATACAACATAGCTCTTTCCAGTACATGAGACTGACAGCTTCCTGAGGATGGGGACCTTATCTCTCCCCTCTTCTGTGTTGGACGGTAGCCTCTAGCGTGCAGCGAATATTCAGCCTGGACTTGTGCTTAGGTGATCAGTGGCACTTTTGAGTGCGTAAGAAGACTGATGGTGGTGTAGAGAGGCAGCTCTCCACCTCCACTCCCAATGGATTAAAGAGCCCTGGGTTCCAATGTTAGCTCTGCTAGGGACGTGATATGTGATCTTGAAGAATTCTCTGGGTCTTAGTTTCGTCACTTTCTAAAGATCACTGGGGTGGGAGGGTTCTTGTCATCCACCAGTGCACCCCACATGTAGGGTGGGACTTTGAAACTCAGAGCACTTGACCTGAACCTTCCCTTGCCTCCTCCGCACACCCCTCCCCCCATCCCCAATCACAAAGACAAGAAATTTTGCCAAGGATTCCGATGGGACATTTAATGTTCGTTAGGAGTGGACAAGGTTTTGGCCATCTCCCAAAAATCCTTTCTCCCTCCCCCACCCCATTATGTGAGCTGGGCGGGGTGTGCTGCAAGTGGCGGGGCTCAGTTAGAGAGGAGCCCCACTTCAGTAATCCCAGCCAGGGGTGTTGCTCATTTGGAGAGGGAGGGAGGGACTTCAGATTCTTTTAAATCCAGCTGCCAGACCCCCAGACTTGCTAGAGCTAGAGAGAGGGCAGGATGCAGAGCTTCCACTACCTCCCAGCTGTGTTCCTCCTCTTCACAGCTGCCCAGCTGAGCTGGAGCCTAAAGGATGAGGAGAAGCAAATAGTGGTGCAACTTCACAACCTGTACCGATCCCGGGTCTCCCCACCTGCGACCAATATGAAGAATATGGTAAGCTGAGGAAGACCCCTCCTCCACTTACAATGTAAAACTCCCAAAGTGGGCTAAGCCTAGGAGGAGACTAATGAGGGGGTGTAGTCTTCTCCTCCCTGGAGGGATCCAGCTACCTGGGCTGGAGGTACAATACAATCAGAAGACCTAGGTTTTTCACGTGTTAAATTGATATCCCATCACTTGCCTTCTCAGTGGGTGTGGGAGGGAGTGGGATGGAGGGAGAGAATTTGGAACTCAAAATTTAAAAAGAAATGAATGTGGAAAATTAATAAATTGAAATGTTTTTAAAAAACAAAAAACCTAGGTTCTGGCCTCAGCTCTGCTGCTTATTAGCTATGGGACCTTGAGTGAGTTACTTAACCTCACTGGGCCTGAATTTGCAGCTGCAGAGTCAGGATAAAACTGTTTGGCCCCTGCCTACCTCACAGAGAGAATCTGGAGTCTGAAAGACCCAGTTCAAACCTGGCCTGTGGCACTTATTAACTGTAGAGTCTAGAAACCTGGGTTCCAGTGTTAGTTGTGCTAGGGACATGATGTGTGATCTTGGATGATTCTCCAGACCTAAGTCTCTTCACTTTTAAAATGAACAACTCAATGTTCCCTGAGATCATTTTCTGCTCTAACATTCTTTGCTTCTCTGGACCTCAGTTTCCTCTTCTGTCAAAGTGATAGAATGGTTGCTCCCTCCACCTTCCTTTCTCCTACCTTACAGGCCTGTTGTAAGGGATGTGCTTTGTAAAACGAAGCAATGTAGAACTGTGATTTTTTAGGGTCCTCTCTCTGATGGGCTGTGGAGTGGGGAGGGTGTTGGAACCATGGGCCTATTGGGTAGGAGAACTGAATCTGCAGGGGCCCACAGATATTGGAGAAGCCTCTGTCAGGTTTCAGTGGAGTCAGTGTATTTTTGGAACAAAGGTCTCTAAGACTGAGCAGGAGGCTGAGGTGTGTGTGGGGGGTGGGTTTGCACTGTGACGGGGTCTGGGAATGGGGTTACAGCCAGCACAAGACTGGGAGCCCCAGAAAGGGCAGGACCAAAGTGGGATTGGGATTGTCAGGGATGGGGTCAGAATAGAATCAGATACTGGGATAGATTTGGGACCAAGTCAAGGATCACTGAGTCATAATCAGAGACTCTGGAAGTAGAGGGGACCTAGGAACCAGTTAGTCCAACCCCTTTGTTTTACAGATGAGGAAACTGAGGCCCAGGAAGGTTAAATAACTGACCCAAGACTATTCAAGTAGTAAGTGACTGAGCAGGGGTGGTGCTGGGAAAGGTCCAACTGGGATCAGGGTGAGGTTGGAGCCCTGCAAGGGCATGATTCTAGGGTGGGATGGCTTCTTACTAAAGCTGGAAATGAGCTGGAAGAGTGGTGTTCTAAACTTCCCTATGCCACAGTTATGTGGTTTCATCTTTGACTTTCTTACTCTGCTGGAAAAGGCAAACCTATGGACTTGAGCCAGAAATGGGAAGTCACCAACTTTTCTAGGCACGGATGGGCAATAACCACTGTCTGAGTCACCCTTTCTATTCTGTACCTTCTCTCTCACCCATTATCCCTTAAACCCCCTAAAACAATCCCAAGGTTACTGGGAAGGCCCTTTGACTCTGTTCAGCTTTGGGGCTAGGTTGGGAATGGGCAGGGTGGGGTGGAGGAGGGAGATGGGTAACATGGCACCAAACCTGGTTGTGGTTTCAGTCTCCTCCCTCCAGGATGGCAACCATGGACATTAAGACTGGAAGAAACCTTGGAGCTTAGTCCAGTCTGCTGAGAGCTCTGTGGAAATGGTGTACTGAGGTTTGGTTGTCATCCAGGATAGAATCTTTCCAGCTTTCCCCTATTTCCTGAGGCCAGTCTGGTTTCAGTCCTCCTAAAGACGGAGAGAGAGCTGTTCTTTCTTTCACAAATGAAGATAAGAAGGCACAGGGCAGCTGGGTGGTGCAGTGAGTAGAATACCTGCCCTGGAGTCAGGAGGACCTGAGTTCAAATCCGACCTCAGACACTTGACCCACTTACTAGTTGTGTGACCATAGGCAAGTCACTTAACCCCAACTGCCTTGCCTTCCAAAAAAAAAAAAAAAGATACGAAGGTAAAGGTGAGGGAAGCTTCTCCTAGTCTGTAAACTAAGGGAACAGGAGGGTGATCAAAGCAGAAAACAAATGCTAAAGGAAGACCCAGAATCTACAACCCTCCTGATGTAGGTAGGCACTCTTTGGGCATTTAAAGCCCATCTTCTAAGAGACAGTGGAAAGCTCACTGGCTCTTTAGTCTAGGGTCTTGAGTTCTAATCCTCCCTTTCATTCACTACCTGTTTGATGTTGGGCAAGTTGCTAAGCCTCTCTCGGTCTATATAAAATAATAAGGATGGGCTAGATAGTCTCTCAGGTCCCTTGGTTTCTGAGATCAATACACATTATTTTCCTTCACACATTGTCCATGTCTCTCATCTCCTCCATGCCTTGAATGCACTCCTTCGTTTCTGTATCTTAGAAAATCAGACTTGTCTGAAGACCCAAGTGCTACCTTGTTCACAATGCCTCTCCTGATGCTCTGCCCTGTTCTCCCCCCACCCCAACTACATTGTTAGATGTTGTTGTTCAGTCATTTCAGTCATGTTTGACTCTCCCTGACCCCATTTGGGGTTTTCTTGTCAAAGATAATGGAGAAGTTTGCCATTTCTTTCTCCAGTTCATTTTACAGATGAGGAAACTGAGGCAAATAGGGTGAAGTGACTTGCCTAAGGTCACACAGTTAGCAAATGTCTGAGGCTGGATTTGAACTCAAGATGAGTCTTCCTGACTCCAGGACCAGTGCTCTCTGTACTATGGCGCCACCTAGCTGGCCCCTGTTGTTGGTACCCTCTCACTTCAAAAAAAAGATCTCTGTAATTTTTATATTTTCGGTATTTATATATATTTTGTATTGACTTTTCTGTGTACATGTTTCCCCTGGTAGAATGTAAACTTCTTGAGTAGAAGGGTCAGACCATTTCATTTTTGTCTTTGAATCTTCAGTGCCAAGTTCAGTGCCTACCACATAGCCAGCATTTAATAAATGATTAATTAATTGACTAATAGGAGGTAGGTTGAAGAAAATGGAAAAATTGGCAGCTAGGTGGCTCAGGGACTAGAGTGCCAGGCCTGGAGTTAGGAAGATTCATCTTCCTGGGTTCCAATCCAGACTCAGGGACTTACTAGCTGTGTGATCCTGGGCAAGTCACTTCACCCTGTTGCCTCAGTTTTCTCACTGTAAAATGAGCTGGAGAAAGAAGTGGCAAACCAGTCTAGTATCTTAGCCAAGAAAGCCCCCAATGGGGTTACGAAGAGTAGGACGCTAATGAAAATGTATCAAACTGAACAAAAGCCAGAATCTTCACTCCCAGAACAGATTTTTCACCCCACAGTTCAAGTTAAACTGTGTGCTAGGATTAAGAAATAGGTGTTAGTCACCAGCAGCCAGGGCCAGTTTTGGGGCAAAGATATGAAGAACAGGAAGTATGTCTTCCCACCTTCCCTCCTACCTTTTTAGCTCTGACTTTGTCCTCTGGATTTCCTCCCCCTTCTCCCCCCATTCCCATCCTCTGCCCAAAGTCACCCCTCCCCACCATGCTATGTACAATGGGCTTGGAATAGCTGGAAAAAGGTAATACGAATATGTGTAAGACGTATATCATTTATTTAGTCTATGGAAGGTGTATCCCCCAGTAGAATGTACGTTTATTGAGTACAGAAACCGTTTCATATTTCTCTTTTAATTTCACCGATGCCTGGCCCAAAACACTTGTTAAATTGAATTGCATGATGGTTAAGTCCGCAATCGCTGCAAATGGTTATTAATCACTTGAAAGAAAATTGGATTTGGAGGAAAAAGAACCTGGGTTTGTACTCCAACCAGATCAGCTACTTGCTACCTGAGGTGGGGTTGGGAGGTATCCAGCATTGGAGGGAAGAGAGTGGAACAGTTACTTTCCATCTTTTCCCCTCAGTCTTCTCATCTATTAAGATCGGAACATTAATGATATTTGCACCAATGACCTCCTAAGGTTGTTGTGATGATCAAAAAGATAATATTTGGGAAAGATCTTGTCAATGGCAAAAATTGTTAAGAGCTGATTAAGAAGGAATAGGGGATTAGGATTCCCATGGTACTTTGCCTTTTAATTTTTTTATTAATTTTTTAAAAACTTAAATACACAATAAGAAAAGAAAAAGGAACATTATAAACAAATATAAAATAAGAAAGGAAGAAAAAAGCATTGCTTTATGCACAGCAGAATGTGAGAGGATTCAAAATATACAGCAATAAATTTCCATTCCAAGAAAGCCTATATAATAAATACTTCACACTGTGTTCAGAGTTGTCCAACTTTTCTTTGCTTCCCTCTAAGTTTTCTTTGGTGTACTTTGCATTTTAATAAAGGACTCAGAGAAACCCAAATGTCTTAACTCTCAAAGGAATGACTTTAATGGTGGGATTTCAGGCAGAGGAGAAAAGCATTTGGCAGAGAGTGGAAGCCGTCCCCTAGAGCCCCATCTTGTTTAGTCTGCCTTCCTCTCCTCAGAGGGTTTCAGATCCTCTCTCAACAGTGCCCTGGAAGTCCATCTGACTCTCCAGCTGCTTGGTCAGTGGCCAAAGCAGCAGGACATGACTCCACAAGGGTGGAGCTGAGGATGAGGAGCCAGGAGAACCCTTTTCCAGGCCTAGCAGACAAAGCCAAAAGATCATGGAGTTTAATTGGATCCAGTTTCCCCAGAGCTCTGGCTTGGGAGGTCTTATTAACCCCTTCACTAGCTCAATTGGTCTCTCCCTGGAATCTGCCCACTCCTTGACCAGCTGCAGTCATTCTGCCTCCTCTGGCCTTTACACACACAATGGACAATCACCTAAAAGCATGTGATCTAAAGTCTAATCAGTTTCCCTCCATACCTTGAAAGAAACCATCGTTGGAAAGTATAAATGGCACAGGATTTAGAATCAGGGGACCTGGGTTTGAATCTTATTCCTGCCACTTATTTTAGCCTTGGGCAAATCACTTCTCCCTTATTACACTTATTTAGTTTTCTCTTCTGTAAAATGAGGGATTGAAATAAGGTCCATTCCAGTTTAAAAACCTATGATCCTGTATTCCTGCATTCCCTATTCTCACACCCTTCTCCATATGCCTGAAATTCCACCATTAGGGGATAATTCCTTTGGGTCTTTTAGGCTTTTCCATATTCCCCTGGCACTAGGGGATTAGCTGACATCGAACTGGGCAAGATATTTGCAGGAGTAACATGAGATATATTCTTGCAGGAATGAAGGAGAGACTTGGGAAGAGCCAGGATAGAAGGGGAGAAGAAACTGATGGGAGGTGGGAAAGCAGACACACAATTAGGTTTACTTTTTGCCTCGATATGCGGAAGAGGGGAAAGTTGGGAGAGGTGGGAAGAGATACTATGGTTACTCCTAGGGAACAAGGATGCTGAGGGACATGTAGCTACCACATAGTAACTCACTAGTTGTCCACAAGGTGGTGCAGTGACGACACATAGTTTAATGCAAAAAATAATATGCCAAGAGCCTGGAATTCTTTTAGAGATTTTGGATGATTCTTGGTGAATCTGGGGGTCCTAGCAAGCCTAGACCACACGAACCCACCGATGAGAACCTACTAGGATCACTGATGAACTCTCCACACATGACAGTTGTGTTTGGGTCCAGGTGCAGATCTCCATTGCTCAAGGACTGACCCAGGTTCACATGCATTATGGGGAGGAAACATAGTATAGTGATTTCCAACCTTTATAAGTTTGAATACCCCTTTATAATATTGAAAAATTTCACCAGCCCCCACACAATAGCAGTTGTACTATTAATATCCATTGATGGAGAAAACACAAGACAACAAAAAGCTATTACGAATTCAGTAAGCCTTAAACGAATTAGTGTTTTATTAATCATGATAGTACATTTGAAAGATGGTGGTACATAGGTATGTAAAACATTTTATTTGTGGAGGGAATTCCCAGTGAGAAAACTCCATCTCCCAATAGGATCATAGACTTAGAGCAGGCGGGGACTACTCTGCAATTTATGATTTTAATGACTTTTGCAGAGCCACAAAGGTGCTAGGCATCAGAGGCAGTTCTCGAACCCAGGTCTTCTGCAATCTGAGGTTGGCTCATCTACTAACCCACAGTTGCCTCAGAAGATTTGCATAAGGATTCTTCTACCCCTTCAGATAACTCCTGAGCCTCCCAAAGATCCAAGGTCCACAGGTTGAACTCACTCATTTAGTAGAAAAGGTGCTACCCTTGGAATAGAAAGACCTGACTGATTAAGTTCCAGCTGTGCCGCTATCTGAGCTTTGTGACTTTGGTCTTTCCCTTTGAGGGGCAGTATGGGTAGAATGATGGGGCAGCTAGGTGTCCTAGTGTATAGAGCACTGGGTCTAGAGTCTGGGAAGACTCATCCTCCTGAGTTCAAATTTGACCTCAGACACTCCCTAGCTGTGTGACCCTGGGCAAGTCACTTCACCGTTTGCCTCAGTTTCCTCATCTGTAAAATGAGTTGGAGAAGGCAATGGCAAACCACTCTAGTATGTTTGCCAAGAAAACCCCAAATGGGGACATGACGAGTCAGACATGACTGAACAATAATAACATGGTAGAGTAGGTAGGGCACTGGATGTTGGAAAGACGTGGACTCCAATCCTTCCTCATACACTTATTAGTTTTGTGCTTGGGGTCAAATCATTTAACTTTTATGTCACTCAGTTTCCCCATCTGAAAATTAGGAGGAGGGATTTGACTCATCAGCCTCTAGGGTTGCATCTAGCTCTGAATCTATGAGCACTTCTGAGCCCCATTAAGCCTCATTCACCTGTAAAATGAGGGACACTAGACGTTCTCTAGGGTGACGTTCAGTTCTGCCATTCTGAGAATCTGTGGATGGGTCCTTTCTGTGAGCAGACAGCTTTGATTATATGAACCCTCCTCCCCTAACTGGTAGCCACATATGAAGCTGTTCCAGCCTCAAAGGCTAGGCAATAGGGAGGCTTCTCCTGAGAAGAATCAGGGTTCAGTAAATGTTCTGGGAAGAGGACTAGTTTGTCCAACTGGAACTGCTGCCTCAGTTACACTTGAAGTCTCTCCCACATGCCAGGTGCTTCAGGAAATACCAAGTGGTGCCACAAAAAGTCTGCCCTCGAGGAGTTAGTAGGGGAGACAAGACCCCTTCCTCCACATGAAGAGAGAACTATGACAGGACGTGGGGGATGGGGAAGTACAAATGTGCTGAGAATGACTTTACAGAAATGCTCTAATGGGCCACTGTAGGCTGGAGCAGCCTTGGGCCTTTACGGTAGATTCCAGTTCAATGGTTTACTAAACGTTATTAAGGCCGTTGAGTGCAGAGTACTCACTAGGCATTGAAGGAGATAAAAAGGTTTACATTGGACACCATTCCTGCTCTCGGGAGGTTAAGTCTAGATGGGTAAATAACTCACGCTTAATAATTTACAAAGCCTAACATCACAAAGGTGGTAAATGATAGGGAAGATTTGAAATCCCGTCCCCGTGACGTCAGAGCCAGGGCCCTTTCTACGATACAATGTACTGTACTGTACAGGACTTGGCCATGAAGGGCTCTCAATACCAAACGTGCATCTTCTCTAACAGAAAGAAAGTAGATTCCGGGGCTTTTTTAGCACTTGATTTCCTGAAATCACAGGGTGCACATACTCACCCTCATGTTCCTTGTGACAGCCTCAGTTGGCTAGTGCCAACACACTTGGAAAGGCTTCCTTCCCCTTGGCCTTCTTTTCTTTATTTGTGAAAGAAAGAACAGCTTTCCCACAGCTTTGAGGAGGCCTGGAGGGAGGCCTGGAGCCAAGCCGGCCTCAGGCAATGGGGGAAAGCTGGGCGACTCTGCCCTGGGCCACAGCCAACCATCCTTCCCACGGAACCCAGCAGACTAAACTCTTTTCTAATCTTACAAGTGGTACAGTGGATAAAGTACTAGGCTTAGAATCAGGAACATTCATCTTTCTGAGTTCAAATCCAGCTTCAGACACTCCCTGGTTGTGTGACCCTGGGTAAGTCACTTCCCCCTGTTTGCCTCAGTTTCCTTATCTGTAAAAATCAACTAGGGAAGGAAATGGCAACCCACTCTAGTATCTTTGCCAAGAATACTCCAAAGTAGAGTCAGAAAGAGTTGGACATGACTGAACAACAACAAGACTTTACAAAGCCTTTTCTGAGAAATATTGACTGTGTGATCCACACAAAACCTTTGTGTTACACCATAGGTGATGCAATGGTTAGAATATTGGACCTGGATTCAGGAAGACCTCAGTTCAAATCCTGTCTCAGACACTCCCTAGCTGTGTGACCCTGGGCAAGTCAATTAACCTCTGCTTGCCTCAATTTCCTCTTCTGTAAAATGAACTGGAGAAGGAAATGGCAAATCACTCCCAGTATCTTTGCCAAGAGAACTCCAAATAGGTTTATGAAGAGTCAGACATGACTAAAATGAGTGGACAGTAATGTGAAACAATGGTGATAATCATAACTCCTATCTCCCAAGTTTGTTGGGAGGATAAAATGAGGTAATATTTAGTTCTTTCCTAGCTAAAAGTCTAGCGTCTTTTTCATGATTTTATGTTAAGTGATGTCAGCCTGGGTAGCACAGAGTCCTGAACTAAACTTATCTGTCAGTGTTCCACACATTATCACACATCCCTGAACTAGTTACTGAAACGTCTCCTTCATACTGAGGGAAATTAAAGGTATGAGCTCAGTGTTTCTCAGGGCTGTTCTCATCAAATACCTCCATTTGCCCCCAAATCTGCTAAAAGTATACATTAATTATCTTTAATATTTGGGTAGTCACTAATTTGAACTACCAAGCATTTTTCGCCTCAGTTTTCATTGCCAACAGAATTACACTTGTCATTAAGATCTTTGCTTCTGTATTAGAAAATTTCTTCTCCCACCTTTGTAAATAAGAAGATGAAACTGACAGTTTCTACACAAATGTCACTCTAGAATAGATAACCCCAAGGATGGGTAAACACCTAAGATAATACATTTCTTTTATAAGTTTTGACATCTTAAGTTGGTATTGAGCCTCTGGATCTTTTATACCGTGGAAGTTCTTTTCATTTTGTAGCTTTCAGGGTAAGCCATGATTAGTCATTAATGTATTATATTTATGTAATATCATTTATCACACAGCTAGAAGATAGAAGTAAAAAGTTAATTTCTTCGTTGCTTTGCCCTCAAGTCTTGTTTTGCATGTTATCACTGACGATGCAGTAGAACACCAATATGGTGTGTATAAAAGAACCAGACGAATACCCTCTCTGTTTAACACGAGTTGGGAACTAATGATGAAATTTGTCAATTGTCAATCCCTTCTAAAATTATACTTGTAAGAGATACAGGAAAAAAAAGGTATGAAGGTGGGGGGGGGGGTGAGGATTAGAGACACATTTTATAATACGGTCCAGAAAAGTCTAAATTTGCTGAGACATACATTCCTCCTCTGTTTCCAGATGGTTTTTGGCCTTAAGGTTGTTTGTTAGACAAGACCATTCCTTGACGATAAGCTGAATTCCTAAAATGAGGTCTCTTTGAAAGAAAAAAATATGTAGGTATCCAACGAAAATGAGCACCATTTTGTGGGTCACACTGATTCTATATGAGATAGACTGGGTAGGGGACACAAAATATGGCTTTTGTTTAGACCAATACAGCAATGCAGACCAAAGTCAGCTGGTAGCTTTCATTACATAATTCAACAAACATTTATTAAACACATACTGTGTTTAGAGAGAGTGCTATGCTCGGCAGGCATAGGGAGAATCTACAAGACTCAAACTTAGCTAACTATAGGACCTCTTCTGGACCATGGTATTGGTCATATGCTGGTGGGTGGAATGATCCCCACCTACTCAAAGAGAAGTAGGTCTGGTCACACAATATCTACCTTCTGCCTAGTGCCATCTACCTTCACAGAGTGCTTGGATTTTTTCATTTAATTCTCACAACAGCCTGAGAGGCCAGTAGAGCTGGGCAGAGATTATTGTCCCCATTTTACAGATGAGAAAACTGAAGGACCTGGGCCAAGCTCATCCCCCAACACTAGATCTCGTGCTGCTCCCTTCTTTCCCTAATCCTATCCACCCTTTCAGAAATGGGATGAAGATCTGGCTGCCTTCGCCAAAGCCTATGCCAACAAGTGCGTGTGGGGTCACAACAAGGATCGAGGCCGCCGAGGAGAGAACCTCTTCGCCATCACAGAAGGGGAGATGGACTTGGAGCTGGCCGTGGAACAGTGGTACAATGAGCATGAGCACTACAACCTTGGCAATGCCACCTGTGCAGAAGGGCAGATGTGCGGCCACTACACCCAGGTAGGCTGGGGAGGGGGGCAGGGCCAGGCCAGGCCCAAGGACTCTCCAGCTTCTTGGTCCTGCCCCCCAACCTTACCCAACTCCCTCCCCTGCCCCCCACCTTACCCAGCCCCCTCCCCTGCCCCTCACCTTACCCAGCTCCCTACCCTGAGTTCTTTCAGTTCAACAGTTAACCCCATTCTCACCTCTAAAGGAAATGTAGATCATGAAGTAGAGATCAAGACCACAGAATCATAGGAAAAGACAGTACTCCAGGCTTTGCCCAGGCTCAAGTCATTCCAAGGTTGCTAGGTTGCTCAGTGGTTAGCGCAACTCATCTTCCTGCATTCAGATCTGACCTCTGACACATACTAGCTGTGTGATGGCAGGCAAGTCACTTAATCCTGTTTGCCTCAGTCTCCTTATCTGTGAAATGAACTGGAGAAGGAAATGGGAAACCACTCTGGTATCTCTGCCAAGAAAACCCCAAAGGGGGTCACAAAGACTCAGACAGGACTAAAAAAAAGGACTGAATAACAACAAGCCATCCCAGACATAGAGACAATCATTTATTATTTATTATTATTGTGGTTACACCGAATGAACCCCATAATTAGCTTTACTTTCCGGATGGCTGAAGCTTACTCTTTTAAGTACTTTTTAAACTTTCTTTTTGCTTTAATTATTTAGAATGTAAATTATTGCTACATTGGGTTCTAGAAATGTAGGCACTTCCCTGCTTCTTCAGCAGAGGATAGACCATAGGCACAGGGACCACAGATATGAACCAGAACATGATGCCTATGTCTTTTCTAATGTTTGGGGTTCCACAGTGTCTAACACAGACAAGTTGGGGAAACAGGAGAGTGTCATCCAAGATATGGCTGTCCCTGACTTGCCGACCCACGTTCATCCCTGCCCAGTCCTTTACTGATCTCAATGCCTGAGAACTTGGGTAATCTTCAGCTGGGTCCAATTTTCAGGGCACACCAGGAAACCAGACTCTACAGACCTTCAGTGCTCTAACACAACTAGATCTCACCTAATTCTTGCATCTGCTCTCTTTCCAATCAAGAAAATCACTCTAGAATCAAACTAGAGCCGGCATAGGAATGCCAGCCTAGAGGTTTTGGCTCTCCCTTATTATCTGTTGTGTTCAGGATGGTTCAGAGTAGAGGGGTGACTGATGTCCTCCCAGAGACCATAAAAACTTCTGTCTTCTTACTTCCACCTCCCTGACTATAGTTATTTATACTCTATAACTCAGGGTCATCGTTATGAACATCATTTACAGTGTTGTGCTATAATGCAGTAAGGTTGGCTCAGTAATGCAAGAAGGTCTTTGACCCAGACTCTAGCCCCAGATGTTCTGTGTTTATAGTTCCGAAGGGAGTCGTTGACATCAGCTGCATCAAAATGCCTGAGTCTAGGAGCTCTTTTGCAGCTTTCTAATCTGTTATGTAAACCAGGTCCCCAGGCTTGTTAGAATTTTATGGAAAGCAAAAGTCAATAGGCTCTAAATGAAGGCTTGCCTACAAATGAAGTGCATGAATGGGGTATCTATACTACTCAGAAGCCTTCCCATGCATCCCACCTGCCATTTCTGCTTCTTAGCTGAGGCTTCTGGGAATCTGACCTCCGGATAAGTGGGGCATGGACTTCATTATTTTTACTCTTTATAAGTTATTCACAGGCTTCCTGGGTTCATCCATTCCTGTATTCCTTATCATCAGGAAAATCTAAGAGGATCTGACAAATTCTTCCTTCCCCTGTGGGGTCCCAGATGGGGTCTGGCCAACATCCTAAATGGAGTGGGGTCTGAGCACAAGAACATTCCTGCTGTGGTTCAGATCTATGATCCAGCTAGCTGTGTTGTGGCTTTGTCAGGGGTTTGGGAGCCTCTCTTATTTCTTCCTCCAGGTTCTCTGGGGTCAAGAATAAGGGATATTGGTCAGGGGAAGAAAATCAGGAAGGAGTACTTCTCCAGGGATGGCGGAGAACTCTGGTGAAATGTGGGGAGAAGGGGAATCCACTCCTGAGTTGTAATAGGCCAATTTTTCTGGGAGGGGGATGTCAAGATCTAACCCCAGCCAGGCTAAGAATAGATAGCCCAAGCTTGTTAGAACTGTTAGAAAGCAAGAGTACTTAGGCTCTGAGTGAAAGACAGAGTACATGAGCTTTGTGACAGTTGTCTCTGCCACTTGAGATTCCTCTCTCCCCCTTCTGGAATCTCAGTTATGTTCTGGATAATTGGGAAAAAGGTAAGAAGGTACCAAACTAAACTGAAATAGTCCCCCGGTCAAGGGGACCCTCAACACCTACAGAGTTTTAAGACTCTATCTCCAGACTGTGGGCCCATTTTGCATTGAAATCTCACCACCCCTAGGGGCTGCCTCAGTCTGGGTCAGGTTCCAGGATACTGGAAAGGCTATCAGTCCCAGAAATATCTCCCCTGCCAACCCCTGGTCTGAGTCTAACATTAGAGATCTGTGCTTTTTACTGAAGGCTATTAAAATGCAAATACCCCTGAGAATTCATTGTTAAGCTACCATGTCTTAATGGATGATCTAAATGATTTCAAATGGTTTCCAATCTGACACTGAAAACTTCAAAGCAGAGAGGAAAAAAAAGAGCATGGTTTTGGGTTAGGGTATTGACATCTTCTCTGCCTGCCCTTTGCCCCCACCCCAAAACCTCTGTCACTGAACCTAAAATTCCAGATTCAGCTCTTTGGCTTAGAGTTTTTATTCCCCTGAAATTTAAATCTTACTCCAACTGTTCCCCTACCACACCCTCCAACTCCCCAAGTCACAGGTGCTAGAGTGGCATTAACACTATAGTGAATCAGTGCCATGAGCCAGGACTTAGCTTTGAATTGGGGAAAGGAGAGACCTTGCTTTGATAAGGGGAGAGAAGAAGAAGGTGCTAAAGACAAAAGTCACTGAGCTAGATGGCTCAGTGGATAGAGCACTAGGCCTGGAGTTAGGAAGACCTGAGTTCAGATCCAGCCTCAGAAACTTACTAACTGTGTGACCCAGGGAAACCTATTTGCCTTAATTCACTGAAGAAGGAAATGGCAAACCACTCCAGTATCTTGGACAGTAGGGTCCACGAGGTCACAGAGTTGGACATGAACTACTGAACAACTACTTGGCCTCCCATGGAGACCATGCGCATTTCCAGGTTATAAGGTGTGTGGTCTCTAGGTAATTGGTCTTGACTCCAGGTTGATCTCTCAGTTGGATTTGAGAGTTTTTGGGCTTCTAGGGCTCTTGCCTGCTCTTGCCAGAAAGAAAGGCCTTTTGTTCTGGTTTCTTTCAGGTGGTCTGGGCAAAGACGGAGAGAATTGGCTGCGGATCCCAGTTCTGTGAGAAGCTTGAGGGAGTGATGGAGACAAACATTCATGTGCTGGTCTGCAACTACGAACCCCCGTGAGTGCCCATCAGAGTCTGGGAAAGGGATGGAGCTGAAGGGTTGAGGAGAGGGAAGCAGTTCAATATGACCTAGGTTGGAGGGGAAAATGAACTGGCCCGAGGTCACACAGCTTAACTTAGCCAAGACTGAAGACTCAATTCTCAGTTTTTCCCACTTTCCCAGGCTGTCTTCTGGAATGACTGGGAGGTGGGGGAGTGGGAAGGAGGGAGAAGAAAATTAATTAGGCTTCTCTTTTCCATCTCTTCCTCCTCTTCTCCCAGAGGAAACGTGAAGGGCCAGAAACCCTATATGGAGGGACCACAGTGTTCCCAATGCCAGGAGGGCTACGAGTGTAAGAACCTACTCTGTCGTAAGTAATGGTGCACCTGGTGGGAAAGGGAAGGCCTGGGGTGTCAGTCAGTCATGGAGCATTTAGACAGTAACCTCTGGGTCCTGCTTGGTAGGCCTGGTCCCAGGTGGTGACTTGGTAGACTAACAAAGAGGAGCTCTCTCCCATGGCAGAGACCTCAGATAAAAATGAAGACCTGATGGGGCCTGTGTCCTTGGTCTGGGAGCTCACAATGGGGTGAAAGGTAGAGGTCATAGGGAAGGCCTAGAGTGTATGGCCAGGGATGAAAAGGTTCTGGCTTTGGTTGGAAAGGGGAAGATAGAAAGGTGGAAATATGAGTGGAGAGGGGAGAAGAAAGGTGGTGGTTGTGGTGTGTCATGGAGAATGGGGAGGTTGTTGATGCATGACAGTTAGCGTTGAGATCCAGAACTCTCACAGTCACAGAACTGAAGCTGGAAGGAAACTCTGTGGCAAGTAGGTGAACCCATTCACAAAAGGGGTCCCTACTATAATACACTCTCATACTCACTGGCCTCCTCTTGAAGACCTCTAAGAAGAGGGATCTGTCCCCCTGCCTCTCCAGGCAGCCCATCCCTCTTCTGGACTGATCTAATGGAGTTTGTTCTTGACATCAAGTCTTTATTGTCCTCTGTGTAACCTCTCCCTGCCAACCACCCTTCCTTGTTCCTAGGTCTCAAACAGAACACGATGTCTATTCCCTTTTCCTCATAAATACTTGGGACACATCCATCTTGCACACATGCCCAGTTCTTTCAATTAGTCTTCACGTACACCCTTCTAATACATGATGCATTACATCTTAAATGGAGCAGATAAAGGATTGAGGACCCTGGAGACTAGCACTAATGCCCAGCCCTGTCTATTTCTTGTCAGAACCAATCATAGGCCCAGAAGAGGCTGGGGTCTCACCCTCTTTACCAACCGCAGCCCCGACCTCTATGGCAACTGAGGCCTCATCCAACTTGGCGACTGAGGCCCCTCCCTCTTTGGCTACCAAAGCCTCAACCTCCCTGAGTGAGGGGACCTCCCTCTCCCCTAGGCTAAGTATTGAGACCACCCTGAAATCATTAGAGACAGAGGCCAGCAAGAGAGAGCCAGACAGAGGTGAGCCCACCGAGGATGGACTTCAAGAGTTGCTTCCTTCCTCCTCCTCCTCTTCTAAGACTCTGGCTACCACTTCCTTGGCTAATGATGAGGTGGAAGAGGTCCCAGGCACCCTGTGGCCAATAGGGCACACCTCCAACACTGCCTCCCCTGATATCCCCCAAACTGGTGAGGCTAATGCCGTAGGTGGGCGCACCCTGGCCCTGCACTCCACTCTAGAAGGTAAGGCCCACAGCTTCAGCCCAGGCTGCACGGCTTTCCTTTCCTTTCTTATGGTCTTGCACTCCCAGGCCTGATGCCAAGGAATGGTGGTGGGACATTCCTGACATCCGATATCCCAGCATGTGTAACCGCATGGAGCATGGAGTCAGCATGCCACGTAGGCACTCACCGCCTCCTGTTTCCTTTGTTGTTGGTTCCGGGGGACCTCCTGTGTACATTTCCTGGGGTTGAAAGTGTTTGGTGAAAGACAAATGGGAGGAAATATGCTGGAGCTGACACTCATCTCTCTCCTTTCTGGATGCAGATGGTGCTATGCAAGCTTCGGGGAGCACCTCTGGTCGTTTCGAGTTTTCTCTCTTTGGGCTACTTAGTTGTTTAGTCCTGAGATACTTCTTCTGAAGACTTCATCCTTTGCACAACCCCATGCTCACACTATATACTATGCAGCCACAAGGCCTTGTCTTCCCCTGGCAGTAGCAGATGGATGGATAAATGGATGGAAGAATGGAGGCCCAGATGTGGGCCTGGACACACCCTGGATCTACAACCAAAGTATTAGGGTTCCAGTCCAAGAGGCCCATGGATGTGCTCACATTGCCACTCTCTCAGCTGTGCCCCTTCCTTGCACATATGCCCCTTCAGGAGGCTCTACAAGGAGGGGATGCAGAGGCTCCAAGAACCACCTAATCCTCTTAATGGAAGTGACCTCCAGTTGTCATCTCCTTCACCCTCAGACCCCCCTAAGCTTTAGTGCAGGTCCAAAGAGTTCTGCTGCAGCCAGCATGTCTCTGGCTCTCCCTGCCCTTCAAGGCCCCCTAATGAGGTTTGCCCAGACCCTTTGCCCTCTTCCCTCTGTCCCCTTTTCACCCTCCTCAGGGGCTCAGAGGTGACTTTTGCTTCTCTAGCATGAAGACGGTATCCATCTGGTGGATGTTCTCCTTCATATCTGTTGAGGCAAGACATATATGTCTGTACCAAACCCAAGGGAACAGAGAGCTGCAGGGCAGAGTGCTAGGGGAGTGGGGGCAGGGTTATTTGTGCCCACGGTGGTTTGGAGTCCTGGCTACCTATATACACTTATATATGTACTGATCCTGGTGACAGCCCCCAGGCCTGATTCTGCCCAGATGTATATCTGAAGTGTGATGGTGCTGTGAGATCTTTCACTCACCTTCTGGGGTGAGGATTATTCTAAGATGAAGGACAAGCTTCTCCCTGAGCCAGAGAAGTAACAGGGACTCAGGAGGAAAGCAAGCTCAAAGTCCTGAATAAAGTTTGGTCTGAAATAACTTTCTTTGCATGAATGATAGGAGTGGAAAGGGTCTTGGACCAGAAGTGGAGGATTCAGGCATAAAAAAAGCCATAAGGCTTCTATTTGTCTAGTCCCAAGAAAAATTAAAGTAGCTCTGCCCCTCCCTTCCCTACACTGGCCTCAGACTGTGCTCCCCACGTGAACCCCTCCCAGCTCTACAAACTCTCATGTTTTTTCAGATATTCCACTTTGCTTTCTCCCTATCAAACTTTATTTCCCTCAGGGCCTCCCTGCAAACTTTCTGTGGGTAGGTAGCAAGATAGAGCTCTGGGCCTGTAGATACTTACTAGCTATGAGACCCTGGGCAAGTCACTTCACCTGTTTGCCTGTTTCCTCAACTGTAAAATGTGGACAATACTAGCACCTGTCTCCCAGTGCTGTTGTGAGGATCAAAGAATATACTCATAAAGGGCTTAGCCCAGTGCCCGACACACAGTAGGCACTTGATAAATGCTTGTTCCTTGCTCCCTCCGGATCTCCCTATTGTTCCACCACTCCCCAACCCTGAAACCTTAGCTATATTCCCCAAATCCAGGGTTGGCCTTACAGTGGTGGGCGGAGGGGTTGGAAGGAGAGGAGCAGCACCCAAAAGCCCAAGTGACCCCAAACATCCTATTTTCATCGTCCTGGTACCTTAAATTCCTCCTACTAGTCATCCTTTCGTTACCAGCCTTGGCTCCAAAAAACCTATTAAAATGCATGCCACCTGGAAGGGGGAAGGGATGCGGTATTAGACACTGCTGGGTTAGAGGGTGACGTTAGTTGCATGGTGGGCTTTTCTTTTGGCTTGGGACAGACATCTGTACCCTCCCCTTCTTGGAGGTTCCAGGACTACTCTGCACCCAACCTTGGCCTAAGACAAAGATGATGCAGTGAGACAAGTCAAGAACTGGCTCCTCCCCTGGCTGGGCCAGCCCTGAAGAGTGCCTCTGCAACTTGGCAAGGACAGGTTCTTGAACACAGGTGCATGGCTAGGAAAAGACCCTAGATGTGTCAGGATGGCCCCCACACCTCAGGCAATTGGAAAGATGACAACTCAACGAAGCTGGGCTTTCCAGGGGCAGCACGTGAGAGAAGAGGGACTGAAAGTAGATACTGTGGGCCTAGGACTTGGGAGACCAGTATTCCAGTACTTATCCTGCCACTTACCTCCCAGTAGCCTTGGCATGTGATAGGTGCTTCAAAAAAGGCAATGTTATTAGAACGCCTGACTGGTCTAGCTCTATTTAGCTGTTATAAGTCTCATTTTCTGGGCCTCATTTAAAGATGCCTTCCAGTCCTGAAAAGAAGACAGTGAGACAGAAGGCTCCTTTGCTCCCTGAATCACAGGATCTTATCCATCACCAACCACTTCAATGTACAGATGAGGCCCAGAGAGGCTGTGACTCACCCAGAGTCACATAGCTACGGTCTGAGGTAGGGTTAGAACTCAGGTCTTCTTGACTCCGAGTTCAGTATTCTATCCACATCCCCTAGTTGCTTCACAGCAATGGTGATAGCATGATGAATGCATGGTTTGAGAAAACTTTCATGCTAAAGGAAAAACTAAAGAAACAGTACAGGTTTAAGAGTTTATTTCCACTGGGACTGACAGATGTTGTGGGATCAAGATCATGCAAGCTTGGCCACTTACTTTCAAACAGAAACTATTGGCAGAAAGGGGGATTCAGAGGGACCATCCCAAACACACAAAAAGCCAGCTCATTCCATCAAATTCCAGGCTCTTTCTGAAGACCCTGGAAGCAGTGAGGTCCAAACTGGCAATCAGGATTTTAGAACAGAAACTGAAGGTCTGTGGTCCTCCCTTACATCACATCGGCCCCTCCCTGCCAGTGAGAGGCAGGCCTTGACAAGGCACAGACTTCAAAATAGTGTAGGTGCTTCTGGTCTGAGGCTTGAAAAAGTCACTGGGTCCACCCTCCATTGCAAATGAATCACCTGGCTCACTCTGGGCAGCTGGAGCTACTGCTGGAGAGTCAACTCTCACCCCACCCTGCTTTCAGATTTGACACTAAAACAATTTTCATTGGTACCTGCCCAGTGAGGGTATAAGTCACATTCAAAGATACTCTGGGCTTAGCCTCCTTTCACAGCTGACTGGAGTGTTTCCAAGGCTCTTAATGCACATGGAATCAACCTGGATTTGGAGGTGATACACACACCTAACTCTTTCTACTGACTTTAAAAGCCAATGCCAAAGTCAGAGTGAGCCTTTCTCTTCAAAGGATGTGATCAGGGACAGGATCTCTGCCCTTCTCCCAGAGAAGGTAGATAGTGCAGTGGACAAGAGAACTGGGCCTATAGTCAGGAAGACCCAAGTTCAAATTCAGCCTTCAGACATTTACTGTGTGACTCTCGACAAGTCACGTAACCTCAATTTCCTTAACTGTAAAAAGAGGGTGACAGCACTTTGTAGGGTTGTTATAAGGATCAAATGACATTTATGAATAACTCAGCACAACACCTGGCACATAGTAGGTGCTATATAAATGATTATTCCACTTCTCTAGGGAGCCATGCACCCCTTCATATCTTCACCCTAACCCCAGGGCCACCTTGACTCAAATTAAGATCTTAACTTGGGTTCTCCACCCAGCAATATGACTATATTCAGGAATTTTGTACAAATGAAGTCCAGAAATCAGTCATGAAACACATCCAAACGCTGTCTGGACTGATCTGAGTGTTGACAAGCTTAGCCGGCCAGTGATGGGGAATCCAAGAATGCTGAAGGATACCAGACCTGCCCTCTCCTTTATTCAGTACCAGATGACGGCAGGGAGCAAGCAGTTTGAGCATGCCAATGTTTGAGAGACATCTGAGCAATAGTAAACACTATTAAATACTCAGCCCACTGCCAGCATTTTCCTTTCATGTCCACTTTTTAACAAACAATTCTCGGAAGCTGGAGGTACAAGTACATAGAAGAACACACTTGCATAAAATGGGATCTCCACTCCCTTCCTCTAAACCCAGGATCATACAGCCCTAACCAGAAGTCCACTTTCCATTCTCAGTACTGATACCTTTCCAGCATATTCTACTCCTAGGACTGCTGAGCCCTGAAAAGATCCCTGTAGTCTGACTTCTGTGACAAGGGCTCTGACAGAGTAGGTATGAACTGGAGAAATGAAACAGAATTCTCACATACCCCTTAAGAAGACTTCATTCAACAAACAGTAAACATCTAATATGTAATCTGCACTGGCAAAGACCGAAAAACCCTGGTGAGCCTTCTAATAGCTCGTACCAAAGGGCATGATGGGCTAATGGGCTTGAGCCTGTGAAAAGAAAGGGGAAGATTTGGCCCAGGCAGGTTTTGACTCAGCAAAGAGCCAGAGTATCTGCCAGATCTGCTCCTCCCTAAGGAGACATCCGCACCCAGCAAAGGCAAGGGGCCAGGACTACAGACAACTGGCCTGATGTGACCACTTGGCCTTACTGACTTTGCCCTACTTAGCTCAGGCATCCAGCCTGCTCTTAGGAGAACCTCACACTACAAAGATGGGATATGATGCCATGGCCTCTGTACCAAGGCCAGGTTTGAGCAGATAAATGCTTAATCTAGAATTGTTCCTTGGATCTATTATTAATTATGGGCAGAGTGCTGAGAATGCCTTTGAGAGAGTCACGGCTTTCTCTGGTGATCCTAATGGAGTGTACTGGACAGCGACATACAAACAGGAATTAGTACACCCTATTTATTGTACTGGGGCTTCATTAGGACAGTACTTACGCCCCAAGATCCCAGATTTAGAGTTAATAAGGACCCTGGAGAGCTAGCCCATCCTCCCCGACCTGTTATTTTCCAGATACAGAAACAGAGGCCCAGAGAAGTTAAGTGATTTGCCCAAAAGCATACAGGCACTCAAGGTGGCAGACAGGATTTGAATCCAGGTCTCAACTCCAAACCTGTACTCATTCCCCTCTAGCACACTGCCTGTGGGAAGATGAAAAGGAGGGCAGTTTCCTTTGCTCTATCATTATCTTACTGTCCCTACCCCAGAACAAATGGATCTGTAACAAGTGAGATACTCCAGCTGTGCTCTGAGAGAAAAGGAAGCTAGTTATTATGCTACCCTTGTGGAGCCCCTGAGACATCCGCTCTAGGTGCAGAGTCCTAGAAATTCTATGCAACATGTATATATACAGCCCCCAGTTAAATGAGCCCCAGGATTCTTGATCAGAAGGTCTCCTTACAAGAGTAAGAACAGCATTGTTGGGTGCCCATGATCCTTGGTGCTCTGCCCCCTTGGGCAGAGGGAGTGCTGCAGAACCAGTCTGCACGGGGCCTCCAATGGGGGCACATCATGCCGACACTTCACCTCAGCCTTGAAACATCAGCTCTATTTATCCACAAGCCCTTCCTAACAAGGAGCTTAGATGCTACAGTATATTGAAGTCCATTTAACAGAGATACAAGGAAATACAGTGCTGCTCACTGGCTTCTGTCCCCTGCTTACATAAGATGATGTATAAGCAGCCATGCTGGGGTGAGAAATCGGCAAAGACTGCCTGTCACAGGTAACGTGCCTCTGTCCCTTCTGCTGTAAAGCTTTCTGAATACCCCATCACAGTGTTCACATTCTGACACCTGTCAAAGCTTGCAGATGATGTTTGGGTTTGGGATAATTCAGAGGAACCTGCTTGCTGAAGCTCCGGACAAGTGCGGGATGCTTGCTGCCTCTTGAGAGACGTGGGGGACTGCTTAGTATGTCAGCCTGAGGGCTGAGTCACAGCTACTTCAGAATTTCTCCATGTTTTCTTGCAAGATTGACCACCCCCCCAAACAATCCTATCTGCCTCCACACTGAGGTGGCCTGGGTACTATCATTTTGCAGTCCCCCACCAGTTCTGGTTGGGGAAGCTAGAGGGCACAACAGCTAGAACACCAGGCCTGATCTGAACTGAAATCCAGCCTCAGATACTTACTAGCTTTATGACCCTGGGCAAGTCACTTAACCCCTATTTGCCTCAGCTTCTCATCTGTAAAATGGGGACACACTGGAGAAGGAAATGGCAAACTACTCCAGTATTTCTACCAAGAAAACCCATGGAAAGTCTGTGGGGTTACAGAACTGGACACAACTGAATGACTAAACAACCACCACCAACCCCACTACTAATGGCCAGGAAACACTACTAGAAAAAACAAATACTCTAACAAAGACACCCGGACTCCAGCACATTTAGAAAGACTACATTTGATCAAGAGTATTTAACATTATCCAGGTAATCAAATACCAGACCCATATGAAACACTTCTATATACAACATTTCCATATTAGGAAAGCCAGGACAGAGTCCTTACCTAAGAGATTTTGGGTTCAAGTCTCAGATCTGTCATGTACTAGTATGTGATCCTATGATCCTAAGATCACAGCAAGATAACTCTGCTCAGCCTCAGTTTCCTTGTCTGTAAAGTGGGAATAAAAAATTCTGCCCACCTTAGGGCTGTTGAGACAATCAAATGAAATAAAGTAGGTAAAGTGCTCTGGGAACTATAGTACACCACATAAGCTTTATTAATCAAGAGTTAAGTGATATAAGATACTTATTAAAACAGGCCATCCCCCCACTCCCCAGCGGTCATGGGGACAATGTTCTATAAACTTTTAAAAGCCATATAAATTTAAGCTATCGCTATTATCGTTATTTATTGCATTTACAAAACCAAGCTGAGCAGAAGTTTGCTCATCTGTTCTCTACCTGAGTTTTGGACAACAGGGGGCATTTGCTGCCACCCTGGCTATGGGGTGATGAAGGAAGCCTCGGTGCCCTTACTAATAATTTTTTTCACTTCATTTGCAATGCCTCTGGGATGTTTCTCACAAACTGCTCCCCTGCCCCTTGTCCCGTTCTGCCAACCAGTCTTAGAACATTTTAATTCTGTACAGAGTAAGGACTTTTCAGACTGTCCCAACACTCCACTACCCCTTCCCTAGCTGCACAGCTGAAGGATGACTAATAATCACCAGAATGGTGAACATCCAACCCCACTGTATTACAGTCAGTTATCTTACAAGGAGCCTTCACTTGGGCTGGGCAGAGAGGGTGTGTTTATTATTGGAGTCACTCTATTCTGATTTAATCAATGGAGAAGCTTGAGGCTGTGGAGATTCGGCGGAAAAGCAGACTTGATCCCCGGAAAAGCTGACCCTGAAAAAACAGAACAGTGGGACAGTTGAAAAAAAGAAACCTTACTTCCTCTCTCAAATGAACCCCAGCTTCAGCTTTGGGGCAAGTATTAAAAAAACCAATAAAACAAACACAACCTATCAAAGGAGCAGAGTTTTAATGCTGGAAAGAACCTTAGACACCAATGAGTCCAACCTCATCCTTCTGCGAATGGGCACAAAAAGAAGCGATCTGCTAAAAGTTGTACTTTTCCCACTATATGGTATTACCTCCTTGGCCTTTTAACTAGGTCCTATATAGATGTGGTGAAAAGCACAGACATTGAGAACCAGGGATTCGGACCATAAATGCCCAGAAGAGAGGGTCCATCTACATCTAGTTTATGCCATTATCAAACATATCAAAACATTATGTGTTTTAAAAGTTTTATTTGATGATGCCAATGTGGAGCCACAGGGCTTTGTGAAGGGCTACTGAGACCAGGTTCCTAACAAGAAAAGAATCTTTTTTGGTACCAGCAGCCAGGTGATCTGGAACCATGATCAAGAGAATTTGTGTTTCATCCCAAACTGGCCAGTATCGCTAGAGAAACTGAGCATTTTCTCATGGAAGATGCTCTGTTTTTCCATAATGAAGGCTATTACTTTTTAAAATCTGCGCTTATAGGGAAAGAACTTAGTAATGCCAAAAAGCATTAATAAAACACTTAAAAAGAGAGAACCAAAGAAGACATTTTCCCCAAATACCTTCACTCACCTGCATGCTCAGGTATCTCCAACAGTGAATCCAGGACTTGAACACAGGGGAATAGGGAGGGAGGCCTGCCAGCAATCTGCCCAGGAGTAAAATCAAAGGGTCAGAACCAAAAAAGGGAAAAGAAAGGGGATATGCTGGCATGGCCTGAATAATGGGTAAACCAGAAATGCCCTGGCAGAGGCATCAGGGATCACAGAACATCTCCACCTGCTTTCTGCTGGTAACCAGATGGCAAGGATCCACATCTGGGGTGGGGGAAGGAAGGCACAATGTGGGAAATCTATGGAGCCAGACAGAGCTATCTTTAACTAGTGATAAGGATGGATGCAGTCTTTTGGCTTAGAAAAATCAGAGAAGAATCTCTCCAGGACTTCCCAAGTCCTATTTGTCGGGTCACGGAGGTCTTTGCGTTCTCAAAGCCCAGCTCCAAGGAAATGTAAGTCTTCACACATACATACCCACAGTTGTTGATAGCCATGAGATCACCAACCAAGAGGAAAGGGTAAGTCAGCATGCTCACTGCAATCTGAAACCCAGAGAAACCAAAATTCTCCTCAGCACATCCCTACTGATAAAAACTGTTCTGACAACTACCAAGTCTCACTTCCATCCACACCCCAAATGCCCATAAAGAGTTGGATGCCAAGCCCCACCCTAAACCAACATAGTTTTGGGCCACAGAGCTGGCTGCATACATACCCCCATTACAAACTTGGTGTAACTCCGAACTGCCAATGCTTGGCTAAACTGAAGAACGAGAAAGGAAGAGAAAGTCAAATTTACTATAGGTCTCTGGCTTCCATCTGTCCTGATCATCTCCTGCTTTAAACTGTGGTGTTCCTTCCCTTCAAAAAAATGTTCCAGAAGCAGCTCTAGTTAATCCTCATCAATGCTCTGGAAATGTCAAATTTGCTTTGACTTTCAGCACATTTCTTCCTAAGGCCTTAAAACTGGTCTCCTTTATGTTAGGACAAGGCAAAGCATGGCGAGATAAATACAGAATAAACTTTAAAAATGCATATAAGGTAACCTTGTTAGGAATTATGGAATAAAAGGGTCAATATAAATGTGATAATTTCCCAACACCCAGGGGAGGTCTGAAGCAAAGGAATAAGAGGTTACCTATTTAAGGATCTGGACTTTAACATCTACTGCTATTCCTCATCCTTGACAAAAAACAACTGTAAACCAAATTCCCTTTGGCTAAACAGCTCCTAAAATTCACCAAAGGATCTGCCCTGGTGCCTGTAGGTTTTATTGACTATCTTCATTCCAAATTTGCTCAACGGTTTAAATGTATGTTCTTGTTGTATCTTAGATTCCAGGCCACAAAGTGCTAATTAACATATGCTTTGGATTATCAGGTTGATTCCATATATGATCCAGGTAGCTGCCTAACCGCAAGTGTTGTCACCTGAATTCCTATCCCTCCCACTCCTCTCCCCCTATCTCACATACACACACACACACACGCACACACGCACACACTCAACCAAAAACAAGAGGAAATCAGAAATCACAAGTTATTTACTTCATATCTGACACAAAGCATGAAATATTTAGCATTTAGTCAGTGATGGCAGCAGATCACCCATCTTAGCAGACCTGATCAAATCTGAAGTTTCCACGGAACAGCTAAGGGCCAACGACTTCCATCCACAAAACTGGGGTGGCTAATCATATATAGTCCTTTCCTATGATGTCTCTAGCTACCAAGAAACCCCAACTCATCCCACTTCATCTAAGTCTCGTTTGACTGGAAAGGAAACTAAAACCCCTCCTTTCTCGAGATTCTCCTTCAGGAAAGGCCTTTTAAAGGTCTAATAAAACCCTTCCACATAAATGAACCAATTTGCCAAACAGCATTCAGCAGGCCAAGTTCTAAAAAGATGTTTTTAGAAAAGCTTTTAGACATGGAACATCACGTCAACTTAAGGAGAGGGACAAAGGGAAGCATCATAAGACAATATGTTCTTTAAACATCAGACTTCGAATTAATCATGGAAAATTTGTTTTGAATCACCACAATCACAGAATCATAACTGGAAGTTACCAAGAGGCCCCTGATCCAGAGAGCTTTTTAAGATAAGCTGCTCTCCAAAGGCGGCCTAGATACATAGAAGTCAATACTTTTGGTAAAAACAGATATTTCAGGATTTCTTTTCAAGAAGTTAAGAGAAACTTAAGGCAACTGAAGTGTATGTTTTTGTTTCAAACTGACAAGCTTCTCCTAGGCCTAACATTTGCAAAATCCAGACTCAAAGAAGCTCCATCCAGAATCTCTGATCACTTAAGAAATAGGTTTCTACTTCTAAAATGTTTCCTTTACATACAAAAGCAGATGGGTCCCAGTTCTACTTGTCTGGGAAGAGATAATTCTAGCCTTTCCTTAATTGCAACCAGAGTGACTCACACTGTCGTCCACCAGGTAGGCATTGATGAAGTGAGCCAGGAGGTTACAGCCCCACAAGAAGATTACATCTCCCAGGAGGTGAGGGATCAAGCCCCTGAAAACAAAGTTAAGAACCAGATATTACATTCTCTGCCAAAGTTGTGAATCCCAACATTGAAGTAGTATTCACTGACGAGTCCCAAGGGGCAGGGATGGCAGGGGAATACCTGGGTCTTGGCAGTGTGATGTAGTAGAAGATAAGAAAATCCCTGGAGTCAGACGGCCCAGGTTGAAATCCCGACGCTATCGCTGACTAGCTGTGTGACTTACAGCAAGTGACCTAAATGTTACTTTTGAGGGAAAAGCTTGTCTGGGTCTCAATTTCTTTATTTTTAAAACAAAGGAGTTGGTTTAGATCCCCAAGGTCCCTTCCAATTCTAGTCTATCATCCATGATCTTAGGTGAAAGGTTAAGTAAGGGAAAAGTCTTCCCCAGAGCTTTAGCATACCCAGGCTTCAGAAAATAAGGCACCAAGTTATAGTTAAAGTACCTGGTAACATGACCAGAGGGCTAAGCCAAATACAGTATCTGGTAGAGGAATGTTTGATCCTCTCCCTGAGATTACAAATTAGCTTTTCTCAAAATTGAGGTTTTTCATACTCCTAAAACTGTACTGATCTGAACAGTTACTCACTAGCAGCTTAATCTAGAATATTAATATGAAATGTACATTTTTCAATTCACATGAAACAAGTTCCTCAATCATCTTCCCCTCTAGAATGTTCTGCTCTCTTGATATCTTACAAATCTCAAGAATGCCCTGCAAGGAAGGTTGAATTTTTTAAAAATCTTATTTAATTTTTAATTTTTCCCAATTACTTGTAAAAAACAATTTTAACATTCTTTCATTTTTTTCAGATTTTGAATTCCAAATTTCCTCCTTCCCTCTCCTCCCCCTTCATTGAGAAGGCAAACAATTTGACACAGTTATACATGTGTAGTCATGCAAACACTTTCATGGAAGTCATTCGGTAAAAGAAAAAACAGACCAAAAAAACCCCAGGAAAAATATAGAAAGTAAAGGAAAAGTATCTTTGATCTTCATTAAGGCTCTACCAGTTCTTTCTCTGGAGATGGACAGCACCTTTCATCATAAGTCCCATAAAATTGTCTTGGATCGTATTGCTGAGAAGAGCTAAGTTATTTGTAGTAGATCATCATATAATACTGGGACTGCTGTGTGCAGTGGTCTGCTGGTCCTGCTCACTTCACTTTGCATCAGCTCATTTAAGTCTTTCCAGGTTTTTCTGAGAGCATCCTGCTCATCTTTCTTAAAGCACAAAAGTTTTCCATCATAACCACATACCACAGCTTGTTCAGCCATTCTCCAATTGATGAATATCCCCTCCCAAAGAATGTCCAATTCTTTGCCACAACTAAAAGAGCTGCTATAAATAAACATTTTTGTACACATAAGTCCTTTTCCTTTTTATCTCTTTGGGATACAGCCCTAGCAGTGCTGGTCAAAGGATATGCATGGGTTTATAGCCCTTTGGGCATAGTTCCAAAGGACTAGGAGGGTTGAATTTTAACTAATGCTCTTCAAGATGAACCCACTGAACAATTTCTGTGTGGGAAACCAATTTGCACATGGCCTCCAGGAGTCTTAAGGCAAGACAGACACTTGGGAGGCACTTGCAAGAAGTGTTACAAAATAACCAGCACAACAAATACAATTATGACAAAAAATCCACAGGGTTTTTGGTGGCCTTGATACCTGGTATCTTATATACATCCATTGCTGACCTTGCAGTTGGGCCTATTTTGAATTAAAAGCAAAATCCTGCTTTAGGGACCTCTTTAGAGTTAACTGCATCTAAGCAGGTAATATAACACAATGACATTTCCAGAATATAGTTAGTTTTAAGATAACTAACCAAATGAAGCACCTCCTAAAGATGTGAAGGTAAAGGAAACAGCACAAATAACCCTGAAAACCATCAGGGTGATCCTAGACAAATCAGTTGACCCCTCTGGAACCTAATCATTCACTTTTGGAAGAGGGTCCAATGAAAGAGCTCATGCTTGGGATACAAAGTTCTGAAACTTCCATTTGAATCAAAGTTCAACTGTCTGCTGCCTCAGAGATATGGAAGGAAGGAGAATTAAACTCACGTACGCAAAAAACCCCAGCAGTCCTTCTTCTCTGAAAATCTTCCCGATGGAGCTCAGCACACCACTGCAGAAAAGATGAAATTATGCATGAAAGAGGTGGACAGAGGACAATTCTCAGTTAGAAGGAAGCCCTGCAAGTAAGGAGCAATACAAACTTATCTTTTTTATCTGGGGAAACCCTAATGTTCACAGGAATTGGGGAAAGAGGAAGGGGAAGTGACAATCTCTCTTAGGGGATGGGGAAAGAGGCCAATTCCACAAGTCTGTGAGACCTGAATTTCAAAGACTTTTTTCCCAGCCTTATCTTGGTGCTTTTCTATGGCTAAACAAACTTTCAGTGGAGGAGATGACAGGTCAAACAGAAGTACTAGAAAGGACAATGGGAACTAGAGGGGTAGAGTAGGAAGAACACTGGATTTGGATTCTGAGGCCCTGGCTTTGAATCCCAGCTGTGTTACTGAATACCTCTGTTACTTTGGGAAAGACATTTAACCTCAGCTTCCTTGTATGTAAAATGAAGAAGTTAACTGGGGGATCTCTAGATCCTAGATCCCATGACGAGGACCCTCCCAGGAGATTCTGCATGATGAGAGGTGGGCAATAGCAGCAGGACAGCACACACAAATCATGGGCCTGGGGAATGGGAGGTAATGCTGGAGGCTGGCCACACCTTCTACTGCTTCTAAGGCCTCACAGAACGGTCAGGTCCTTCTAAGAGGTAGAGGCAGTTGTGATTCCTGGGAAGAGTGCCATGCCCCACCAAAGAGGGAAAACTAGAGCTTTTTCAGCCAGACATGCCTGGCATGGGGCACGGTAGCAGCTACAACAGCATCATGGGTATAAAAGGCAAAGGAGATACAACAGCAACTTCTGAGACCTAAAGCTATAAACTGTCAACTGTCCTGACCTGAGTGGAGCATATTCAAAGGCTAGCTGGGACTGGGCAACCTAGGAAAGAGAAAGACAGTGGGAGTCAAATCCCTTGAAACACTGTGCCATTAGGTTTACCTCCCCTTCCTTCCTCCACAGGATACCCTCCCCACCTGTCAGGCCTCTCTACCCTTTCCAAACAAGGATTTGACAAGTTATATCAGACATAATGGCCAGACCTTTTCTTCCGGCCCTCCCCCATCATTTCCTCTCCTTGGTCAAGGATATCAAGGCCAGGTTCCCAGTGGCCAGCCTAAGATCCCATGTCATGGCTTGTTTAAACATTATGCTGTCCTGAAATGGAAGCCATGCAGCAGCCTGAGTGCAGTACATATGACTTAGAGAGAAAGGAAAGTGTTGGGGAAAGTCTGTGCACTAGTGTAAAGTTTCTCCAGAGCCAGCCTCTTTCCTACATGCAGGGCTTCAGAGGGGAGCACAGGAGGCACAATCATCACTGAACAAACACTGTGTCTGTATGGCCCACATCACAGTGCCCTGTCCATGGTCTATATTCAGTAAATGTCTACTGAATGAATTAACAAATGAACAAATGAACCCAGAGCATACAGTGATTGTGATAATGTAGGTTGATGGAAAAGCCAAGGTATTAGGAGTTGCCAACAAACTTTAAGACAGGCCAGAAAAAAGTATGAGAATGAACTTCCCAAGACTGACCAATAGGTCATGCTAGACCTGATGTCACCTTGGGGAGTTGGGTCAACTCCAGAGCCCAGGGAATTATGGACCAGAGTGGACCCCATACTGGAATTCAAAGATGTCTTCTATCCTTAATAGTCCTGGAAAGACTATCTCTTGTTCTCAGGACCAGACCCAAGGCGACCCTGACTGGGAGTCTGGAAAAGCACAGCTTGCAGCTCCCTGAGGATCTAATGCTTTTTTCTCATATGACTAGAAAAGCTCTGAGCTATAAGAGCAATATAGCTTTCAGGTCAGAGAAAGAAGCAGTTCAAGTTCTTGCAGACTAGCTGCCTGCACCATTTATCTGGGCAATGGATGGAGATCTAGGGAGACCTTAAATGAGATGGTGAAGAGATCAGACCTGGGCATTCCCACTAGACATCTAAACAGCAAACAAATGTTTGCATCAAAGGATACTCAGAATCACCCACCTGTATTTGACCTCCCGCCCCACGAACTGGACCATACAGCGCATCGAGATGACTAAGGGAGGAAAACAGAACTAAATACAAGTAGTCAGGTGCACCAGTGCCCATACTCACCCATGTCCTTGGCCCCACAATATCTAACATGGAAACTGGTATGAGTCACAGGAAGGGAAGAAAAGAAAAGGCAGGTGTGGTGCAGTGTCAAGACCAGTAGAAATGGAGTCACAGAATGTGGATTCGAAGCCTGTACCTGCTACCTGCTAGTTGTGTAATTTTGAGCAAGTCTCTCCTGCGGGCCTTAGTTTCCTTATCTAAAAAATGAGGAGCTAAGCACAGTGGGGCTCCAGGATTCCTTCTGCTCTCAATCCTGTGGTTTCTATTTGGGATAGAAGGGTGGGGTGTATACAATTGCCAACACACACCCTATCTTCTAGTCAAACTGGACTACTTGATTCTAAACTTGTCCCACACCCTTCCCACCTCTGCCAACTTCAGCTCTTTGAAAGGTGTGCCATGCCTGATCCTCCCTGCTTCATTTCCACAGGTCCAGACTCTGATCAAATTAACAGAGGACCTGAGTTCAAATTCTAGCTTTGCTACTTACTTATCCCTGAGTGGTCTTGGGCATCTCATTTGGGGCTGGAGGAGGTGATCTCTTTCTTCCTGCTCTATACTTATATCACAAGCCAAGATCTCCATGAGTAGGTAGAAATTATCATGGGAGCAGCCAGGAGGCTCAGATTTTCTATCTCAATTTAGTGTGAATCAGGTGGGGAAGATACGCTGGAACAACCTCAATCCTGCCTTGGTAGGAATCATATCTCTTATCACAAATATCACTTAAAAAGTCACACTTAAGGAATACACAGGTAAATGTGTGACAACCAGCTAGTTATCACAGTAACAACAGGAGAACATACTAGACAGATTGAGAAAGCAGGAGCCAAATCAATATGGAGAAGTTTCTGGTTGGAAGCAAGTGAACACCCTTTAGTTTATATTAAGAAAAAGTCAACAAGAGGGAGGATGCAAGGGAAGGAGCTCAAGTTTTTCAAAATGCTAAATGAATTTCTTGCTTTCATTACTTGATCTTTCTTTTTCTAGAATAGGATTTTATTAATTGTACATTGATATCTGCAAAAAGGATTTGGTTGTCAAGTCAAAAAAGAATAATATGATCCCCAAGGAGAGGGAAGAGGACATGTCTCTTCACACCTCCCCTGTGCTCTTGTCTGTAATGCTAATATAAGATTAATGGTGGGTGGAGGGGAAGAGTTAAAGATCTTCCCTGCCCATTAATAGGCCTCAAGATACCTTGTGTTAATTTCTAATGAGGCACTGGGTCCCAAGGGTTGTGCCCTCTGGCTCTGAAAAGTGTATATATACTTTGAGGTGAAGTTTTACTTTGGGGCTTATTTTTTTTGGAAGAAGGTTGGTGTGACCAGACAAGACTCTGGGTAGCAGCTAAGGAGCCCCCCTGGCTTTGAAAACCCAGATGTTTGTGTTTCTCTCTCTGGTAATGATGTATGTACCATCTATGGTCAGACAGCTAGAAGCCCTGTCTGTTGGTCTTTCTGTTTGTGTTTTCTCTGAAGTTCAGGGAGCTGACTTTTCCCCTGAACTAAGTGAATGATATATGTGCTTGATTACAGTAGATTGTCGGCCCCTCAAAAGTTGCGTTCCTTTTAGAAAAGCAGATCTAAGAACTTGTGCAGCAGGCCCTCCTGTGTATGTTGGGGTTCTTTCTGTTACATTATCTAATTGGACTATTTTCAGTTGTGAATGTACTCCCAAGTTTTCTCATTTCTATACATTAGTTTATGCCATACCTTTGCTTGGCTTGTCATCATTATCTTGCCATAGGCTGCCCCCCACTTCTCCATGTCCATGGAGTTAGTTCCGATCAGATTAACAGAGGACCTGAATTCATATCCTGGCTTTACTTACTACTTTGTGAAGTGGCTAAGTTACTTAAACTCAGCAGAACTCAAATTTGTCCCCTAAAATGAAGCAGAATTAGTTGATATCTAAGATTCCTCTGTACCTTTCTAAAACCTAGGATCTTAAAAAAAAAAAAATAAAGAAATTATCAAGGTTTGGGAAGACAAGATTCTTGGAGACTTTACTCTCTGAGCAAGAAAAATCATAATTATCCTATGATAGATGTCTTGCTTTTCATCCTAACAATGTGATGCCAAGGGCACTACAGCTTACATTAGGAAGTTTCAGATAACTAACCACCTGGAAATATCAGCATTTGAAGCCACTACCTCTAGCTGACAGGTCAAAGGGAGAGTTCTTAATTATACTTCCCACTTAACTGTAGGACTTAGACCAAATGGAAACTATTTTAGATTTGATTTCAAATGTACTTTTCCCCAGACTCACCATGCAGGGGGTGAGAGAGTACCCTGGACACACACTGTATCACCATCTCATGGGAAGTCTAGGAAAAAAAGGAGGGAGTTAGGAGCAAAGCCTGGCCCAGGTATAAGACCCAATGCACTTGGCCATGGAACATAAGTAGCCTTTATGGGGAAAACAACCCAAATCAGCAGTTCACAGGGTGCAGTTCAGATCGGATATCCCATAAAAAGATACCCTACAAAAAGAATTCTTCCTCTGCTCCACCCTAAACTTCCACAACCCAGGATGATAGGATGTGCAACACTGACTTGAGGAAGACTTCTCAGCTGAGAGAATTCAAAGACTAAAGTGATCTGTGTCTTAGAGTCATCTATTTATCACTTAAATGAACAAATATTTAGCGTTTACACTGTGCTAGGATTTGAAAATGGGCAGTATAGTTTCTGAGACAGCAAGTCCTATAGTTTAGAAGACTGAGATGGCATTTCAGGCTGGAGTAACTGGGGAAGGTTTCAGTCCTAGAAGAAGGTAGGCCTAGATTGGCTTTTGTTCATCATTCCTGGTGTCCTGAACTATTTGTTACAGGCAGAGAAACATCAACATGTTTCCTTTAGGTCTCAAAATAATTCTTCTGTTATCATTCCATCCCCTAAACCCTTTTTATTTGGTCCAATTTTGCCCTACAAATTTAACTATAAGATTTCTTAAAACTCTATATAACCTGTCACCAATTCGTTCTCTACCATGGCTATAATAGAGACAGCTATTCATTTTCTTTCTGTGCATTATTTGTAGCAAGATCACAGCATTCAATTCTTAAATAACAAAGGCTAACGGTGGTTTTAAATTTATCATCTGCTTTCAGTGCGCACATCCGGCCTGATGTTGTTATTTCTTCTTCTACATTCATTCCTTTCTTTCAGTCTCTCCTGATAATGTGGTAGAGTCATGGTTACAGTACACAAGACAGGGAGTGAGAAAACCTGGGTACTAGTTCTGTGGTACTACTAACAACCTGTGTGTACTAGATAAATCAGGAATGAATTCACCTCTCTGGGCCTAAATTTCCTCAAATGTTAAAATGAGCCTGGCAGAATCTCTAAGCCCCAACATGCTACGATTTGGTAATGCTAGTCACAGCCAAGTCTAACATGGATGATCACAATCTCTTCCTTACCAGACTTTAGACCTTTAGCATCAAGCTTACTACCAGTTAATGCTTAATGCTGCTCTCCACATCAATTGGCTATGTGGTCCCCTGGCTACACCTCCCTTGTGGACCTGCTAAGGATCTTCACTCTGTGCTTCAAAACTTTTCTAAGATACTTCAGATAATATCACTCATCTCATTTCCTTCTTCACCTCCAACTCTTCCAATGGACATTTCCTCAATTCTTTTTCATTCAATTACCCTCTTTCTGTCTCTAAGCCTTCTCCTAAATCATGAATTATACCACTTATACCCTGGCAGTTTATCATTCAAGTGACTCCTAAAAAAACCTTAACTTTTCCTGGAAAAATAAATTCCTCTATCCCATCTCATCCAAGCAATATTTGGAGTTCATCAATTCGTTCTTCTTTCATCTGCCCATAACACATCCTAACCCTTTAGTTCATTACTAATGTTTCCAATTCATTTACTCCATACCTGAATGGTCATTCTTAGTTCCCAGAATATAGGAAATGTGTCTAACTGACAGTGTAGAGTAGAACACTACCTAAGTGCTTAACAAATACTCCTTCTTAATATTGACAGTTAAATAGATCTCCAGTTCCCAAAATAAAACTGACAGAAAGATGAGGGAAAGATGAGTTGAAGAGAAGCTACCAAAAAGGCTTTCTCATCCCTTCTAGACAGCCTTAAGTGACCACTGTTCACTACTACTCACCTCTCCTCTCCTTCCCCATCCCCCCCCAGATGGTGATCAACCCCAGTTCAAAGCTCTGGTGTCTAGCTCTCCCCTGGCCTACTTTAATCTTTAAGTGATATTCACTTAAGGTGACACTCACCTCTTTCACTACCTTCTTCAGTGATGTCCTCACATCATCCTTGCTGGATACATGTTCTAACTCCTCCAAAGGGAAGGCCTGAGACAGGGAATGAACAGAGAGGAAATGATCTCCTAAATACAAAATTGGACATGGCCACCAGCTTTGCCCCTAAGATCAACTGTTAGGAAAGAAACAGTCACAGAGAGATAGCCAAGATGGAAGAGATCTTGGTGAGCCTTTCAGCAGACTCTACCCCTTGCTCAGTTTTTCTTCTGCAATACCCCTTTGATGAATCTAAGATGATTCCCTCAGTAGAGGGTTATTCCTAAAGTTACCCAGACAAGCAAAGCAGTCATTTGCTTTCATGGGCCTATAGTAGTCATCTGTGGAGGACTAGAAAAAACCCAAAAAATTCTTAACTTGACCCTATATTGGTCTAACTAGGCCAGGCAGCACAATGTAATGGAAAAACAAATGGATTTGGAATCAGTAGGTTCAAATCCAGATTCTGCCATTTAATAAATATAGGAGAGACCTTTTAGGCTCTGGTTTCCTCACCTATACAATAAGGGGGGGGAGGGGGGAGAGAAGCCTTCCAAGGTCTCTGACATTTCTAAATCTATGAATCCAGGGAGTGGTCATTCTTTGTCTTATGCAACTGTGTAAGGAACACTTTATAACTTTTTTCAGAAAGGTCTATAGCCAGATAAGAGAATTAATTTGTACAAGGCCAATGCCCCCCCAAATTCAGGAAGTGACAGTCAAGTGGTTTTAACCAAAGGTACAGTACAGAGTATAGCACTTTAGAACGTGGCCAGGGCACATTCCGTTCCTAAAGTGACGTCACAGAGGACCTAAATTAACTGTGTGGCATGATGCATGGACATGAAGCATGTCCATGGCCTTACCTTTTTCACACTGCCCCGGGACAGGGTAGAAAGAGCACTAGACATGAGCCTTGGACTCAGGCCTCGGAACAGTCCCCTCTTCCCATCCACTTGTACGATATGTCTGGCTGTACAAAAATAAAGATATGTTTCATTCCCATCCCATTTGACAATTAATTTCTACTTGTGGTCACTACAACCTAAATTTGATCAAATAACTATTTCCTCACAGTATTCCAAAATAACCTGACCTTGGATGATCAGTAATGTGTATTTCAGTTGTGACTTTAAAGAGAATAGGTAACATCAAGAAAAAAAAAAAAACTTTCTTCTGGAATTGTAGAAAAAACACTGGTTCAAGTCCTGGCTCTGGTGACCCCTCTCTGAGATTCATTTTCTTATCTGGAAAATGAGGATAATATCTGCATTATGTACCTCTCAGAACTACTGTGATGAAAAGCACTTTGTGAATACAAAAGCACCATATATGAATTATTATTTCCTTGGCCCTTTTCTCTTTTTAAAAAAATGACCAAAGAAAGTTAAATATTTTCCTTAGTCAACTTTAAAATAAATCCTTCCTTTTCAAGTTTCAACTGCAGCGTTTCAGCTCCTTAACTCAAACAATGTGGATAAGAAACCCATTTCATTCTGTGCAAGCCTTAAAGAGAAAAAAAAACAGTTTTTCCAAAGGCAGTAAAAAAGTTCTGGGCAGTAACTCCAGGCCTGCCAAGTGGTGAGGGAGATGGAGAGCAGAGAACAAGCGAGTACTCAACTGCCAAGGCCTCTCACTCATCACTAACGCTGAGGGAGCTATCTAACTGACTCTTGTATCAGGTATACAGGGCTGGAGGGGAGAGAGGGCCCAGCCTCTGAACGTTAGCAGGCTGTTTTCAAAACACTGTAAGCAATTTGTGATGGTAAAACCTATCAGTGTACAAAAAGCAGGTTCTTTGCTCCAGAAAAGTGTCCCTTCACTACTTTACTTGATCAAGTTTTAAAAAATCTTTCTAATAAAACTAGAGTCTCATTCAGAAAGCCTGAAAGTCCCCTTACTTTCCAACCAACGCCTATTTCCCCTTTGTGTCCAGACGCTCAGCTCTCTCTAGACATCTGGTGGCTGTGAACATACATTGCAGAAATAAAAGAAAATGTGAAGGAGTTTTCACACCCCAGTTTGACTTGGCTAGAGAGGAAGACTGGAGACTCTGTAAAAATTATCTGAGTGTTATTTGTTCTAGGCATATGCTTTGATAGTTAGAAACTAAGACAAAGGAACAAAGAGCTAAGGATAGAAAGGGAGGGAGCATCAGGAAAGAGCTGCATGGTTAGAGTGTGTATTAGGGCACTGGGCTTAGAATCCAGAGCCCTGCATTCGAATCTTAACTCAAAAAAAAAAAAGTTTCTTCTCTATCTGCAAGATGGGGACAGTCCTCAAACTACTTATTTCACATGGCTGTAGGGTGGAAAGTGCTTTATAAAACTCCGTGAAAGGCAGGGGCCATCTGCTGGGATGTCTAGTGCTCCCTTAGAACAGTGTACATAGTGATCTGCAAATAGTAAATGCTTAATGTTCATATTAATATTTATTCTCAATTTATCTCTAGCCATAAGCCTAGAAATAAGCTAGATCTAAATTATTTAAATCTCAAATTTTGTTTAACCATCGTCATTTGTTACAAGGGGGCACTTCAGGAGGACTAGGGTATTGGGAAGGCAGCCAGTGTTTATCCAGGAATGGCTGGTGTAAAAAACAAAAAACTCATGGAGCCTCTAATGTGGTAGGTTTTCCTAGCTCCACGTGGTGGTAAAAGCAGGAGGAAAAATTGTTGGTGGTAATAATTTCCTAGTCTCTTGGAACAGCAGTGTCAAATTCAAACAGAAAATGACCTTAGTGGGCCATTTACTAACTTAGAAAACCAAAAATTTACAAGATCTCTGTTATATTTTTATTTCTTTTGTTACACCTTTCACTTTATCTTTTAAAATTTGGTTCAGGAGCACTCCTGAGCCAGGGGGCTTCATTTGACATCTGTGCCTTAAGAACATGCATCATGGCACAGTGGAGACAGATCACCACCATACAGACTCACTGGCTAACCTTGGGAAAAGCACCTAAACTCTCTTTCTGATCCTTAATTTTCTTATCTATGAAATGGGATAAGAATCCTTATTTTTTTCCATCTCAAAGAGCTATGCTAACGGCAAATGAACAAAAGTGAGAGCACATTTTCTGAAGAAAAAGAGAGCAGAAATTCAAGATAATATCTGTAGGGCTATTATAGCTAGAACTCTTCAAAGAGACCTCAACATTGACAATTAGCTAGGTTAGCTTGAAACTCATGATGCTCCCCATTCTCTGGTTAGTTTGGTCCCCAAAGAAAGAAATTTAACCTCATAAAGGGCAGATCCAGCAAACAAGCAATAGCAAATATGAGGAAAAGTTCTTGCCCAGTTCAGAGCATGGTTACAACCTTTCCAGATCTGATAAACTGCTGAGGCAGGAGTCTGGCCACCCTCTGGTTAAAGCAACACTAATGGATCCTTAAGAACCAGCTCCTGTGGGAGCCTCTCTGGCCCTCTTCAATGGGAAAAGGGGTAACTGGAGTGGGAGTTAGGATAGTGGGAAGACTGGGAACACAAGGGACCAGGAAGGAGGAGGGAAAAGAACAAAGCTTATAAGAAAGGGATGTGGGAATGGAGGAAAGACAAAGGGGAACCAAAACAGACTGGGACTAGCACTGGGCAAGAGAAACCAAAGCCTTGTGTACATACCTGGATGTTAAGGAGTTATTAGTGAAGTTGGCAGCATGTAAAGCATGTGAAACCATAAACACTACCGACTACACAGATACACTGTGTTGAGCATGGCTCTGCTACAATCTGGGCTAAGTCATTTCATTTCCTGGGGCCTGTTTCTTCCTTGGACTGGATGATACTTAAGGGCCGGCCCATCTCTGCCATTCTGTGTCTATGATTCCAAGTATTTCTCCCAGCACTGGATTCAATGTGGCTGCTTGTGATATTTCTTAAGGTGTTCTTCCCACTATTTAGGACCACAGGAGGTAGAGCGAAGAGGGCTAGACTTGGAACTAGGAAATCTGGATTTAAATCTTAGTTCTGACGTTTAATAGCTCCCACTTAATGTAACCATAAGCAAAGTGCTTTGTAAGACTTAAGAGCTACAGAAATGTCAATGAGTATTACTGTTCTTAACATTATGAGCTGGGAACTGCCCAGACTGTCCAAAGCACCCTCTAGGACCTGGACTGTCATTAAAAAGAAAGAAGTGATGACAGAAATTTGAATCTCTACTCATAACACCTAGGCTCAAGTCAAATATAGAGCCCCTTAGGATACTGTCCCTATCTGGAAGTAGGGAAAATGGGTAAAAAGTATCTTAACAGGCATTCCTTACTCTCTTTTCAGAGCTATCACTGGCTAATGGTAATATGAATAACAATTTAATTATCCCAGGCCTCTGGTCACACAGACACACAGACACAGACAGACAGACAGACAGACAGACACACACACACACACACACACACACACACACACACACCTGTTAACATACAAGAATTTTGGTTTTAAGATTCATTGATTTCCCTCAATCTCCAACCTTTTTTTTTTTCTTTTTCCCAGGTGTCTGGCCTCCCCCATACCACCACCACTGAAAAAGGACTCATTCCTGTCCCTTCATTCCTCATTTAAGGGCAGACAGATCCCTTAAATAAACAAAAAAAAACCCAATAAATGAAGTAACTTCCCCAAAGAACTACTCCTTCTGCCTGGCTCTCCTCTGCTCCCAATACCAAGAAGAGAACTGGGGAGAGAATTGATATTCATGGTTTTTTGAGTAGTGGAGCTTCTCCCAAAGCCATTGTGAACTGACCAAAGGCTAGAGAGGGAGAGTCTTATGAAAATAGGTGTGAGATGACCTCAGCCTGAACTTCCTTTTGGCTACAGAATCAGAGAAAAGGAACCATTTTTGGGGAAGTTGCATCCATGTTTCCTGATGTTCTTTGAATGCTGGGAAATAAAAATGACTACGATTATTAGAAAGAATGACTGAGGGAGAAAAATGAGAATTTCCCTCAAAGTAGTGCTAAAGCAGAGGTGCTCAAATGGCTACACTGGTGAGAAAGAGTGGGACATGTGAGAAGGGATCATGAAGCAGTTAACCACCTCATTTTAGGATCACAAAATCATAAAATCTCTAAAAGAGACATTAGAGATCACCCGACCTAACACTTTTATCTTCTACAGGGTGAAACCAAACCCAAAGAAGTGGTGTGAGTAAATAAAGGTTACACAGATAGCTAGTAAAACAGGTTTGAACCTGAGCCTTCTGTTTCCAAATCCAGGACTCTTTCCACTGAACTACAAGCGGCCTCTTCTGCAGTACAATGAGGTCCAAAGGGAGAGATGATTTGCCTTTACACGTAGATAGAACTCTATAGGTTTCAAAGCATTTTAACAGACATTTTAATATTTAAATTTAATTGAGACTTCCAAGTAAGCACAGCGCAATGACAGGTATGAAATCCAATTTTTAATTTTTGTTTATTTAATTGTTTTGCAATGAACAAGCAGTTATTTTCTCTTCTCCCTCTGCCAATGAAAAGGAAGGAAGTGCAGTGGACGGAGGATCAGGCCTGGAGTCAGGAAGATTTGAGTCCAAATTTGACCTCAGACATTTACCAGTGGTGTGGCCCTGCGCAAGCCACTTAACCCTGTTTGCCTCAGTTTCCTCATCTGTAAAATGAACTGGAGAAGGAAATGGCATCACCCTAGCATCTATCTACAGTCAGACATGACTGAAACAACTCAACAACAACAAAATAACTGAGCATGACCACTAAAAAGTACTCAGTACTTGCAATAAATATTGTGCGTAAAGGAATGGGGACTCAGCAGCTTCCAATTCTAGGCGTCTTCCCTCTGTTTCTGTTCACTCCTCATAAAATGAACAGGGCTGAGTGTTGGGTGGGTGGACAAAATTCTTTCTACAAGGAGCTGGAACCAAAGCTGCATTTTCTACTTCCAGGGGCCCAGATACTAGATCACCAGTTTCTTAGTCTTTGGCTACATTCTCCAAATTCCCTTCTCCACCCCTGGCTCAAACCAAACAGAATGACTGCATTGTTCCCTTGATCCATTAGACCAGGGGTGGGGCACCTGACTCCTCCAGGCCATATGTGGCCTTTTAGGTCCTTGGGTGCACTTTTTTGACCTAGTCCAGGTTTTACACAACAAATCTTTTAATTGAGGGGATTTGTTTGGTGAAGTTTGGATTCAGTCCAAGGCCACCCTTGAGGACCTAGAGGGTCACAGGTTTCCCACCCCTGCATTAGACTCAGCCAGAAAGCAGTTTGATCTCTCCTCTTCCATCTCAGTTGAGCAGAGTTGGGCCTGAGGCCTCTTTCCCAAGTATTTTCCCACGATGGATGTAAAGACTACTCACCATAGGTGAAGAAATTGGGCAAGTAGAAGACCTTCCTCCCCAGCACATTGGTCCCTACAGTGGGAGGCAATGGTTCATGCCCGACCTTCAGATAAAGAAAACAAGCTTAGGTCATTCATGTTCAACCATGCTCACCCTAGTCACTGTTTCCTGGTACCTGTTTCCCCTTCTAAGCACCAATTGTGACAAGGACCCTACAAATCTCCTTGCTCTGTCCCTCCACCCATCCCCCTACCCCCTCCATATGTCTTGTATCCATGTATCACTTCTCCAGGGAGTAATTTCACTAGATACTGATCAATATCCCAGCTATTCATCATCCTGAAGTCTCTCAATTAGCCCTGACAGACACATACAAATATCCTAAATGCCGGTTTCTTCATTCCCAGCCACATCTATTTCTCATCTATGTCTGTTTCCAATCATTCCCTAAATTACGGTCACAAATATCATATCATAGCTTACCAGTCATATCAACCATAACCAAATCCCATTCATATCCTCTACAACATGCCCCCCAAATCCTAGCTTTGAGACCCTGGATAAGTCACCTTATAAGACTGTTTTGCTCTCCATAAAATAAAGGTGTTGGGCTTGATAATCTTTAAGGCGTGGGGGCGGGGCCCTTCAAACTCTGCTATTCGATGACTCTGATCATCCCCACAACTGAGAATCTCAGTTTGAGGGAACCTCAGAGGTAATCCAGCCCAACCCTAAATAAGAATTTCTTCTTTAACATAGCTAACAAGAATCTTTTCAGCTTATACTTGACAATCTCCAATGAAGGAGAACACATGCTGCTCCCAAGGTAACCCATTCCAACTTTGAATAAGCTACTTGCCAGGAAAATTTTCCTTACACTGAGCCTACAATGACCAGCAACTACACTGCTCCTAGTTCTACCCCCTATAGCCAAGTAGAAGAGTCTTCCTTCCATGTGACAGTCTTTTAAATTACTAGTAGGCTAACATATTGTTTCCCACCTTCCCCTACTTCCCAATCTTCTCTTCTCTAGATTAAATATTCCTCAGCTCCTTTCATCAATACTCACATAGCACAATCTCGAGGCTGTGCACCATCCTGGTTACCTTTTCCTGAACATCAGCTTATTAATGTCCTACTCCACATTAAGGTGGTCTCCAAAAATGAACAATATTCCAGACTGGGTTCACCTAAGACAATGTATGCTTCTCTTAACTTTTTTGATCTCCATAACCCATTATCAACTTATAATGAGTTACAATCCACCAAAACTTTCAAATGTTTCATATTGCCTGTTGTCTAGTGACACATCCCCCAGCTTGTATTTTGTTAGGGCGATTTTTTTGGACACAAGTACTAGATTTGCCATTGGTCCTTATTAATTTTCCACTTATTCTAGTTAACACAATGTTCTGGTTTGTCAAGATATTTTTGAGGTTCTGACTCATGTCCCGGTTGTGCAATTCTGGGTTCTGTGCTATCTGCAAATCTGATAAGCATGCCTTTATTGAAGTCACTGATTTAAATTGCTGTACTGCACTGAGCCAAGCACAAATGCTTGGGGGCACTCCAAGTGAAAACCTCCTTTCAAGCTAAATCATCAGTGATGACTTAGTGATGAGTTTTTGTGTCCAGCTACTCAGCCAGTTCTGATTCCAACAAACTGCTTGGCTGACAAGAACAGCACAAGATTATCAAATGTTTTGTTAAAATCCAGGTATGGCATTTCCCTGATCTACAGTCTAGGTAGTAAAAAAAAAAAATGAATTAAGTCAAGCTGGTTGACCATCTCATTCCTATTTCACTCTCAAATCTTAGTTATAACAAATTCCAAACATACCAAATCTGTCATGTCCATTCCCAATCATCTCCAAATTCCTGCCACATGTATTTCCAATTACCTTCAAATATCAGTTATTCCAATTCCCAAGTCATGTTCATTTCAAATTTACTTTCAAATCTGTTAAATCTAGTTTGTGCCACACCCAAATATACCACTCTCAAATGTGAATTACTCCCATTTTAGGCACCAAGTTTGTCTACCCCAACCCTACTTATTCTCAAAACTGAGGTACCCCACTATACCCAAACACAAAGTTGTTTCTCCCATTTCACAGCTCCCCTGAGCTGTCACCCCAAATCTCAAACCCAAATGTCACACTCATTTTATACCTCCCCAAATCCCTGTAACTCAAAATCTTGGTCACACCTAGACCTTACATCCACTCTATAAATCCTCACATCTCACCTAAGTGTCTCACTGCATTACCCAACAATCACAAATTCAAGTTCCTCTGGTCCCCAGCAACCTAGGAATATTTGCCCCCATTCCATTCACACTCCAAATTTCCTCCTACATTGATCACACATAACTACACACCCAAATCTGATTTCCAGTCCTCAAAAAACATCACTCTAAAATCTAAAACTAGTCACTTCAAGCTCACACGCCAAATCTTTCTACCCCATTCCACATATACCCAAGCTGTCACCTGGAAGTTTTGCTCACATTCATTCCACATATCCCCAAATCTTAATTACTCCTGTCCCCAATTACAAAGTGGAAAGAACTCCAGATTTAGAGCCAACCAATCAATGAGCTTTTATTAAGAGCTTACTCTGTGCTAGGTACTATGTTAGGTACATTCACAAAGAATGAAAAAAATCCCTACTTGCAAGAAACCTACATTCTAACAGGAGAGATGACAAGGACATATAAACATACACACCATAAGTATAAAGTTAAATATAATTATGTAGAAAGTAGTTAGATACAAAATAGTTTGGAAGGGAAGGCACTAGCAGGTGGAGGGACTAGGGAAGTCTTCATGCAGAAGATAGTGTTTAAACTGCCTACTTAACAGCAGGACTCTATGAGCATTACGTACAGCGTGTAAAGTGCAGTGTGTGAGGAACAGAGGGAACCCCTTTGGCTAGATCAGAAGAGTTCAAGGAGAGAAAGTAACATCCAGTTAGGCTGGAAAGATAGATTAGGGTTAGGTTGTGAAGGGCCTTAAAAGCTAAACAAAGGAGTTTATATTTAATCTTAGAGGACAAGAGAAACCTACCAGAGTTTATTGAGAAAATAAATCTGTGCTTAAGGAAATTATTTTGGCAGCATGTGTAGGATGGATTGGAGAGTGGAAAACACTTGAAGCAGGGGGATGTATTAGGAGGCTAATGCAATAAGTCAGGCCAGAAGTAAAAAAAGTTTGAATGCAAGTGATAGCTGTGTGAGTGGAGTGAGTGAGAGAGAGAGAGAGTGAGAGTGAGAGTGAGAGTGAGAGAGTGAGAGAGTGAGAGAGTGAGAGAGAGAGAGAGAGAGAGAGAGAGAGAGAGAGAGAGAGAGTGTGTGTGTACCTATATGAGGTCACTAACCTCTCTGAGTCCCAGCTTCCCTATTTATAAAAGGAGGAGGTTGATAATTCCAGACCACTGATAATGAAAGAATGCTCATCATCCCTTAAAAGGGAGATACAGCCTATGTGGGAACTGGTTTTACTTGATAGTGTCTATTTGTTATAGGAGTTTTGTTTACCTTTTATTTTTTTAATAGTCAGGGAGGTGTAAGGGAGAAAAAAACTAAATGCTTGTGCTGAAAAAATAACAAAATAAACTTCAAATGAGGAGGCTGGACTAGATCCCTTCCATCTCTCTTTTCAGATCTGAATGTCTCCTGTTCTAGATCTACCTATCCTGTCACCCAGGAACCTCAGCTTCAAATCTCACACACGCATCTCACTCCTCTCTCCAGTATCCATCAGCAGGCACAGAGCTCCATGATCACAATCTCTCTCTCTCTCACTGGACCTTTTCCCTTAACTGGATCCCCACCCCCAACCCCCAACGCCCACCTCAGACTCTCTCCTAACCCTAACCTCCCTCTTACTAGTTCTCTCCACAGCCCCAAACCCCCTCCACTCCTCGGTCCTCTCCTTCCCCCTTAACTCCTCTACCTCCCCTCCCCTCCCCTCCCCTCACTCCCCTTCTCCCCCTCCTCTCTTCCGAAGTCCCCCACGCAGGTCTCTCCCCCTAGCCTGACCCTCTCCCCTTCCCCCGGGCCCCCCCGGATTGCTGCTCCCCCCTCCCCGACTCCCCTCACTTTCCTTCCAACCCCCTCTCCGTGCCCCTCGGCCCCACCTCGGCTCCCCTCTCCTCCCCTCTCCCCTTCCCCCGGGCCCCCCCGGATTGCTGCTCCTCCCCCCCGGCTCCCCTCACTTTCCTTCCTGCCCCCTCTCCGTGCCCCTCGGCTCCCCTCCCCGCTCCCCTCTCCTCCCCTCTCCCCTTCCCCCGGACCCCCCGGACTGCTGCCCCCCAGCCCCAGAGCCGGGGCGCACCTGAATGAGCAGCTTCACGTAGAAGAGCGGGTGGCTCAGCGCCGTCACGCCGGCCCCCAACGCCAGGAACAGGGCCTCGGTGGCCGCGGAGCCATCCCCGGTTCCCAGGGCAGTCGCGGCCGCCGCCTCCACGCCCCGGGACGAGGCCCGGGGCGGCCGCGGGGGCTGCAGTCCCCACGCCCCAGCCCCCGGCGGCGCTCCCCGCTCGGCGCCTCCAGCTCCAGGTTCCGCTCTCACCATCCCCCCGGCGCCGCAGCCAACCCGAGGCGCCACTTCCGGGTCAGAAGCCCCCATGGGGTCCGGGCGCAAGGTCACTCCCAGTCACGTGACGGAGGAACGGCGTTCCCCCCTCCACCCTCTCCTTCGGGATCCTCGGCTTCTCCGGGAAGGAAGAGGGGAGCGGAGCGGGGCAGGGGCGGGCCGTACCATTCCACCTAAGGAGGAGGCGGGGCCGGGGCAGGGACCAGCGGTCCGCCGGGCTGGCCCTGCCGGCCTGGGGCTGCGGAACTCGAGGCTGCTCGTGGGCGGCGGAGCGGGGCTCGAGGAGCTCGGAAGTCTGGGCGTGGCGGCGGGCTGGCCGGAGTTAGCTCCGACCCTCGGCGGGGCTTCTCCCGCGGCCCCGGGCGGTGGCACCTGCCGGCTGTTTGGAAGCCCGGGCCGCTCCTCAGAGCAGAGGAGGAGGAGTTTGGGTCAATACCCCGGAGAGCGTCCCCTGGGCAGGACGCTGGAGAGCTCCCCGCTCACGTGCTCAGAGGCGGCGTGCTGAGCCGGGCTGGGGAAGCCCGACGGCCCCGGCCCACACTGGGTGACCTTGAGCCAGTCTCCTAACACTTCTGTTCTACCCTCCGGCTCAAGAATACCGGGGCAGTTCTTGATAAAAGATGATGTCTAGGCTCTTTTCTTGATCATGGCTTTCAGGTAGTCTAATAATTGTTAAATTATCCCTCCTAGATCACTTGTCTAGGTCAATAGTTTTTCCAATGAGATAGTTCACGTTGTCTTCTATTTTTTCATTCTTTTATTTTTGTTTTATTGTTTCTTTTGTGAAGGTAATTACTATTTTTATAATAATATGATATATGTGATGAACAGACATATATAGACAATACACAGATTAGATCTTTCAGAACTGCCTGTCTTGGGAGAGAACTCACAATGTAGCTTGAACTGAGCAATCACTGGCATCCTTCTGCCTGCATACCTGAAGTGAAGGGAATCAAAGATGGTAGAACCTGTTCCCATCACAGAACTCTGGTCCTGTGACCCACCAAATAATGACCCCCAAGGATTCCAGCAATATTGCTCTCACAGGACTCCAGAATTCTTGTATTGTTTTCCATTTGTGGGTTTGTCATGAGAAACTACTCTGGCCCTGGGAACAATTGTTTGTAATCCATCTTCCCTTCCCAACTTGTGATTTATGCATATAAACTTTGTCTTCACTTCAACAAAGTGGAATTCTGATCGGGAGAATTCCCAATTTGCAAATCTGTTCCTGTAAACTCAAGCAAGCTGGTATCTTTGTCGTTTTCTTTTTGGAGTTCAGTTTCCCAGGCTCAGGCTAAATTGTAAACATCTGAAGGATTACTCTCCTCTGAACCCTGATAATTCACAGATGGGTTTAGTCAGGTAGGTTTTGTATCTTCTGGCTCAGAGCTAAGCAGGGGCAGAGTCTTTGTTACATATTCTGGGAGGCTGGCATTTTGCTTTGGGGGCTTGCTCATGGAGAAGGACTTTTTGTTCCTTGAATGGGACTCTGAGTAGCCATTTGTTAAAAGCTCCTCTCTCTACCATTACTTAGATGTTGGTGCTCTCTGGTCTGGTGGTGTATGTAGGTGGTGTATTACTTTGTTCAAACAATTGGAGCCCTGTCTGTTGAGTCTCTGTGCTAACTTTTCTGCTTGTATTTTCTGTACTCACTTCTTTCTTCTCATCTGTAATTAAAGTAAGGTTGTTGATCCCTTTAAAGTTGTCTTTCCTTTAGAAAAGCAGATTGAAGAACCTGTGCTAGCACCCTGTATGACAATGTGGTTGCCAGTGCAACCTAATAAGTTCCTAATTGAGCAAGTTCCTAATAATGAAACTAATTAATGAAATGGCTACCTGATTGCTGGTGCTTTTGTCTCTGGCCTGCTGTTTTGTCATTCTCAGGTTAGAATCTGGCTCAGTAAAATCCTTTTAACACTTGATTTCTTACAAAGTTATTAGCTTCTATTGCCTCTTAGGTCCAGTTTCTTCTTCTGATTGATTAATTCAGGCTCTGATCCTTATTAAAGTCCAAAAATGATAGTAAATGATTGTCACTATTGATATTATGATATGATATATTGAAAATTGATATATCATATTAATATATATCATATATGATATATTGAAATTAAATGTTATCAATAGTGGTAATCATTTACTATCATTTTTGCACTTTAATAAGGACCAGAGCCTGAACTAATCAACCAGACTGCTTTACTTTGTTCTAAAAATTCTCTCTCCTGTGTCAGCAACTTCAAATACCTGTTTATGAGAGGATGGCTGTAAACAGAGTGGTGGGATTCTTCTTATCTTGGTATCACAGAAATAAAAGAAACTCAGATATCCTGGGATCTTAATTTCCAACTGACTCTAGCTTGTCAATTGTCTTGTCTCACTATGTTTACAACGTCTAAGAAAATTCTTTTCTTGTGATAAAGTGTATTTAAACTTGGTCATTCTTGTATCAGTCAATCAGAGGTTTCCTTCCCGGCTCCATGATCATGTATCTTTCAACCTCTGGAGAAATAAATAATATAAATTTACATATATGTATATATAAACATATATATGTATGTATTACGTGTGGGAAACAAGAAAGTTCTGTTTCCACAGTTCTGGGTGATCAGGGTCATGACCTGGCACAATCAGGTTAGAAGGCCAAACTACTGTACAAGCTTGATGAGCTGTTTGAGGGAAAGCCTATCAGAGTCCAACATGAAGTCACATGGCCAGGAGATGGTGGCCCACAAGATTCAAAGTTTGGAATTCTATAACAAGCCTGCCTCATTCTGATCTTGTCATAGACTTCCAGTGGCCATGCTGGAAACTACCTGTTCCTTCATGGGAAGGAATGTAGTAGGCCTTCCCTTCTCTAAACTCCATTTTAAATAAATTTTCCTTGATATCTTTTTGGGTGTCAAGTGCATCTCTAACAATATGGTGCCCAGTGTGGGGCATCGACTCACTGACTTGGAGGAAGAGATAAAATTTATTGAGATGAGTGCTCCTGTAAAAAAAAAAAAATTTTTTTACAGTCCCTGTAAGTTAGATCTACTCTAGTTCAAGCACACAACATTGAACCACAGGCAGGGAGTTCAGTAGAATTGGGGAGCAACATTTGCTGGCAGACCAGGTAACTCAGTACACTGGACAAGGAACAGGTCACCCTGGGAACTTCCACTCTGGATCCGTCTTTTACTGACGAAGTGAAAGTTCAGCATGGCAAAGTCTTTGGTGTTGGTTGGTCATATTCCTGTCTGAAAGTCTCCTGGTTGGCCTAAAGTTAACGAGAGAACTTGGACAGAATCCCAAGAATTTGAGCAGTAGTAGGAAGGAGAGCCCCTGGGGATACTGGGAGGATGTGATGCACTCCCAAGTCAAAAGGATTATGGTGGTTGTTGGGGCCCAGGGACTTAGTTCTAACAGTGGCTGGCATTTCCCTAAACATCTAGTGTTAGGATAGACAAATGACCTCTAGGTGCTTGTTTGTCCCAGAAGCTGGAGTGAACTTATTAGGGAAGAATTTAATCCTTAAATTGGGTAGGATGGGGTCTGAATTCAAATTCAAATAGATGTGCACAATGTTTTGTTAAATGTCTTGTCTGTGTGTTTATGAAGTATTTCATGTTTGTGGTGCAAGGTTGTAAATGTAGGCAGCCAACAAGGTTTCCCCATTATCTTCCCCTTCTCCCACCCCAGCCTAGAGGAGTTTCAGGGGAATGAGTGGGGCAGGAAAGAGAAGAGAAAGAAAAAAAAATCTTTTTGCATTCAAAAACACTGGCCAAGTTTTTGAATCTTGAAAATCTTTTTTTCTCTCAGATAGGTGTAAAGCAGGTCATTCCCTACTCCTCCTAAGGAGAATCTCTTTTGTATTAGCAAATAAAAAAATATAAAGGAAGATGAGCCTCAGATAGTCTGCAGTGAAATGTTAAGTTTTGATTTGATGAGATTGCAAAGCTAAAATCTGTACTTTAGGCTTGAATTGGGTCAGTGTATCTGATACCAGACAATGTGTTTAAAATTGCAAGTTCATTCTGGAATTTCAGTGATTTCTTTTGGAGACATTAACTGTCTCCAGATTCTGAAGGATGAAAACAAGGAGAGTGAGTATTTCGGCAGTTATGTAATCTTTTGAAACTATGGAAGCTTCTACCTGGGGAGACTGGCATATTTTAAGCTAACCTGAGGAGAACAGGTGGGATTTCAAACTCTTTGTAGAGCCTGAAATTCCTGGGGAGCAAGACATGGGTGGAACAGCAGAATATCCATGTACTCTTTACCAGGGAAGGTTACTCCCTCCCCCTCCCAATCTGATTTAACTGGAGAAGTCCTTGTTTGTCAAGCCTCAGAGGGTGGAGGGGAGCCAGAAGACAGCATTTTCAGCTCTTTAAGGAAGTAGAGTAAAAGAGAAAAGGCTATTCAGAGCTGAGAATGGCCATGTGTTCCTTCAAGGGAAGCTTTTCTTTTAAGTAACAAGAGTATTTGACTTAAAGAAAAAAAGGCTAAAATGTTTATCATTAGTGATTGTAAATCCAGGTTTGATAGATCAGGTTAAAAATCTGTCCTGAAGGAATACAGAGCAGCATCTGAGAATGCTCCTCCTATCAGGATTGAGCAGAAAAAGATGTTGTTATTTGTCATTTATGACTGTAAAGTGCTTGACACAAGGTTGGGCATATGTTAGGTGCAATATTAATTTAATGTAATTGTTACCATTTTTTAATTTGGATTTTTTACACGTATATTAGGGTTTTAAAAGGATGTGATAGAAATTTGATAATTTAAACTTATATTTGGTTATGAATAAGCAGTGATAATGCTGATGTTTGCTGTATAATGGTAGATTTAACTTCTTTGCTTTGTTTAAACTGGAATGGGATTCCAGTTCACAGAGTTAAAAAGGAATAACTTATGAGCTATCTTGTCTTATGGTTAACGTGATGTAATAGTTAATAGCTCAATCAAATTTGAAATGACTCTATTTGATCAGGTGGTAGAGTGTGTCCATGTGGTGGTAAGGAGATGAATTACTATGCAAGGTGATGTGGAAATTCATTCACCTGAATGGGTAATGGCTTATTTTAAGTTTTGAGTAAACTTAAATAGTTTAAAATTTTAAGTTATCCATCTAAATGTTGTTATATTAGGAATTGCATTGTTAAATTAATGATGAATTGGGTTAAAAAGCTGTTATGAATTTTGTGTAAGAGTTTCTTTGTTATAGAATTCTTATGGAGAAAATGAGAATCCTTGAAAACATAATGCATATATTTTTATATATGGGTGTGATTTTTCAAGGCTATTCCATCTAAGGATGTATTAAGTAAGTATGTTATTTCTGCTATTAAGAAGAAAATTTTAACTAAAATTATTTTTGCTATAAATCAAGCATGTACAAGAATATGTTTGTGAAAGGAAGCCTGGTAAATGTGCCAAGGCCTTGGTTTTAGATCTTTTCTTGTAATTTTTGTCAATTAGGTTTAAGTGGGTTGTGTAGTAAATTGTAAACTGTTATTAAGAGAGGAAAATATCTGTTGTATGAAGAAATGCTTTGTAAAAAAAAGAAAAAGAAAAGGTTGGTGTTCTTTTGCCACACTGTTTGGCCTCAGTATCACCTAAAGGGCCATGAAGCATGGCCCATCTTTGGAACTTTAAAAACTAATACTGTCTTGCAGTTAGGAATTATACTGTCTCCAAGAAGAAAAATGGGTAGAAGTTTCCTATATAATAGCCTTTGTTGAGCTCTCTCAGAACCCTGTTCTCCGAAAAGATTGTGAGATGCTTGTAGCTAGAACTGCCCTTCAAAGGAGAAATGGGGGTCACCTGGATATTTTTAATGATCCCCTTCTTATGACCCAGGGCTTCAGTCCTCTCCTATCCCCTGGCCTCAGCCATGGGTCTGGCTGAGGTGCCTACCTCTGCAACCCCTCCCCATTTAGGCCTCAGGCCCCACCCCCACAGCAGCCTCTGGAGTATCTCCCCCTCTGACCGTTTCCCTTCCTCAGGTATCAGCTGATCTTTCCCCTTGCCAGCCTGATCCCCTGGCCTTGAGGCTTAGTCCAGTTCAGGCAGCATTCCCCAGCCCCTCCTTCACAAGGAGTGGGACTTCCTATCTCTCTTCCCAAGCCCCAGTCCCCCCACAGTGCCTTCAAGGCTTTTTCCTCTGAGGAAGCATATGCCTCACCTAGTGGGACAATTAGAGTGCATGTGTCCCATTCTCCATCTCAGATCTCATTCAAGTCAAAGCAAAATTGGGGAGATATTTGGAAGACCTCACTAAGTCTACTGAGGGTTTTAGGGACATATCCCTACAATTTGAACTTTCTTGGGGTGATTTGCATGTCCTCTTCTCCACCTGTTGTACCATTGAGGAGAAGAGGAGAATCCGGGAACAAGCCCAAAAGTTTGGGGATTGTTTGGCTAGTGATGGCCCCACAGCGTATCCCTCTGGAACAACTTCTGTTCCCACTACTGACCCAGGATGGGATAATCAGAAGAGTGAGGATAGGGGAAAGTGAGATCATATGATAATTTGCCTGTCAGAAGGCCTGAGAACTGCATTTCAAAAGCAAGTAAATTTTCAAAAAAATAGGGAAATTACTCAGGGAGAAAAGGAAAACCTTGCCCTTTTTCAAGACTGGCTAGTAGAAGCTATTAAAAAGTATACAAATTTGGATGCTGACTCTGTAGAAGGGGCAGCAGCTGCAGCCTGGAAATATCCAGGTTCAGCACATAGCCACAGCCTTGGGGAGAGGGTGAAGGGGGATGGGTCAAGATAAAAAAGCCAACCAGTTTCTGCCTGCACTTGGTAAAAGAGTCCATCCTTCTGTCAATAATTTTTATATGTTATAGAAATGCAATTGATGTCATCTGAAGTTTATTGTTCTTGTTTACAGTCAAAACAATTTGGTTATCACTTATGAAAATTGTAAGTTTGCTGTTTATAGTTTTAATGCTAAAACCTAAAGCTGGTACATTGTGTATATGTGTGGAAAGGAGCAGTCCCCAGGCTAGTTAAAAGTACAGCCCCAGCAGATCTAAGAAGCTTGTTTGAGTCATGGAGTTCTCAAAGAAGGAACTTACTTTGGTGAGAATTTGAAAATCTATAGAAATAATCTCTAGTGATTGACTTTTAGGACAAATTTCAGATTTAAGGTGTAAGTCCTGGTAACATTTTTGATTAGTGAAACCTGCCATCGAATGCAAAGCCTCTGGGACTATTACAAATTATGTTCTATTACTCAGAGAGAAATGTGACCTTACAGGCAAAAGTTTGCCCCAGGGGACAATTGTGTCCTCAGCCTGGGATGGGATCCTTCTGACTCAGTTTTCCCAATGTATTCCTCTGAAAAGGAATGTTTTCCCCCTTGGCTATTTCTGAGTCTGGTTATAAGGTGGAGATGATATCTAATTAGGTCCTTGCTTTTCATCTTCATGGCATGTTTCTATAATCAAACAGATAGTTTAAGATGTAAGCACAATGCAAGTAGTGGAATCTTGCTGTTTTTAGTTAATTGGGTCAATGTGGGTACTCTGATTTAGTCTTGTGAAAGATAAAACCCCTGAAATAGAACATTCTTTCTGAATGTTATGGGAATAATTAGATAAAGAAAAGGAAATCAAAGTATAAATGTGATGTGTCATTGTTCCATAGAACAAGATTGGGATTTCAAGTTAACTGTAATGGTATGGAATTGTGGAGGTTAGGGGTGTTTGGGACCCAAAAATAGTGACATGCTGGGTTCTGCTCAAATGAATTGAACCCAAGCCTTCTTTCAACCAGAGAATGTCAGGGTTTGTTGAGATTTCTCAATATTGGATGGACTCTTAGGGAATATGGACATTTGTAATGCTAAAACAAGATATATCTTACCTACAGAGAGACTCTGGGGAAGGAATCTGGGGTGGCCCCAGGTGGTCTGGGGGTTCCAGGGATGATCTTGGTGGGAGTGGTCAGCAGCCTGGAGAATTGGATTGACAGGGCATGGTGACAGGAAAGAGCTTATGGGTCTCAGGAGAGCCAGTTCAAGTGGGAAATCCAAGGAGCTTTCAAGGTGAGGTTTTCCAGGGTCCTGTTAGACAAGTGGGACTAAAACTCTTTTGGGACAAGGGACAAAGGTCTAGACCTGGAATAAGGTTTTTACATGTTACAAAGACCAATTGGGTAAATACAATTGACTGAATTAATTACTGAGACTAAATCAGAGACATTTTTAGTTTGGAGAAAAGAATTTCAGTCTAAGTTTCTTAGATGCAGGTAACCTCTGGTAATATTTTGCATTGATGGAAAAGTTAAATGATTGTTTTGATTTGAATTCATTTCATGAACATAAGTTGAAGTTAGTGTTTGAACTTATATGTGCAGCTGTAAGGTGTAAGGAAGCTTGGGAAACAAATGTGAACCTATTAGAGCAATAACTTGTGGTTTTAATGGTAAATTTGATTTTATGATTGTTATTTAATCAGGAACTAGAACAAGTATAGAAAGGCATGTAAGCAACTTAAGACTTGCTTCAAAAGATATTCCTTAGTCAATGTGAAAGCATAGTCATATCTTAAACTGGTTATTGGAGCTTGCGATTTTAAGATTTTTATGGGACTATTAACTGACTGTTCTTCTGAGTCTAACTCCAGGTGTGGATAGTAAGAAAGGTGGTCTGAGCCACTGATCCATGATGCCAGTGAGCCTGTGAGATGCTGGTATGAACTGCAAGGGGTGATCTCATGGGAAGGTTGGGAGAACATCTGTTCAGTCTGAGCTGAATGCCAGTTGACAATCTACTCCTGCCTGGAATTGACATGAAGTTAGGGAGATGTTGTTTCCCTGAAATGTCCCTACTCTTAGTGGCAATTTTCTATAATCAAAAGTTTCATAAGCAAAATATCAGATCTATTAAATGATAGATTGTTGGTAGGGGAACATCCGAGGTTAGGTCTAAAATTAAGCTATTAGGCTTAAGATTTTAGACCAACAACAGTAAGTTAGTCTTTTAATTCCTAGTAATCGCATGGGAACAGTTAGATTGAGGGCCTGTGAGGTTAACATACATAGTAATTATTATTTTTGTCTCAATTGGTAAATGTTAAAAGGAAAATGGTTTGTGGTCTATATTGTAAATGCTTTAAAAGAAGCATCACATGACCAGAAGTTGGGGTGGTTTTATGATATGATATGGATGTGTTAAAAATGATTATTTATTTTATTTATGTAAGTACTGGAGCCTGTTATTGACTCCTTAGTGAAATCTCATCCTCCTGATGGGGGAAATGAATAGCGAATTAATGTAAAATGTAAAAACTGGGTTCTAATGTGAATTTCTTAAACATGACAATTGGCCAAAGTTCCAATTTTGATTGCGTAAGATGAGTATAAAGCTTAGGAATGATCATCTAAAATTGTATCAAGGTCAGTTTTGTAGGAGAGTGGATATCTGGATTTCAACAAGAAGCCAAAGGAAAGAAAATGTTGAGATGCTGTGCTGAAGACAGCTTGAATGAGCATCCAGACCAGAAAACTGCAACAGATGATGTTCTTCCTCAGAATGCTGTATGAGATGAAACTTCTAAATGGACAATTCATTGATTTACCTTTTTCTTTTGAATCTCTGTATATATGCTTATAACAAGGGGACTACCCTCTTGTAATCTGTCAATGTGTTGATCAGCTTTACCCTCTTCCCATATTCCTATAAAGTGGAGATAGATGAAGGGAAGAATTCATAGGAGAAAGAAAGTGAGGAGGTATTGATTGATTGGATTTAGGTGTGGAAACCAATATTTTAATAAAGAGAAAAAGGGGGGAGTTTGTAGGGAAACGAGGAAGTTCTGTTTCTACAGTTCTGGGTGATCAGGGTTGTGACTTAGTACAGTAAGGTTAGAAGGTCAAACTACAACACAAGCTTGATGAGCTGTTTGAGGGAAAGCCTGTCAGAGGAGAACATGAAGTCACATGGCCAGGAGATGGTGGCCTGCGAAATTCATAGTTCAGAATTCTATAAGAAGCCTGCCTCATTCTGATCTTGTCATAGACTTCCAGTGGCCATGCTGAAAGCTACCTGTTCCTTCAGGGGAAGGAACTTAGAAGGCTTTTTCCCACTTTGAACTCCAATTTAATAAGTTTTCCTTCATATCTTTTTGTGTGTCAAGTATGTCTCTGTTATATATGTGTATGTATGTATATGTATGTGTGTTATATATGTGTGTGTATGTATGTATATATTAATTATCCTGTTTGTTTCTTTTAACCATACTTTCAGGTCGATACCATGTGTCCCTGTGCAAGTCACTTAACATTTCTATATCTGGTTTCCTCATTTGTAAAATGATGGGGTTGGATGAGATGACCTCTCTCTCAGGTTCCTTCCAATTCTAAACCTATGATCTTCTGTTTGGGAACTTCCCAAAAGGGAAGATGTTTAAAATGATGATATTTTTGCCACACCTGTTGAAGTTTAGGGATGCTAAGAACTCTGAAATGACAGGACAAAGGCACAAGTCTGCCTTGAAAGAATTCGATCACTCAAGCTTTTTTCAGTTAGAGGCAAGGTTGATTGTGTCATCACTAGAAGCTATGGGATTTTAAGAATCTGTGTGTTTGGTAGGGACAAGACTGACTTTTGTATTGGTCAAAAGACTGTGAGAAGATTTGGATGAGATCAAGAAGTGACCAATAGCCGAGGTGGTTTGGAGTTAACAGAAAATGAAGGGCTGGGCTTGGGCAGAGGTAACAGAGAACTGAAGGTTGGGGCTGGATCAGAGCTATAATGAAAGGACAGTTGAAAGGATTATTGAGTATCTAGGTGGGGCTTTGTGGGAAGGTTCATTAGCTTAGTCTAGTTTTTTGGGGGTCCAGGTTCCCATAGCCCTTCAGACCAAGATTTTTGACTAGTGATTAATTTTTTAACTTCCTAGGACAAAGAGAATATATTTACTGGAGTTTCTCTAAGCAAATGAGTCACAGCTGAGTGAGATGAGGAGATTGTGAAGACTTTTCATAATAAAAATATGGGGAATATTGAATTTTCTAAATTTCTCCTCCATAAGGCCTCTCTCCCTGGATACCTGAATTTCGGGTATCCAGGGCTTGTGGACGGTCGGTTGGTTCCTGCCCCCCCCCCCCCCCCCCTTACCAGTGAGTGGAATAGGTTTAGTGAAGACTTCTCAGATTGTAATTCTTCTCCCAGGGGTGAGGTAAGACTGAGAGGCTCAAGGTTACTATATTTTTAGAACAGAATAATTCCATATAAGGATATAAAACTGTGTAGTACATTAAGGTCTCAATGATTGGATAAAGTTTACCTAATTCTTCAATGTCTTCATTTCAAAAGGGATTGGTTAGATTTTATGTCTAGAATGTAAGATCATATTCTCAGCTAATGAGAATAATGGTCAGTGGGGGGGGGGGAGGGAGGGACTTGCGTTAGGGTCTATATAAATCACTGCCTTTTCTTTGTCTTTGTCTTTCCTACTCCAGGTGAACTGCTGTGGGATTGTCCCGATTCTCGAGAATCTAGTAAATCAACTTTCTGTCATCATTTTGAGAGGCCTCTGAGTAATTGATTTATGTAGGGATCTGAGCCATCCCACACACCAGCTACCAGCTTTCTTTGTGAAAGTGCTGTGGGCTGTAGCCAAAACTTGGAAGTCACTCAGATCTCCCCTTCGTTTGTTGTACTGTTGCCACATCAACACTATCAGTTCCCACTTCTCCCTCTCCCCTCTTTTCTACAGCCACATCAGCAGGTAAGTTAGATATTAGATGAGGTCATTGTGTTGGGATAGATGAAGATTTCCCAGGGTTTGTCTAGTATTTGGCGCTTAGATTGTGAGCCCACCTCCCAGCCAATGGAGAGGTGGGATAGTGGGGAGGTGGGATTCTCTGCGTTAGGGTATAAAAATTTTGCTTCAGTTTCTGTAAGTCGCCTCCCTCCACCAGATTCCCTGGCCTGGTGGAAGGACGTCCCTTTCTCAAGAACTGTAATAAATCTTTTTCTTTCTGTTCTTATTGAGAAGCCTCTTCATTTATTTAAAATTTTGAATAAGGGTCTTTTTATCCCACACACAGCCTTGCCCATACAGCTGAGTGGCTGGGCCGGCATTGAGGAGAACATCTGGCATTCCTGTAGTCTTATTGAAAGGAAAACTTTTTCTTCAGAGGGACAGTGCCAAGGGAGTGACTAGGGAGAAAGTCATGTGTTCAAACGAAGAAGTAGTTCAGCCCTCAGAAAATGTTGGTGGGGGAAGAAGTAAGTGAGACATACCTGCCTACCCACTCACCAGTGCTATACTACTACTACGGATGGGATACAGGCTCTGGGAACCCCCTTGACCTCTTGAAATTTCCCACTTGATCTGTGAGTAAAATCAGGTTAAGTGAAGACCCCTCAGGCATGAATTCCCCAAAACCCCCACTTTTCCTGCCAAAGCTAAAATAACTAAGTATCCCCCTTAGGCAAATAAAATGCTCCAGGATGGAGGAGAATCACCAAAGTTCCAGTCACATGACCTGACGTACCCTTCCCCTTCACCACCCTTTATGCCAGCCACATCAGCTTTCTTCCCTTAAATTGCATATTTGGTAACAAAAATCCTGATTGGTGAGCACTGATCCTTTCCATATTCTTTGTCTCTGGGGTAGATTCCGGTGCTTAGACTTTCTGCCTGGATTTCCAGTCAATGTGAAGAAAGGCCAGTGGATTTCTGGGTTAGCGACTATATAATGCTGTACTCCTCTCTGCTCAGGTTCACTCCCTTGCTGACACCACCCACCCATGGTCTCGAGGGAAGTGCCCCTTCTCATGAGATTGTAATAAATTCCTTTTCACCTTTTGCCTTGAGAAGGCTCTGAGTTTAAGTTGAGTAAGGGTCGCTGTATCCCACATAGTTTGGGGGCTCATCCCGGGATTATTCCCCTTCATGAGGGGTCTCCCAGACAATTAACAGGGGCCAGACACCAACTGAGGTTTTCTCAGAGGTCCTTGAAGTTGGTTGTGAGATTTGACTCTGATCGGGTAACCATCTGAAGAGAGGAACTCAGAGGAGGCAAAAGCGAAAATTAAGAGGAAAATAAAGAGACTCTGGAGCAAAGACAGGGCTGATTAATTTGGTCAGGAAGACCAGCCAGAATATCAGTCACATGAGTTGTATGGATAACTCAGGCAAGATCAAGTGAGCACCCCTGGGTGACTGGCAGAGAAAGGGTTGGTTGTAAATTCCACCACCCCTCTGGACTTCTCATAGCAAGATCAAATGAGCTTTTTTGGAGGCAAGATATCATGAGCCATGGGAAGGGGACAATTAAAGGTGGCTGGTCCCAAAAATTCATTTCCGGACAGGACATTAGGGAGGATAGCCCCTTGGGGAATAGACTTAGCAATTGCGATGAAACACCAAAATATAAAAGGAAAGATAAGAAGAAAATGATTAAGTATTGTTTGGGCAGGGATCCTGTTGGGAGGAAATGTAAATTGGTCAAGGTAAGGGTCATAGGGGGACTGGGTGTGCCTGAAGTTAAATCTGATGGTGAATGTCAAAAGGCCTCTTAGGGAGGAAGAAAGCTCTTATGCAACCCTATGGCTGCCAAGTCAATTTGTGGTAAACTGTTTGGCTTGATCTGTTCCATGAATGGTGTTAATAGAGAATTTGAAAACTTTTTGAAAGCTGTTAAAAAAAAAATCTTTATTTCTGCATTCTTAACACCTGGCCTTGTTTTTGAATGTGAAAAAGAAAGATAAGGGAAAATGAACCTTAGGCAGTCTACAGGGAAAAGTTGAGTTTTGATTTGATGAAAATCCATACTTTAGTTTTGAATTGGGTCAATGTATCTTGATAGCAGACAGTGTGTTTAAAATTGCAAGTTCACTTTGGAATTTCTTTTGGAGGCAATTAGCTCTCTCCAGATTCTGAAGGATGAAGACAAGGAGGGTGAGTATGGAGGTTCCTCGGGTACCTGCCTGGATTTTGTGCTAACCTAAGGAGAGTAGGTGGGATTTCAACTCTTTCTAGAGCCTGGAATTCCCAAACAGAAGGATATGGATGAGACAGCAGTATCCATGTTCGTGCCCAGACCATGTGCTCAGGGAAGGTTGCCCCCTCCCCCTCCCAGTCTGAGTTAATTGGGAAAGCTGTTGGTCTGGTGGCCCTGGGGGAAAGGAAAGCTGGAAGATGGCTTTTCAGTTCTTTGAGGAAGTAGAGTAAAAAAAAAAAAAAGAGAGAGAGAGAGATTATGGGAAGTTATAAATAAAGTTTTCTTTCAGTAGCAAGAGTATTTGGAAAAAAAGAAGAGGGCTAAAATGTTTATCATTAGTGATTACAAATCTAGGTTTGATATGATTTCAAGTTAAAATCTGTCTTGAAGGAATAACAAGCAACATCTGAGAATGTTCTTCCTATCAGGATTAAGCAGAAAAGATACTGTTATCTGGCATTTATGATTGTAAAGTGCTTAACATAAGGATGGGTATATGTTAGATGCAACATTATATGATTTTTAAATTTGCAGTTTGTAATATAGGTATAGATTGGGGTTTTAAAAGGATGTAATAGAGATCTGATCATTTGAAACTTATATTTTGTTATAAATAAGGAGTGAAAATACTGATGTTTGCTATATAATGGTAGATTTAAGCTAGAAAGGGATTCCAGTGCAGACAGTTATATTTAAGATGTGGAGCAACTGGATAATCTGAATAGTGGGATTGAGAGACTTGGAAAGATAAAGGATTTGATTGAAGATGAAAGTCAGATAAGAAGGTCTGAATAGTTCTGGATGAGTTAGTTTCAGCAAGTAGTAAGGGTGTAAGGAAGTATTTTAAGAAGACAGAAAATCATGTAACTTGATTTGATAATTAATAGCTCAATCAAATTTGAGATGTACCTATCTGAAAGGATATCAGGTGATAGAGTGTGCCCACTTGGTGATAAAGAGATGAATTACTATGCAAGGTGATGTGAAAATGCATTCAGCTGAATGAATATGGCTTATTTAAAGTTTTAAGTAAACTTAAATAGTTTGTGTTAGGGATTGCATTGTTAAATTAATGATGAATTGGTTAAAAAAGCTGTTATGAATTCTGTGTAAGACTTTCTGTGTTGTAGAATTCCTATTGAGAAAATGAAAATCCTTGGAAAAATACTTATACATTTTTAGATATGGGTGTGATTTTCAAGCCTGTTCCATCTAAGGATGTATTAAGTATGTTAAAAAGTTCATTTCTGCTGTTAAGAAGGAAGTTTAAACTGAAATTGTTTTTTGCTATGAATCAAGCATTTACAAAAGTATGTTTGTGAAAGGAAACTTATGGGCAAATGTAAAAAGGCTGGGGTTTTAGATCTTGTAATTTTTGCCAGTTAAGTTCATGAGGGCTTTGTGATAAACTGTAAACTGTTCTTAAAATAGGAAGATATTTGTTGTATGAAGAAATGTTTTGTAAAATCTTTTGTATGATTTTTGAAAGGCCTACCTACTAAATGTATATTTGTAAGTTAGTTTGTTATAATAACTTCAGGTTCTATGGAAGGCTGTTGGAAGATAAGGGACAAGATAAGGGAGACCAGGAATTTTATGGCTCTAGGAAGGTCTGTGATAATTGCAAGACAAGTCTCCTGGCCTTGTCCCCCTTTCCTTTTGAAGTCCCATCATTACCAAAAGACTTCTTACGATCTAATCTGAACTCAGATGTAGTTCCTGAATAAGGAACTTGTTTTGGTGATAAATAATCTCTAGTGATTGGTTTTTAGGACAAATTTAAGATGTGAGACCTGGTAAAATTTATGATTAATTAACTTGCCATCTAATGTATAAGCTGCTGGGACTGTACTCAGAGAGGAATGTGATTTCCAGGCAGAAATATGCCTCAGGGGACAATTCTGACCTCAGTCTGAGATGGGATCCTTCTGCCTCAGTTTCCCCATTGTGTTCCTTTGAAAAGGAATGTTTTCCCACTTGACTGTTTCTGAGCCTGGTTATAAGGTGGAGATGATATCTAATTGGGTCCTTGTTCTTTATCTTCATGGTGTGTTTCTATAATCAAAGCAGATAGTTTAAGATGTAAGCACAATGCAAGTAGTGGAATCTTGCTATTTTCAGTTAATTGGGTAAATGGATTCTCTGGTAAGGTCTTGTGAAAGATAAAATCCCTGAAATAGAACATTCTTTCTGAATGTTATGGGAATAATTAGATAAAGGAAAAGGAAACCAAAGTATAAATGTGATGAAACTTATCGTACATGTAGTTCATTCTTTTAGGTTGAGCATGGTTAGAAAGACAGAAGTAGTTTGAGAAACAGATGTAAATCTATTAGAGCAATAACTTATGGTTATAATGGTAAATTTGATTTTATGATTATTATTTAATCAGGAACTAGAAAAAGTATAGAAATGCATGCACGCTACTTAAGACTTGCATCAAAAGATGTTTCTTAGCCAATGTGAATTTATAGTCATATCTTAAACCAGTTATTGGAGCTTGCTATTTTAAGATTTTATGGGACTATTAACTGACTGTTCTTTTGAGTCTAACTCCAGGTGTGGATAGTAAGAAAGGTGATCTGAGTCACTGATCCATGATGCCAGTAAGCCTGTGAGATGCTGGTAAGAACTGCAAAAAGGTGATCTCATGGGAAAGTTGGGAGAGTGGCTGTTCAGCTGGGGCTGAGGTAGGATTCTCTTGACTCAACTTCCCCACTGACACCTGGCAGACTTTAAGTCTGGCTGAATGCCAGTTGACAATCTACTCCTGCTCAGAAATGACATGAAGTTAGGGAGATGTTTCCCTGCAGTGTCCCTACTCTTAGTGGCAATTTCCTATAATCAAAAGTTTTGTAAGCTTAATATCAAATCTATTAAATAATAGATTGTTGGTAGGTGAACATCTGAGGTTAAGTCTAAAATTAAGCTATTAGGCTTAGGATTTCAGACTTAACGACAATGAGGTAGGATCCATTAGTTCTTAGTAATAGTATGGAGACAATCAGGTCAAGAGCTTGTGAGATTGGCATATGTTGTGATTATTATTTTTGCCTCAGTTGGTAAATGTTAAAAGAAAAATGGTTTGTGGTCTATATTGTAAATGCTTTAAAAGAAGCATCACATGACCAGAAGTTGGGGTTGTTTTATGATATGATATGTATGTGTTAAAAATGATTATTTATTTTATTTATGTAAGTACTGGAGCCTATTATTGACTCCTTAGTGAAATCTCATCTTCCTGATGGGGAAATGAATAGTGAATTAATGTAAAATGTAAAAACTGGGTTCTAATGTGAATTTCTTAAACATGACAATTGACTAAAGTTCCAATTTTGATTTTGTATGAGCAATAGGAGTATAAAGCTTAGGAATGGTCATCTAAAATGGTATTAAGGTCAGTTTTGTAGGAGAGTGGACATCTGGATTTCTACAGGAAGCTAAAGGAAAGAAGATGCTGAGATGTTGTGCTGAAGACAGCTTGAATGAGCATCCAGAACAGAAAACTGCATCAGATGATGTTCCTCCCCAGACTGCTGTATGAGATGGAACCTCTGAATGGATAATTTGTTGTTCTACCTTTGTATTTTGAATCTCTGTATTTGTACTTATGAAAGGGGACTGCCCCCTATGTCAGTGCATCGGTTAACTTTGCTCCCTACCCATATTCCTATAAAGGGGAGATAGATGAAGGGAAGAATTCATAGGGGAAAGAATGTGAGGTATTTATTGGATTTAGGTATGGAAACAGGAATTTTAATAAAGAAAAAAAGGGAGTTTGTGGGAAGCTAAATCTCTCCACTTGTATGAAAATAGAGAACAATGGAAAGGCAGTAAAAGAAATCACTAGGAATGTTAGAAAATTGGCTCACATTTTGGTTCAGACTTGGACATCACCATTTAACACTTCTTGGTGGTCCTGGTTCAGAGAGAGCTGGTGAAAACAGCTATTATGATTTGGGCTCATCGCCATCAGTGGAGTTATACTCTTCCCAATTTGTCTCCCTTGCATGATACAACAAATAACCAGACTAGTACAAGATTCCCTTTCAAAGATGATTAGGCCAGAAACTAAAGCTGAAGGACCAGTGGTCCTAAAGAGCCAAGGCTGGACAGCACTTGAAGATCGTGGAGAAGAAGACAGGAAGGATGATTTAGCAGAGGCAACCTTCTGACAGTTGTATGAGGGGTCTTCAGAGGGACAAAAATAAGAGGAGGGATTGTGTGAAATCATCTTAAGTGAAGACCCCTCAGGCATGAATTCCCCAAAACCCCCACCCTTCCTGCCAAAGCTAAAATAACTAAGCCTCTCCCTTAGGTAAATAAAATGCTCCAAGATGGAGGAGAACCACCAAAGTTCCAGTCACATGACCTGATGTACCCTTCCCCTTCACCACCCCTTGTGCCAGCCACATCAGCATTCTTCCCTTAAGTTGCATATTTGGTAACAAAAATCCTGATTGGTGAGCACTGATCCTTTCCATGTTCTTTGTCTCTGGGGTAGATTCCTGCACTTAGACTTTCTGCCTGGATTCCCAGTCAATGGGAAGAGAGGCCAGTGGGCTTCTGTGTTAGGGACTATATAATGCTGTACTCCTTTCTGCTCAGGTTCACTCCCTTGTTGACACCACCCATGGTCTCGAGGGAAGTGCCCCTTCTCATGAGATTATAATAAATTCCTTTTTACAAAACTTCTACCTTGAGAAGCCTCTGAGTTTAAATTGAGTAAGGGTCGCCAAATCCCACACAATCTGGCATTCACCTGAGGCTATAAGCCTTTCGTTATCACTATCTCCAATTCTCTGTGACCCTTAACCTAGCCTAGCCCTCCATTGTGTGCTATTTTCAGATTGCCTTCTTCCCCTTCCCATCTTTGATCCTATCAAAATCCCATTCCCCTGGTTCCTGACCTCAGAACTCTAGGCACCCCAAACTACTGGTCACTCCGATCAAGATCCTCCCTAGACTCCCTCTTCCCCAGACTACTTGGCCAACCCTAGATCCCTCCCTCAGGCTTTCTGAATCTAAGATCCATCTCATTTCCATGAAAGTGCTTTGATTCATTCTGACCCACTTATAAATATGAGCATCACAGATGCTTAGATTCCTTAAGAGTCTATCCAATATAAGTTATATGATAGTGATTGTAGAACACTGAAAATAAATAAAATAAAAAAGAGTCTATCCAATATGACAGACCTTTAATAAACTTTGTTTTTCTTTGACTAAAAGAAGGCTTGAATTGAATTCATTTGGGTAGAACCTGGGTGTCGCTATTTCAGGTTCCCTAAATAGGTCTACTCAACCTCAACACTACTACCACTACATTTACATTGTCGTACAAGCATGTACTTAATTGTCTTTAATTGTCAAAAGAGAGGGTTCAATCTAGAAGGAAATGAGAAATATAAAGAAACAAAGACAAATAGACAAAAGATGAAGAAAGCTATTTTTAAAAAGAAAGAAGAAAAAGAAATAGAAAATCAAGTGATCAGTAAACATGTATTAAGCCCCTACTGTTCCTGGCACTGTGCTAAGTACTAGGGATAAAAAGAGGCAAAAGATAATCCCTACCCTCAAGGAATTTACGATGGAATGGAGGAAATAACAAGCAAACAAATATATACAAAGCAAGCTATATATGGGAGAAAAAGAAAGAAAGGAAGAAAGAAAGAAAGAAAGAAAGAAAGAGAAAGAAAGAAAGAAAGAAAGAAAGAAAGAAAGAAAGAAAGAAAGAAAGAAAGAAAGAAAGAAAGAAAGAAAGAAAGAAAGAAAGGAAGAAGGAAAGAAAGAAAGAAGGAAAGAAAGAAGGAAGGAAGAAAAGAAGGAAGGAAGGAAGGAAGAAAGAAAAAGAAAGAAAACTATTAAAGCTTTGTTCTGCTATTCCCTTCTCTGATTGGTTTCTTTTCCATCCACTTCTGTTTTATTCTTGCTAAACCTGCTCTTCTCCCTCATCCTCCCTTAATCCCTCCTTGTTTTCCTAGTCTGTCCCTCCAGTTCTGGCTTAATGTTCTTCTTTCCTAACCTTGACTCTAGGTTTAACCACTTCGCAAAACCACTGTCCTTGAAGTCTTGTCTCTTTGTCTTTCACTAGGTGGTGCTATGGCTAGAGGACTGAACCTGGTCTGGGAAGACCTGAATTTAAATCTTGCCCTTACTAGATGTTCAACTCTAGATAAATCATTGAATCTCAGCCTCAGTTTCCTTATTTGTAAACTGGGGGTAATAATAGCACCCACCTCCCAGGGTTGTTGTGAGGATAAAATCAGACAGTATTTGTAAAACACCTGGCAAACCTTCAAAGCATTATAGGAATGTTTGCTATTATTATTGCAAATATTATTATTGTTTGCGTGCTGCCAATCCATCACACTGGCTACCTACTCAGATCCAATGCTAGCACTGATGAAGGAAGCCAAGGCAGTTATAGAGCCGTGTGGGTGAAATCACCAACACGTCTACTTTGTCTTGCTTTGACTGGGGCCTCACAACTGTTTTGATGCTGTTGGTGCCTGAAGTTGTCCACTTTCTCTCTGTCTCTCTCTTTCTGTTTCTTCTCTTTTTCCTTCATGGCTGAACTCCTAGAAAGAATAGACTTTTCCTTACTACACATTTACTCCTTTCTCTACTGAAACCACTCTGTCAAAGGTCATCAACAACCTCTTAATTGACAAATCAAATGGTCTTTGCACAGGCAAGGTGACCTAGAGGATAGAGCACTGAGCCTGGCATCAAGAAGACGAGTTCAAATCTAGTCTCAGACACTTACTTACTAGCTATGTAACCCTGGACAAGTCACTTCATCCTGTAAAATGAGCTGGAGAAGGAAATAGCAAACTATTCCAGGATCTTTGCCAAGAAAACATTCAGTGCTGATGGTCACCTAGCTTCATAGATATAGGGCTGATCAATGGAAGACATTTAGTCTAATCCTTTTATTTTACATATAAGGAAACTGAGACTTAGGGAGGTTGTGCTACTACATATAGTAGTAAACATCAGAGGTAGAATTTGAACTCAGACCTCTGACCCCAAAGCCACTGTTCTTTCCACTATCTCACACTTTTCCTTCATTCTCTACCCCTTTACCAGAAACCCTTCCCTTGTCTTCAGTGACACTAGTCACTACTGCTTCTCTCCATACCTATTTCCTTCTAGGTCCCCTTCACTGGTTCATCTTCCTCCTTCTGCCCTGCATGGTTGAATATCCCCCAGACTTATCTCTTGGATTCTCTTCTGTCCTCGGTTTCCTTAGGTAGGCACCCCAAATAGCTCGGTAGATAGAGAATGGGACCTAGAGTCAGGATAGACACAAGTCGAAAACCAACTTTGGATGTTTACTTGTGTGAATGGGGCAAGCCACCAAACTTCATTTGCCTCAGTTTCTTCATCTGTAAAATGAACATAATAACAGTACCTATCTCCCAGGGTTAATATTTGTAAGGTGCCTTAAACACCTTAAAATGTTTTGTTGCTATCAGTGTTATATTTATTGGTTTGCTCTCTTGGGAGATAATTGGCAAGTCTGTATAGCAGCTCTTAATGATGACACTCTCATGCTTTCTCAGTCACCAATTGGGTAAAACAGCTTTGAACTTGCTTCCATGCTTTTTAGCATATTTTCATCGATGTTGTTGGACACCTTCAATGAGGATGAAAACAGCATCCCGGTCAGCTAATGCACTAACAGTAAATTATTTAACTCAAAAAAAACTATAAGCCAAGACTAAAGTGAAGGGAGAATTGGCCCAGGATTTTTTATTAGCAAGCAACTGTGCATTCAATGCAGCCTCTGAGGCTGAGATGTAACAAAGTATGGATTGATTCTCTGCTGCTTGTGCTAATTTATCCTAACAATGAACACAACACTGGGAAAACTGAGGTGTTACCAACCAGCAATCAGCTGCAGCAAATGGAGAAATTTTGAATGCTATGGTTATGTTAGCAGTATACTTTTGTACACTTAGATGATGAGACTGATGCATACATTGTCAGAGATAGCTCAGCATTGGGGAGGTTTTGAAGAAAAGTGTGAGAGAGAAGAGATATTAGACCGTCTGCCAAAATGAAAATCTATTGTATTGACTTCATTGTTGAATGCCAATGAAACCTGAACAGTCTACCATGCCAAGAGACTGAATCACTTCCATTTGAATTGTCTTAGGAAGATTCGGCTATATGACAGATCTGAAGTCCTTTCTGGAGGTGAACTGTCAGTCATTCAAACTCTACCGCAGAGTGCAATTCCGATGTACTAGCCACATCGTTTGAATACCAAAGGGACATTTGCCTAAAACACTATTTTATAGAGAACTGACACAAATCAAGTGCTCACAAGAAGGTCAGAAGAAGAGATATGAGGACATTCTCAAGGTCTCTCTGGAGAACTTTGGAATCAGTTGTGAGACATGGGAGATACTGGCACAGGATTGCTCAGCATGGAGTGCCGGCATCAAAGAAAGTACCGTACTCAGTGAGTAAAGCACACTTGTAGTAGCTCCAAAGAAATGTGAGACACACAAATTTAGAGACATCTCCACTCTAAATGTTTATATGGACTATTTGTGTCCTCTCCAAACTCGTATTGGTATGATCAGCCTCAGATGGACTCACTGTACTTGACCCCACGTAGTGTTGTCATTTTGGTCTTCTTTGAGAATGAGACAACAACTGACCATATCCAGCTCTAATATTTCCTCTGAAATCCAGTAGTTAGACTACAACTGCCTTCTATACATCTCCACCTGGATGCCCTACCCATCAGCCCTTCAAACTCAGCATAACTAAAACTGAAATCTATCCTCTTCCCTAAACCTACTTCTCCTCCAAACTTCCCTATTTCGATTGATTGATAGTAACACCTTCAAATTATCCAGGTTTGTGATCTCAGAACCATCTTGGACCCTTTCCCCTCCCTCACATTCACATTTCCAGTGGGTTGCCAAGACTTGGTTCTCCTTCCATACCTTTCTCACACATCTCCTTCTTTATACATCCAGGGAACCCCACTTTAATTCAGGTTTTTAATCACCTTTCTTCTTTATTTTTGTAAATGCCTCCCTGTTTCCAATCTGATGTTTTTGTAGTCCATTTTCCACATTGCTGGCAAAAAAATCTTTCTCAGTTTGAGCATGTTACTCATATACTCACTGTCTATTGTCTCTAGGATAAAGTGCAAATTCCTTAACTAAGGTTATACTTTTATTTTTATGCATTTATACTTAGATTAACCTTATATCCTTCACAATCTAGCTATAGTTTTTTTTCTATCCTTATTTATATTAATACCCTACATGTTTTCTATACTCCAGTGTTCACATTGGCTATTCCCCATGCCTGGAATTCATTCCCTCTTCTGTAACTTTAAAAAAACTTGTTTTTCCCATAATGGTGATTTATTCTTATAATTCTTGCTCCTGAGGAGGCTGGCGGACCATTTGATCTTAGAAGTCCTGAGCTGCTGTAAAGGTAACCTCATTGAGAATCTACACTGTCTAGAGACAAAGTGATGAACCTTTGGGAACAGGGTGTCATCCAGCTGACTAAAGGAGGAGCAAACCAGCCTAAAGAGCAATCAAAGCTCCCTTTGTCAATCAGTAAGGGAATCCAGCAATGAAAGGCTACTGAACTTCCAGCCTTAAACAGAACAAAAATCTGAATCCTTTTTCTTCAAAGCCCAACCAGATTGCCACCTCCTCCCAGAAGCCTTCACTGATTTTCCCACTATTTTCTTCTTTCTCAAACATTCCTTTTGCACTTTGTCTGGACCTTTCCTTTGCCCCTATCGCATTCCCCTTTAACTCATATTTATTTATGCACATGTATCCCCACCTTCACCCCCTTAGTGAAATGTAAGCTCTTTGAGAGGACAACTTTGTTTTTGTCTTTGCATATACATAGTACTTATCATACGTAGTATTTGAACATAGTAAGTGCTTATAAATGTTTGTTGAATTAAGTTGAAGATGATGTGATTGAGATGTTCCCAGAGAATTCAATAAAGATGCCCTTCAGGCAGATGGAATTACCCACTATGAGCAGTTTGCAACAAGAAATGGAGTAGATTAAAGACAAAAGACTTGCTAGCCCTGTTCAATGATTTAGATTTAAAGATGATGTTATGCCAATAAATCTTTCATAACGTGGAGTGAGAGAATAGAAGAAGATGTTCAAAGACCTACAAACTTTTGAAGTATTCTTGAAAATGTAGCAAACAAAACCTGGACCTCTTGAGAAAAGTTAAGGAGTCCCCAATTCAAGGGCATGAAATGGGCTTACTCAGTCATAGGTTGTGATTCTCCAGAAATAGCCAGTAAGAATTTAAGGAGTCAGTGATGGACTAAGATGTGAATAAAATTATTCCTTTGTAAATCTAAGGTCTGTTCTAAATGATATTACATTTGGTGATGTAATAATGTAAATGCAGACAGTGGTGTAGTGGACAGCATGTGGAATTTGGGGTTAGGAAGACCTGGTTTTAAATTTGTTCACAGATCCTCTCCAGCTGTGTGGTCCCGAACTACTCACTTAACATCACTGAACCCCAGTTTCCTCATCTTTAAAATGGGGCTACTGTGATAAATATTATTATGTACCAAAAGATGTAGCCTTAGAGATGAATGTAGTGATATATAGACCTATTTTTCATCTGCAGGTATAAATCCTAAGATCAAAGATTTGAAATTAGAAGGAACTGTAGAAGAAAAATTGTATACTCAATTTTGGGTGAAAGGCTGCCAAAATCAGTTTATGAATTCGTTCATTTTAATTACAAGCATCTCTGCTTAGAGAAATCCAAAAAGGGAAAGAAATCCATACTGCCTTTAAAAATTGCTTTCTTTCCCACAAGCCCTTTTCACCCTCAACTTATAATATTCCCCAAGATAAAATTCCACAATAAGATACAAAATTCCACAATATGATGCAATATAAAACCCAGGTTAACAGTTTTAATTCTTCAGCTAGTACTTAAATTTTGGCATACCCTGGAGGATCATTTTCCTAAAAACATTCAAACCCTGCTTGATGGACGGTCATGTGCATTTATACCTTCAAAATCAGCAAACATACAAATCTAGTATTAATTTATTGTTTTTTGATCTTCTAGACTTAATAAAGTGATGGAGAAAAATGTTGATAATGTATATTAAACTTAAAAGCGAGTCTCCCACATAGTTAAAACAAAGGACTAGAGTAGAACCTAATATGTTTCAGCCGAATTAAAAAAGGTAGGTGTGGTAATCATGATCTCAGACAATGAAAAAGCAAAAATAGATCTAGTTAAAAGAGATAATCAGGGAAATTACATTTTGCTAAAAGGTACTGTAGATGATGGGGGCCATCTCCATTCGTGCTGACCCATATCTTGCCACTGGACTAAGTTGGTTCAGGATGAGAAAGTGAGGCTGGTGACTTTGCACAGTCCTGCCTCACTTAAGTCCAATTCACTTCCAAGTCATGACATCACCTTCCTAGTATCATTCCTCTTCCAGAACAAAGGACAAGCAACAGCAGCCATAGACTGTGAAGTAATGTCAAAAGTTCTTACAGCAAATGTTTCTGATAAAGGCTTCATTTCTCAAATATATAGATAATTGAGTCTAATTTATAAAAAGAAATTGACCCATGGTCAAAGGATATGTTCTCAGAAGAGAAAATCATATAGTTGTATAAAAAATGCTCAATCAGCAGTGATTAGAAAAATTCAAGTTAGGATTGCCTCACACCTATCAGAAATTATAAATACTGGAGGGGATGAAGCACACTGAAGTATTGTTGGTGAAGCTGTGAAATGGTCCAACCATTCTGGAGAATTTGGAACTATGCCCAAAGTACTATAAAACTGTGCATATTTTTTGACCCTGTAATACTACTCCAAAGAGATCAAATAGGAAGAAAAAGGACACATATATGTGTGTGTATGTATATGTATACATATACATACACACATATATATGTACACAAATATACACACACACAAAATATTTATAGGAATTCTTTTTGTGTTGACAAAGAATTGGACATTGAGGGGATATCCATCAATTGGGGAATGACTAAACAAGTTGTAGTATGTGATTGTGATAGAATACTATTGTGCTATAAGAAATGATGAGCAGATTGGTTTTTAGAAAAACATGGCAATATGAACTGATGCAAAGTGAAGTGAGAAGAACCAGGAGAGCACTGTGTACAGTAGCTACAATGCTACAATAATGATCAACTGTGAAGGACTTGGCTTCTCTGGTCAATACGGTAATCCAAGGCAATTCCAAAGGACTCATGATGAAAAAATACTGTCCTACTATAGAGAGAGAAAAGATGAAGCCTGAGTGCAAATTGAAGTATTTTCTGACAAAAGAAAGTGTATCTTACATACATATTTTCACCTCTAACCTGTTACTTAAGTATTTGCCAGCACACCTCTAGCCTGATCCTACTACTTACTGGAACTGAAGTTTTGGCCTTCTCTGTTTACTCCTAAGGCCAGATCATCCTACTAGGCAGCCAGGTAGCCTCCCAGGCCAGGGTCTCACCATATTGGTACAAGACTTCACGTATTCACTCATAGGCTTTAGTTCTACTACAGAATGTCCAAGTTCAAACAATTCCCCAGCCTCAGTCTCCTGATTACAGGAATGTATCACCACACTCAGACTTGACGTGACTTCAAGCCTTCTTCAACTTCTGGTGATGGAGACAGAAGGCAAGGAACAAAGTGATATTGGAATAAGTGTGGTAGGACTGAAATTTAAGAAAATCCAGGTTAATGGAGAATAAATATAGACAACTTTCCCAGCCATTTCAAGGAAAACAAAATAAATGCAAAGACAAAAATGGAAATTAAATGGATTCCAGGTCTTAAAGACATTGCTGAAGAGATAATTTTCAAAATAAAAAAGTTGGAAAGAATTAACTAACTCCTTGGGGGAAAATTCTTATTTATTTTTCATTTAAAAAACTTTATTTTTAGTTTCTAATTCTCTTCTCTCTCTCTCTCCCTCCTCCCTCTCTCCCACCCATTGAGAAGGCATGCAAAGCAAATTGAGAATGTTTTTTAGAGAAGGAAGAAAATGAGCCTCTTTCTAACAATAAATTCAACAATCCATACTTTGCTGAAGAAGTTGTAAAAGTTGTAAAAATAGGTAAAATAGTTGTAAAAAAAAAAAAAAAAGGCAGGGGTAAGGGGGGGAATTCACAAAGTTTCCAGAAGAAAAAGCTGAAAACAAGAGAGAAAAAAGATTTGAAATGGCTTTGGTTATGATGGATGATGAAGAGAATGGCAGGAAATAATTCAATCGCAACCGGGGGTTAAAGGAGAAGAATCTGAATAAAAAGAAGAAACAGCTAATTTAATAAAAAAATGAATTATTGGAAAATGACTTTGAGGTGAATGGTTCAGAGATACCAGTCCAGGCAATGTGTCTTTCTTTGCTTGGATCCTTCAGATACTAACTGCAAGACAACAAAAACTATGAGGGAAAGCCTGACAAAGGCTTGACATGGGGGATACATATTCCCTATGCCAGTGAAATCCCAGGCTCATCCTCTGTCCTTTCCCAAGGTGACCCAACCCTCAAGGTTCTACTCTTTGGCTTTCAGAAATCTTTTTTTTTTTTTTTGCATCCTTTACTCCAGGTGAAAGGAAACAAATTCTAGAGTTTATCATGCGTATACCCATAAAAATAAATAACAAATAACATGAAGAGATTTATTAATTGTGCATAACGAAAACTTTAGTTAGTTCATAGCAGCATTTAAAATATCACAAGGTTGTTAAATGCTGATCAGAACACAGTCAAATTTAGTGAGATCCTTGATTCTGTTTCTTGTCAACTATCAGTTTTATTCTTAGTAGAATTTTTGAAAGATATTCTCACATATCATGTTCAGCTGTCAAATTTTTCTTGCTTTGAATTTGATGGAAAACAATACTGGGAATTCTGATGCACAGAGATAAGTTATTAGAAATCAGAGTTTCTGAACCTGAGGTACATGCCTGCTACTTTTGGAATTTTTCAATAGGATGTTTTAATTATTTGCTTAATATTTCCCATGCCCCCATTACAAGCTTCTAGTATCCCCAGAAAGTATGCCTACCCCAGGATTGGAACAGGCATACCTTGGATGGGAACACACATGCACTAGGGTGGGAACACACACTGGGGTGGGAACACACATGCACTAGAGTGTGAACACCTATGCCCTATAGTGGAAACACACACTGGGTGGGAGCACACATACAACTAGGGTGGGAATGCACATATCCTAAGGTGGGAACACACATGTGGAGAATGAATGTCCTATCCCTAGCCCACTAAATGGTTTGTTATAATGAAGAAAGTTAGCTTGATCTGTTCTTGATCAGTGGAGACTATTCAGTAAGACAGTCATCATTTATTAATTTTTTCTTTTTTGAATTTAAACTCAATTTTTTTCTTTGATTTGGAGTACAAACTTCTTTCTTCCTTTAATATTTTATTTCCCTCAATTACATGTAAAAACAATTTTTAACATTTGTTTCTAAATCTTGGAGTTCCATTTTCTTTCCCTTCCTCTCTTCCTTCCCCCCTCATTGAGAACGCAAGCAATTTCACATAGGTCATACACATGCAGTCATGCAAAACGTTTCCCTACTAATCATGTTGTGAAAGAAAAAAATAGACAAAAAAAACCTCAAGCAAGCTGAAGAAAGTTTAAAAAGTATGCTTCAGTCTGTATTCAGATACCATCAGTTCTTCCTCTGGAGATGGATAGCATTTTTCATCATAAGTCCTTCAGAGTTGTCATAGATCGCTGTATTGCTGAGAATAGTTGTCATTCACAGCTGATCATTTGGCAATATTGCTGTTGCTTTGTACATAGTATATTCCACTTCCACTCATGGAAGTCTTTCCAGGTTTTTCAGGGAGCATCCTGCTCATCATTTCTTATACAATAGTGTTCCATCACAATCACATCCCACAATTTGTTCAGCCATTCCCCAAGTAAGGAGCATCCCCTCAATATCCAATTCTTTCCAACCAGAAAAGAGTTGCTATAAATATTTTTGTACATATAGGTCCTTTTCCTTTTTGTTTTTTATCCTTTTTCTGATAGAGACCTAGCTCAGGCATTGCTGGGTCAAAGGGCACACATGCTTTTATAGCCCTTTGAGCATAGTTCCAAATTGCTCTCCAGAATGGGTGAATCACTTCATGTAGAGTGCAAACTCTTTGTAAATTGTCTCTCCTCTGAGATGACTTCTGTTGGGTTTGGAGACCTGCATTTGTGCTTTCACCTTCATATACTAGGGAAAGTTTGGCCTGCCCACCTAGCCTGGTCATACTGAAGCCCACTGGTTTTCCATTAATGCAAGGGAACTGATTTTATAACCAAACAATTGGAGTTTGACCTTTGCCTCTGACGCATACTCCCCATGTGAATTCGCAAGCCAAAATGAAGGCATTGAACTGGAGATTTTCTTTTATTTATTTTTTCTGAGTCTTCTTATTTTAAATATATATATATACATAATTTGTTTATTTTTCAGTTATCAACATTCATTTCCACAAGAATTTGAATTCAAAAATTTCTCCCATTTCTCCCCATCCCAGTACAGCATGCACCCCATGGACCCCTTCTTCCAGTCTGTTCTCCTTTTTATCATCCCACCTTCTTCCATCCCCCTGCCCTCTTTTATCCTGTAGGGAAAAATAGATTTCTTTACCCCATTTCCTGTATATCTTATTTTCCAGATGCATGCTAAAACAATTTTTAACATTCATTATTAAAGCTGTGAGTTCTATATTCTCTCCCTTCCTTCCTCCCCACCTACCCTCATTGAGAAAACAGCAAATTTAATATAGGTCATACATGTGTAACAATGCAAAGCACTTTAATAATAGTTATGTTGTAAAAGACTAACCACATTTCCTCTGTCCCATCCCGCCCTCTATTTATTCCATTCTCTTCCTTGACCTTTCTTCCCACACTACCGTTTGCTTCTGATTATCCCTTTCTCCAATTTGCTGCCCCTTCTATTATCCTCCTTCTCCTATTCCCTTCCCCCCGCCTTCCTGCAGGGTAAAATAGATTTCCATATCCTATTGAGTGTGTGCTATTCCCTTCTTAAGCCAAATCCCATGAGAGTAAGGCTCACTTATTTCCTTTCATCTCCCCCCTCTTCCCCTCCATTGTAAAAGTTCTTTCTTCCCTCTTTTATGTGGGATGATTTGCTACATTCTACCTCTCCCTTTCTCTTACTCTTAGTACATTCCACTCAATAGTAAATTTTATTTTTTAGGTATTCTCCCTTCATATTCAGTTCACCCTGTGCCCTCTGTCTATGTGCGTGTATATTATGTGTCTATATATACATATATACACACACACACACATACACACACATATATACACATACACCCATGTACATACCTACACATACGTAATATACCCATACACACATACACATACACACCTACATATAGATATGTGTGTGTATACACACACACACACACACATAAAACACATATATTTATATTCCTTCTAACTACCCAACACTGAAAAAGGTCTCATGAGTTACAAATAACATCTTTCAATGTAGGAATGTAAACAGTTTAACTTTAATGAGTTTCTTAAGGTTTCTCTTTTCTGTTTACCTTTTTGTTTTTCTTGATTCTTGTATTTGAAAGCCAAATTTTCTATTCAGCTCTGGTCTTTTCAACAAGAATGTTTGGAAGTCTTCTATTTCATTGAAATTTCATTTTTTCCCCTGAAGTATTACACTCAGTTTTGCTGGGTAGGTGATTCTTGGTTTTAATTCTATCTCCTTTGACCTCTGGAATATCATATTCCAAGCCCTTTGATCCCTTAGTGTAGAAGCTGCTAAATCCTGTGTTATCCTGATTGTATTTCCACTATACTTGAATTGTTTCTTTTCAACTGCTTGTAATATTTTCTCCTTGATCTAGGAACTCTGGAATTTGGCTACAATATTCCTAGGAGTTTTCCTTTTGAGATCTCTTTCAGGAGGAGATTGGTGAATTCTTTCCATTTCTATTTTACCCTCTGGATCTAGAATAGCAGGGCAGTTTTCCTTGATAATTTCTTGGAGGATGATGTCTAGGTTCTTTTTTGATCATGGTTTTCAGATAGACCAATAATTTTTAAAGTATCTGTCCTGAATCTATTTTCCAGGACAGTGGTTTTTCCAATGAGATATTTCACATTGTCTTCTATTTTTTCATTCTTTTGGTTTTGTTTTATAATTTCTGGGTTTCTCATAAACTCATTAGTTTCCATTCTAATTTTTAGAAAACCATTTTCTTCAATGAGCTTTTGAACCTCCTTTTTCATTTGGCCAATGCTGCTTTTTAAAGCATTATTCTCCTCATTGTCTTTTTGGACCTCTTTTTCCATTTGGATTAGTCTATTTTTAAAGGTGTTATTTTCTTCAGCATTTTTTTGGGTCTCCTTTAGCAAACTGCTGACTCACTTTTCACGATTTTCTTGCATTGCTCTCATTTGTCTTCTCAATTTTTCCTCCATCTCTCTTAGATTTTCAAAATTCTTTTTGAGCTCTTCTCAGGCCATGACCTGAAACACTGCATATTTTTTTGGAGGCTTTGGATGTAGAAGCCTGATCTTGCTCTCTTCCTCTAATGGTATGCTTTGGTTTTCCTCACCCGAAAGGATGGAAGAAAATGCTTTTTCATCAAGAAAGTAACCTTCTATTGTCATTTCCCCCCATTTTGGGCTTTTTCCCAGCCAATTACTTGACTTTTGAGTCCTTTGTCAAGTGGAGGGTATGCTACCCTAGGTTTCAGAGGTTTTGTGCAGCTGTTCTCTGAGATATCTCTAGGTATCTGTAAGTTCTCGGTTTCTCCAAGGTGGTGCACTCAAGGGAGAGGAGTTAACATTTCCTGGCCTGCTCTCTGGTCTGTGAGCAACCACAAGCACTCTTTACTGCCCCGGAACTGCGAGTAGGATTCCCTCTCCACAGCTGCCACCAGCTCTGCCTCACCAGTGCTCCTTCTCACCCCAAGATAGCTACTCAGGAATGAGACCAAGATCAACCACTAGATTCCCCCAGGTTCTTTAGGCCTAGGGCTCCAAAAGTGAATTCTGCTGCCACAGTGGCTGCCCCCACCCTGAGGCTGGGACCTAACCATGCTCCCCTCTCACCCAGGTGAAAGAGCTTTCTTACTGACCTTTGAAGCTGTCTTTGACGTTTGTGGGCTGAGAAATCTGGGAACCACAGCAACTGCCCATGATTCCATGCCCTGAAGCTTGCTTCAATACTGTCTATTCTACATGGTCCACACTAGACTGCATTCCACTTCAAATCTGGTGTGTTGGACCTTTCCTGTTGGCCTTCAGGGCTGTCTTGGGCTGGAAATCTGTTTCACTCTGTCATTTTGTGGCTTCTGCTGCTCTAAAACTTGTTTAGAGTCATTTTTTACAGGTATTTTATGGGTTATGGGAGGAGAGCTAGAGCACATCCATCCTTCTACTCTGCCATCTTGGTCTAAACTCTTCAGTCATCATCATTTATGTCACAGATAAAAAGAAAACATTCCTTTCTTATACAATTTTCTTTCTGTATCTATACTATGATTTGTAGTATATTATATTATATTATAATATAATATTATATTGCAATATTTTAAATATACTATGGTAAAGTGTCAGAAGCAGTGGGCTGAATCTTGAAGGAAGAAAAGGATTCTAAGGGCAGAGAGAGAAAGAGAGAGAGAGAGAGCACATTCCAGTCATCAGGGACAGTCCATGCAAAGGAATGGATGTGAGAGATGACATGTTTTGCATAGATCATTCTATGAGGCCAGCTAGGTGGCATTGTGGATAGAATGCCAGCCTTGGAGTTAGGAGGACTTGAGTTCAAATCCAACCTCAGATACTTATTAGCTGTGTGACCCTGGACAAGTCACTTAATCCCATTTGCCTCAGTTTACTCATCTGTAAAATGAGCTGGGGGAGCAAATGGCAAATCACTCCAGTATCTTTGCCAAGAAAACCCCAAATGGAGTCATGGAGAGTCAAACACAACTGACTAATTGATAAACTAATTGTTTAATTGCCAAACTGGAAAATCTACAGAGGAAGGTAATAAGGATAGTGAAGGACCTTGAGCCCATGCCATATAAGGATCAATTGAAAGAATGGGAGACATCTAGCCTGAAAAACACAAGTCTCAAGGGGAAATGATAGCTGTTTTCAAGTATTTTTAAGAACTACTATGGGGAGGAGGGATTAGGCTTTTTCTGTTTGGTCCCAGAGGACAGAAGTTGTGAAGCAGCCAATTTAGATTCACGGTCAAGGAGAAACTCCCTAACAATTTTTTTGTTGTTCAATTGTGTCTGATTCTTCATGATCCCATTTGGGGTTTTCTGGTCAAAGAGTGGTTTGCCATTTCCTTCTCCAGCTCATTTTACCAACAGGAAAACTGAGGCAGACAGGGTTGTGACTTGCCCAGGGTCACACAGTTAGTAAGTGTCTGAGGCTGGATTTGAACTCAGGAACATGAGTCTTCTTGACTCTAAACCCAATGCTCTATGCACTATGGTACCACCTAACTGTCTTCCTAATAATTAGACCTGTCCAAAAAATGGAATTGGGTGCCTCCAGAGTCGGTGGAGTACCTCCTCCCTGGAAGTCTCCAAGGAGATCCTGTATGATCATTTGTCAAGTATTTTGTATTGGAGAGTCCTCTCCCATATGAATTGGACCATATGGTCTTTGAGGTCCCTTCCACTCCAAATTCTGTAAAGTGTGAGTGCTGGACTAATGATCTGCAAGATGTCTCAGGGACTGACTGGGAAATGGGGATATGCTTTGTCTACAGAATTCTCTCCCTCTTCAAAAGCAAAGTGTATGGATCCTAAGGCCAATGGGTCACCCAGGGTGAGATTTTGTTTATCTGTCAAAGGAGGACATACACTCGATCCTGACCAAGCTCCTCCTACTCTGAACATCACTTCTGGGAGGAGGTTGGAGATCCTTCCTCTTTCCCCATTTTGGAAGGCAGGACTGCAGAGTTTGCACCCCAGTCAGGATGGGCTCACTTCCTGAATGTCTTAGGCTGCAGTCAGCACAGTAGGACTGTTGTTGGGTTTGGTGGCTGGAAACCATTTCTTTGTGGCAGTAGGGGAGAAGTGACTTGTGCCCTACAGGATGGAGAGAGAAGGAGACAACTTGATGAAGGAGTTTGACCTGCTGGCTGTGACTGAAGACAGCAGGTATGGCTTGGGAGACTAGGAAAGAAACTGGGCTGGAGCTGGGCAATGGCAGGGGTAGGTAGGGCTGCTGCTGTAAGGGATAGGACACCTTTATAGTACCTTCAGAAATAATAGGAACATCCTATCATCAATTTCCCTCTAGAAAGGACCTCCAAGGCCATAGTCTATTCCAGGTAGATGAAGAAACTGAAACCTAGAGAAAGAACATGACTTTAACTAATGTCCCACAGGTTAGTCAGAGGCAGGATTTAAATTAAGGTCCTCTGACTCCAGAACCAAGGCTTTTTTTCACTAAATCATCTTGCCCCAGGCCCAGACCCTTTCACTCTGTTCCTCTCATCCCTCAAGAACCTTAGGCTACAACTAAATATAAATCCATCCAAATTCCAAATGTCACAAAGAAGATGCCTACTAACTCCTGATTTATGCTAATTTTTCCTACTGCTTGGTGTCTCACTCTGTGTCATGGTTCCCAGCAAACATGTCCCATCCTGTCCCAGTGCAGCATAAGGACCTGGAGGTTCAGGAAAATGGATTTAGGGAATAATAGTAGTTTCACCAGAAGGAGACTCTGTATGTGTGCATGAGTTCATATGTGTGTGTTTGTGTCTGTTTAACCTGAATACACAATTGTATATTTGTGATACAAAAGGGCAACTAGGTGGTGCAGTGGATAGAGCACTGGACTTGGAATTAGGAAGACTCATTTTCACAAGTTCAAATCCAACTCCAAACACTTGTTAGCTGTGTGATTCTGGGCAAGTCGCTTTACTCTATTTACCTCAGTCTCTTTAATCTGTCAAATGAGCTGGAGAAGGAAATAGCAAACCACTCCAGTATCTTTGCCAAGAAAATCTCAAAATGGGATCACAGAAGGTAGGACATGACTAAAATGAATTCAGAGCAATATATGCTATATGTGCATGTATATTTGATGGTTTATAGATATAGGGGGATTATATGCATGAAGGTATATTATACATGGATATGTGTTTGTGTACTATGTATATGTTCATACGTTTGGAAACTGCTTAAGTTAGAGTCTGGTCTGTAACAAATTGGTATGGGGTTGTATAAGTCCTCGACTGAACTATAACCTCATCTCTTTCCCCTTGCTCCCTTCTTCCTCTTCCCCTGCCTCTCCAATCTTGTTCTCTTCTGTCCTCCAAATCACTGCCTGGCTTTCTTCTCTCCACATTCCCATCTCCTCAGCCAGCATCATGTCTAGTTGTAACCTCTTCCCATCTTCTCATTCTGAAACTTTCAGCTTCCAAGTGGGTGGGGTGGGTTGAGATAGTGTACAGGGATTGGCCCTGCAAACAGATAAGATGGGACACCACTTGGCAACTCCTAGAGATAAGGCAATGTATAATTCACATATTTTGAGGGTGATATTAGGGTTCCAGTTTGAAACTCTGGCTCCTGACAGTGTGAATGAATGAATAAATGAAAAGATATTTATTAGGTACTTACTACATGCCAAGCATTCTGATACAGAGAGAAAAGCAAGACAGTGTCTTCTCTGAAGGAGCTCATGTTCTAACGTGAGGAGGCAACAGATAGATATAGGAGGGCTCAGTTACAGGGTAGATGGAAAGGTCTGTTAGTCCTTATGGTTCAGCAGCAAGGTATTATGTTAGGTGCTATGAAGAATACAGAAATGAATACTGCAACATCCCTGTCCACGAGGAGCCTATAATCTAGTGAGAAAGATAGCAGGACATGTATTCAAGTAGCTATGAGACAAGACACTAAGTGTGGAATGAGTGAGGATGGAAAAAGGTCACAAGTCATGATGAACTTTGATAAAGATATGTCTTGCAGCTGATTTCAAAAAATCATTTTTACAATGACATGACAGGGGAGTTGTAGTTAGACAATTCTGTATGTGTGTGTGTGTGTGTGTGCGTGTGTGTGTAAGTAAAAAGATCTGGATATTTTAGTGACATACAAACTTCATTTGAGTTAATGATGTAACATAGCCATTGAGAAAGCTAAATCTATATTAGAATGCATAAAGAGAAATGAGGTATCCAGAATGCAGAGGGGCTGTATCTGGAACATTCCTTTTGGTTTGGGCTATCACATTTTAGGAAGGACATTGACAAACTGCAGAATGTGCAGAGGAAAATCTCCAGGATGATGAGAGGGCTGGAGATGAAGCCAACCGAAAACTGATGGAAGGAATTGGGTATCTTTGACCTGAAGAAGGAACGACTCAGGGGAAATGCGATGGCTGTTTTCAAATATCTCAAAAGCCATCTTGTGGAATTGGGCTTAGGTTCATTTTTCTTGTCTCCAGAAGGTAGAAGTAGGAGCCATAGGTGGAAACTGCTGACGAAAGATTTAGGTTAGATAAAGGGGAAAACTTCCTCAAATGAGTGCTGCATAGAAGAATGGAATTCCTCAGAGGGCTCCCTGTAACTAGAGATCTTCAAGCATGAGAACTGAGTAAGAAGTTTTTCAGATGTATTTTGGAGGGGATTCCTGTTTGAGGTACAGAATTGGGGAGGAAATTTATTTATTAATAAACAAGGATTTATGAAGAGCCAAACACTGTGCTCTTAGTACTTTATAAATGCCTTGTTTGATCTTCACAGCAACCCTGTGAGGTAGGTTCTAATATCCCCATTTTACAATTGAGGAAACTGAGGCAAATGAAAGTGAGGGGACTTGACCAGGGTCACACAACTTATAATTGTTTGAGGCTCGGTTTGAATCTAGGTCTTCCAGACTTCAACACTCTATTCACTAAGCCACCTAGCTGTTCCTTCATAGGATCATATAATCATAACTCTCAAGATGGCGTTATGGGTTAAAGGTCACCTATGAAGAACATGGCAGACCGCTGCAGTATGTTTGCCAAGAAAACCCCAAAAAGGGGGTCATGAAGAGTTAGACATAGCTGAAAACAACCACCACCAACAATTGGGATTCCAATCCATTCATTTTATAGATGAAGTTCTAGAGAGCTGAAGTACATTATCAAAGCCACAGATACAGTAAGGGGCAGAGCCAGGATTTGCACTCAGGTCCTCTGAGTCCAAATCCATTTCAACTCTACAAAATGTCTGTTCAGGGGACAGGGAGCATGATTCTAGCTGAGGTCATAGACTTAGAGCTGGAAGGAACCTTAGAGGTCATGGGGTCCAACTCTTAGATTATATGAGGTTGTTGTTCATCCTTCATTCTCAATAACATCAGGATGGTGATGTCTTGACTTGCAAGTGAATTGGATTTAAGTGAGACAGAGCTGTGCAAAGTCACCAGATTCACTCTCTCCTCCAGAGTCATCAGAGTCCAATGGCAAGACATAAGTCAAGACAACTGGATGCAACGAGAGATCTTCGCCTTTTAAGCTAAGGTCTTTTACAGGTCTCTATTTGTCTGCAGCAACACCCATTCAGTGATTCAAGGCTCGGTAAGAATTGAGGCAAAAGGTGTCCTGGTTTGCCTTCACAATCTGGAAGGGGACAAACCTCAGGGTTGAGTCTAGAGGGGTTAAATGACCTCCCTAAGGTCACACAGGTAGAAAGTAGCAGAGCTGGTAAATGGTGAATCAAATTTTAATGGGTATGCCACCTCTTCTGCAGAGGTGGGACTAGATGACCTCTAAGGTCCCTCCCAGCTCTAAATATAGGCTCTCATGATAGCTCTTATAATCCCTGACCCATTCCAATTCTCTTCAGTACTTTAGGCATCATCAGTCCTAATCAGTCCTTTTGGCATCATCATTCTGCCCTTAGTGAGCCCCTATTGCCAGGTGCCCAAGAATCAAATCTGTGTCTTCTCTCACAAATCTGTCAGAATTGGAGTCATCTATCAGGATAACCCTCTGTAGGTTGAACTAACCCCTTGAAGTGTGAAGGTGGGAAACAGAGTGGAGGAAGGGTGAGATGCTGCCTGACTCTGGGGGGAGGAGAGTACTTCCTTAGGGGATTCGCAACTCTGTGCTCAGCAGGTCCTGGCTTCTTGGAGGCAAGGGGGACAACAAGAGGAAACAGAAGTTCGATTGGGGTTTTTTGAGGGGGAAAATGGAGAAGCAGATACTAAGACAAAATATAGAACAGAAAACAGTTACAGTGTGTCAACAGAACCCTCATCCTTCTGGAAGAACTATGCTCACAAGCAAGAAGGCTGGATCATAACTCTAGAAGTCATCTAGTCCAATTCCCTCATTTTACAGATGAAGAAACTGAGGCCCAGAGACGCCTTGCCCTAAATCGCATGAGTGGTAAATAGCAGTCCTAAGATTTGAACCCAAACCCCTAGGATCCAAATCCAGGGCTCAGATCATCAAGGAGTGTGAGACATTGAAAGATCATCTAAGTAGGAGGCAAGAGAACCAAGAGGCAGTGTGGTACCAGTTTGGTAGAAAGAACATAACATTGGACAGTGATCAGAAGACTTAGAATCTCATCTCAACACTGTCCCTAACTTGCTAATATCCTCATTTTACAATTTAGGAAACTGAGGCAGAAAAAATTAAGTGACTCACACAGGGTCATACAACTGGTGAATGTCTGAGGCTGGATTTAGTATTCTATATGCTTGCTGTGTGTCCTTGAAGAAGTTATTCCTCTGCTTTAATACTCAGTTACCTCCTCCTTAGAAGAAGAGTGCTGGAATAGACAAGCCTTAGGATGTTTCCCAGCTCCAAATGCTAGTCTACCCAACTCCTTTACTTGCTTGTAATCTTGGCTCAGTCACTTCACTTCTATGAGCTTCAGTTTCCTCCTCTGCAGAAAATGAAATCAACATTTAAAGAAATTAATTCAGACTGTTCACTGGAAGGTCAAATACTGAAGCTGAAGTTTAAATACTTTGGCCACATAATGAGAAGACAGGACCCATTGGAAAAGACCCTGACGTTGAGAAAGGTTGAAGGCAAAAGGAAAAGGGGACGGAAAACGATGAGATGGATAGTGTCATGGGAACGGAAAAAAATGAGGTGGATAGTGTCATGGAAACAAAGAACATGAACTTGGACAGATCTCAGGAATTAGTGGAGGACAGAAGGATGTGCTATGGTCCATGGGGTCAGGAAGAGTCAGACATGACGGAATACTGACCAGCAACCAATTACCTTGAAGGGCTGTTGGGAAATTCAAAAGGGGTGATGCCTGTGGAGAGGCTTTGAAAAATATAAGGAACTATTACAAATAAGAGGGAAAGAGCACATGAACGTGAGCTTCTGGGGAAAGAGGAAGTGATCCAGGAGTCCTGGGGAGTGTGCTGGAGGGAAGAGAGGAGCTCACTCATGAGGAGCAAGAGAGCTGGAGCCTAGTGGGCAGCCAACTGAGATGGTTAACAGATTTACTCGGTAAGAATCAGGCCCAAAAGGACCTTGGGTCTGGAGAAGACAGTCTCAGGGAAGATGTCCTGGTTTTAAGCCGTCTATACCTAGGGGATAGGGATTGGACCTGTAGTTCCATTGGAATGGGGGGAGAGACTCTCCCAGGTCTTCCCAGGTGAGGAAACTCACACTACCAATGCATGTTTCACCTTCTCTGCAATTTACAGAGAGTAGCCCAGAGCAATGAGAACTTAAGTGATTTGCCCAGTGTCACATAGCCAGCATCTGTTAGAGGTGGGATATGAACTCAAGTCACATGGGGTGTGGAAAGAACACTTTTTGTTGAGATTGTTGAGGCATTTTTCAGTAATATCTGACTCTTTGTGACTTTTCTTGGGGTTTTCTTGGTAAAGATACTGGAGGACTTTGGCATTTCCTTCTCCAACTCATTTTACAGATGAGGAAATTGAGGCAGAGGATTAAGTGACTTGCCCAGGATCACACAGCTAGTAAATATCTAAAACCTTATTTGTACTCATCTCTTCCTAACTCCAGGCCCAGCTCTCTATCCACTGAGTCATCTAGCTGCCTCTTCCAAACCTTGCAAACCTTTGCGTGTAGTCTGCTACAAGGAAGGGGGAGAGAGACATTTCATTTTTTAGTTTTCTTTTTGGTTATGATTTTAACAAACATCAACCAACATGATCATTTCAATACATGAAGAAAAACAGAAAAAAAAGAATTGTATATGAGATTCTGAACTTCTGTTAGTTTGGATTTTTTTTTTTTAAATGTATGTCTTATTTAACTCAGTAGTAACAAAACTGCCTGGTTTGCCTGGGCTTTTTCTCAACTTACTTCCATTCTCTTTTGTGCATTTAAAAACAAAAACAAAACATTTCTTCAACCCAGTTTTCTTCCTTTTCGTCTATTGTTTTTTTATATCGCAATTACTGACCCTACCCCCACATCCCCACACACCACACACTCATACACCCACATACTCACACACTTTCTCTCCCCTTCACACTTCCCCTTCTGCCCTCCTCCCCTTCCCAAGTAAAAGTTTTCTTTTGTAACAAACAAACACAGTCAATCCAACCAAAAGACCCATTAGTCATACTTTGAAAAATGTGTATTTCAGGTCCTTCCAAAGGGGCATTTTGTCATCTTTGGTGTCAAGCTTAATAATTATAATTACAATGCTCCGATGCATTTGGGTAATTATTATTTCCATTAACACAACGTTATAGTCATCGTGTGAGATGTTTCTGTGGTCCTATTTATTTCATTTTTCATCAGTTCACCTAAGTCTTCTAAAGGGTTATGGGATTCCTTGAGAGGGGTTAGGATCCCACTGCTTGGAGATGATCCAACAGAAATTGAATGACCATTGTATATACGGTGGCAAGAATTCCTTTTCCTGTATGTATTTATAAAGTACAGGATTGTGTTGATAACTGTTCAATTACTGGCTCTCTGAAACTCACTGAAAATTTAGCAATGAGCTCTAACACACCCCTGGACAATACATGCATGCACATACTCATACACATACACAGATATATATCTATATCTATCTACACACACACACACACACACACACACACACAGATATGTTGTCTTTGTCCTTTTCAAAGAGGACCATGACATCAGGGAGATGATGACATGACTTGCCGTCAACTTTGATTTGAGTGAGGGAGGGCTGTGCAGGTCACCAGACTCACTGTCTCTTTCAGAGCCATCTGAGTACACCCTTTGGTACATGTTCATATGTACTGGCTGGCATAAATGTACGCTTACATATACATGTATACATATACTACCTAAATACCCGCATATTTAGATAATGTGATCATGTCTTTCCATGTCACCTGTGAACTGCTTTCGTATATAAATAAATTTAAATTATATATTTATAATATGCAAATTAAATATGTTTGTTATGTGTGGTACGGGTATCGAGATCCCCGAAAATAATCGACCAGACACTTTTCTTAAGAAAGGCAAAAAGGGAGTTTATTGCTTTCTCATGAGAAAGGGTACCCACCCACCCCCATTGCACTAATAGTGTCGGCCAGGGAGTACAAGGCAGTTACAGAAAACAAGGTCTATTATACCCTAATGAGAGCCCCTCTCCCTAACCCCCTTCCCTTTATCCCATTGGCTGAGCTTCAGGGGGTACAGTGTATTCGCAGAGATCTTCCCCAGTAACAAAGAACACACAAACTTAGTCAGAAATTTTGCAAGGATAAGCAGTTTAGGTTGGGGGGTAGGGCATATGTTATATATATATATTTTTTACTACATGCCTGAAACAAGATCGGGGTGAAGATGGGGGTCAGGCACAGTACAAGATGTGTTATAAAGTGTGCTTCTCTCCAAGGCCAGCTAGCTGCAGATGTAGTTTTTCAAGGGAGTGTGTTTAAACAGTACAAGAAACAACTCTTTGAGAAGGCTTCACTACTGAGAGATCATCTCTCACAGTTATATATACCATATACTATGCTATCTACTATCTATAATACTATAACATATAAATATATTTATACATGGAAGCAGTTCACAAGTGGCATGGATAGATATGACGTAGGTTCTGGCCTATGTTCGTGGAAAGTGGGAAGACCATGTGAATTCACACTGATGGTCAGATAGCTGGGAGGAAGGTACGGGCAAAGGCCAGGACCACCAAGGCTGGGAAATCTCTCCTCCAGTCTCCCAGATAGTTTTACAGCTAAAATAATATCTATGTGACATCAATCTATTTGTGATCTAGAGGGAAGATAGATTTAGGACAAAAACTGCCTTTCTGGTCATTCTTAAGAGGGGGGAGGGTTAGAGTACCCTTAGTTTATAGTGTAAGGGGTGGGAAATCCCCTTTTATTAAAAGGATTTGTTCTGTGAAGTTTGGATTCAGTCAAAGGGCTGCACTTGAAGACCTAGAGGATCACATGTGGCCTCGAGGCTGCAGGTTCCCCACCCCTGGCTTACACTCACCAACTTGGCCTCTTCCCATCAAATGCTGGTTACACCAAAGACCATCACAAATAGTGACTAATGATTGAACCCATTTACCAAGCACAGATCAGAAAAATCCCATAGATTAAAATACACAAACATACACATATACATACATGCATGCAAACAAAAATATACCAATAATCAACTCTCTGGCTGAGAGAGAGATCTCAGCTCAAACCAGAGGAGAGAATTATCTGGGGGTGGGATGGAAATCATCTCTCATCATCTTTAGAATTGTTAGTTGTGGAGATCAAGAAACATGATAGGGCCAATTCCCATATATGCCCCTTGACTCAGAAGTTTCCCGTCTGCTCTCTCTCTCTCTTTCTCTTTCTTTCTCTCTCTCTCTCTCTCTCTCTCTCTGTCTGTCTCTCTCTGTCTCTCTCTCTGTCTCTCTGTCTCTCTCTCTCTCCTTTCCCTCTCCTGTTCTTTTTCTCTCTCCCCTTTCTCTCCTTCCTCTAAACTTTCCTGTCTCTCCCTTTTCTCTCCTTTCCCTTTTTCTCCCTCCCCCTCTTTCTCTTTTCTCTCTGTCTCTCTGTTTCTTTCACTTTCTCTGTCTCTTTGTGTCTGTCTGTCTCTTACAGACACACACACACACACACACACACACACACACACACACACACACACACACACACACACATACACACACACGGATGTCCTTGGGCATGTCCATACCCTCCAAAAGAAGATAGAATCAAGGTCCCAAACCAAGGTTCATCCCCTTGAAAGCTTGCCAAGTTTATCTGGGAACTCCCAGATCAAACCTCTCCACTGGAATAATGCACCAAGCTAGTCTCCTGCTAGTGTTTGTTTAGCAGAGCACCCACCATGAGCTTTTAATAAAGTGATTAATTAAATTGCAAACTAAGATGAATTAAAAGGGGGCACTGGCCAGGGGAGCCAGAGTCTTTCTAACTCAAGGAACCTATTCCTAATGGGCCCTCAGGCAAGGAAGATGTGTCCAAACCTCGGTAGTCAAATATCATTCTTGATTGACTTGAGTACCTTTTTGTATTTAAAATGAAGGCAACTTGGTGTTGTGTGGAAAGAGCCCTGGACTTAAGAAATGGAAGATCCGAGAAAAGTTCTTGGACTTTATAGTTATTTTGAAAAAGATGACCAAAGAATATAAACCACTACAATCCATATGTTTCCTTTCTGATTGATAGAACATTTTTTATGAGAAATATTTATATAAGCACTAAGGGCATTCCTGATGAGGGAATGAGAAAGATATACATGATTTTCACAAATGCTGCTTTACAATGGGTCATTTCTTGTTGTTCAGTCGTGTCTTATTCTTTGTGACCCCATCTGGAGTTTTCTTGCCAAAGATATTGGAGTGGTTTGCTATTCCCTTCTTCAATTCATTTTACGGATGAGAAAACTGAGGTAAAGAGGGTTAAGTGACTTGCCCAGGGTCACACAGCTAGTAAGCATCTGAGGCTGGATTTGAACTCAAGAAGATGAGTAGTATCCCTGACTGCAGACCTGGCACTCTGTCCACTGCCCCAGTCACACAATTGATAGAGAGGTACAGAGGAATATATAATCTTACTGTTTATCATTTGCAGAATATGAAAAAAGCCTTCAATTCATTAGAACAAAATGCTACCTTACTGCTTTGCTGTCTCCCAAGCATATATCAAAATCCTAAGAGATTCCAGGAAAGATAGAACAGGAAGAAGGGAACAAGTGTTCATTAGGTACCTACTGTGTGTCAGACACCGTGCTAAGTGCTTTTCAAATATTATCTTATTTGGTCCTCACAATAACTCCAGGGGATAGATGTACCAACAATTGAGGAAACTAAGGCAGAAAAAAGATTAAATAAATTGACCAACATCACATAGCTAGGAAGTGGCTGATGCTGCATTTGAACTCAGGTCTTCCTGACTTCTGACATAGGCCTCTTTCTACCGCACCTCTATCTACTTCTGAACAAGAAAGAAAACTGCTCAATGACCTTCTAATTATTAATTAGAATTATTCTAATAATTATCTAATTCTAATAATTAATTAGAATAAATATTAATTAAAATAATTAATCAAGCTGGGAATAAAATAAGGCAGCATATTTTGGCCAAAGGCATTTGTGGAGAATATCCAGTACAGAGTTCAAATGGTCTCCCTATCCTCATCGCAGAACTTTCAAAAGCTCCTTTGTGTGGACAAACAAAAACTCTCCTTTGTGTGCTGATTGTATAAATCCCTGCAACGAAGAAGAATTTCCTAAATGAAATCAAGAATCATTAAAAAATTTGACCTAACTATCCAACCAGAAAAAAACAAGTCAATGAAGAACGCTTATGGTACAAGTTATGACATGCTGTTGGATGGACAACTGCATATGACATGCAATTACTTCCTGTGTGCCCGGCACTGTGTTAAGCTAGGCAAATTAACAGCTCTTGTCCTCAAGAAATTCCTAACTGAATGGAGGAGACTACTTAAAAAAATTGTATATGAAGATATACAGAATGTAAATGGGAGGTAATTTCAGAAGAAAGGCCCTGGTCATGGAGGTAGTGGGAGGGGAGAAGAACTGAGAAAGGCTTGCAGAAGGAAAGGATTGAGTTGAGTCTTAAAGGATGCTAGGAAAGTGAGGAGGCTGAACTGAGAAGGAAACACATTCCAGGCATTGAAGGCAGCCAGGGCAAATGCATGGAGGTGGGAGATCAAGTGTTGTGTGCGAGGAATAGCAAAGAGACTTATGTCATTGGATTGTAGAGTGTGTTGCTATCCTTATTGTTGTGTTATTTTAGTCACGCCCAATGCTTCATGACCCCATTTGGGGTTTTCTTGGCAAAGATATTGGAGTGGTTTGCCATTTCCTTCTCCAGCTCATTTTACAGATGAAGAAACTTAAACAGGGTTAAGTGACTTGCCGAGGGTCATACAGCTAGTAAGTATCTGAAGCTGGATTTGATGAGTCTTCCTGACTTCAAGCTCAGTACTCTGTCTATTGTTCCACCTAGCTGCCCTCTGGAGAGTGTGTAGATGGAAGTAAAAAGTAAGGAGGCTGGAAAGGCAGGAAGGAACCACATTGTGAAAGACTTTAAATGCCAAGCAGTGGAGTTTATTTTTGATTGTAGGGATAATAGGGAGCTACTGGAGTTTATCAAGTAGGGGAATGATATGGTTTAACCTGCACTTTAGCAGCCAAATGGGGGATGGATTGGGTGGACACTGCAAACTGATGCTGAACTAGATTCTAACAGGAGAAAACAGGCTGAGTCACCTTTGGAAAATTGTATTGTGCTTTTAATGACCCTAAGTTTGTCCCTGAAGTAAAAGCCCCTCTTTTTTAACAATAATATTTTTCCATTGATGTTATATCCCACGAAATACCAGTCTCCCCTTCCCCACAAACACAAAATTTAAAGTTGTAAGCTACCCAGAGTGTCAACTGGATAGCACAGTGGATAGAACATTGGACTTATAATCAGAAAGACTCCTCTTCCTGAGTTCAAATCCAGCCTTAGATACTGACTAGCTGTGTGACCCTGGGCAAGTCACTTCACCCAATTTACCTCGGTTTCCTCATCTGTAAAATGAGCTGATGAAGGAAATGGCAAACCTCTCCAGTATCTTTGCCAAGAAAACACCAAATGGGGTCACAAAGAGTCAAACACAGCAACAAATAACCAAAGGGTCATGGAGAGGTGCATGGTAGGCATAAGTAAATCTGCAAATCATTCCCAGTAAAGAATTCTGCTTCAGACATGATGTGCAGGACATCATCAGAGAAATGGATGACCATAATAGAGTGTGGTTTGGTCACACAGAGAGAGTGAGGATGGGACACAGCCTTCACCAGAGCTCATACAGACATCTCCAGCAAGAACCACCAGAACACTGGGTAGATCTTCCATCCTGGGGAAGAATCATTTATTTACAGGAGGACACAGAGAAGATTGACACTGAATGGGCAGGCACCATAGAGAGGTGATGATCTGCATTGTGGGAAAGCCCATATAGATGACATAATCGTTCCATTAAAATATCAAAGACGCTATGGGCTGGGTTTACAAAGACAAAAATGAAATCATCTCAGCCCCCAGGAAACTCACCTTCCACTGGGAAAATCCAACCTGTAAATGAAAAAATAAAAGATATTTTGAGGGAGGAGAAAGCACCAACAGCTAGAAACTTCAGGAAAGTCTCTTTACTGGAGGTAAAACCTCCTTGAAGGCTTCATTTGAATAACCAGAGAATTGAAATTGATAATTAAATTGAAAACCTAGAAAGATAGACTGGAGCCAAACTGAAAAGGGCTTTAACTGCCCTTCCTAAGCTAAGGAGCTTGGATTTTATTCTAGAGACAGTAGGGAGCCATTGAAGATTTTTGAGCAGGGGAGTGACATTTAGAGAGGGGAGGCCCTTGAAGTAGGGAGCCCAATCAGGAAGCTAATGCAATAGTCTGAAGTGAGAGGTGAGGAGAGCCTGAACTAGGGTAGTAGTCATATGAATGGGGACAGAGGGACTGAAATGAGAGATATTGAGTCTTTGCAATTGTCACTGATAAGCCTCACTGACCTTGAGAACATCCCTTATATATTAGTCTATGAAAGACAACATGGCACAGTGTCAATGACTAGAGAACCAGAGCCAAGTGAGAGCTGACTTTGACATAGCCCTATGATCATCACCTTCCTCATCTATCAGTGGTAACACTGGTACCTCAGAGAGCTAATGTTGGGAAAGTACTGGGGAAAGTACTATAAAGGGCTGTGAAATCTGTTGCTATTACTATATTTAGATAGGGTTTGCTTCATTTCCTGACCATTTAAAAATACTGCAAGCCAAGAAATAAAATGACCAATGTGTAGACCAAGTTCAGGAGAAGCAGGGAAGTGGACAACTTCTTAATCCCAGCCCTGCCACCCCAGTTCTCTTTCTCCATTTGTTCCCCATCTGTGTTGGGAGCAAAGCAGCATCACCTCCCTTAGATGTAAATCACCAGCCTCAGCAGAAGCTCTCTCTCTCTCTCTCTGTCTATCTTTCTCTCTTTTCTCTCTGTCTTCTCTCTCTCTGTGTTTCTCTTTTCTCTTTGTTCTCTCTTTACTCTGTTTTTCTCTCTTCTCTTTCTCTGTCTCTCTATTTCTCCTCTTTCTGTCTCTCTGTGTCTCTCTCTGTCTTCCTCTCTCTGTTTCTTTATCCTTTTTCTCTCTGTCTCTCTTCTCTCTGTGTCTCTCCTCTCTCTGTGTCTCTGTCTGTCTGTCTCTGTCCCTCTCCTCTCTCTCTTTCTGTCTCTGTCTGTGTGTCTATCTTCTCTCCCTCCTCTCTCCTCTCTGTCTCCCCTCTTTCTCTCTCTCTTCTTTCTCCTCTCTTTTTCTCATTCTCTCTTTCACATTGTCTCTTTCTCATTTCTTATTTTCTTTCTTTTTTGTCTTATTCTCTCCCCCTCTTACTTCTTTTCCTTCTCCTCTCCCTTTCTCATCCTTTCTTTCAAATTGTTTTTTCTCTTTCTCATTCTCTTTTTCTCAGTCTCTCTCCTTTTCTCTCTCTCCCTCTTTCTCAGCCTCTCTGTCATTCTTTCTCTACTTCCTCCTCTCTCATTCTCCACTCTCTCTATCTCTTTCATTCTTTCTCAGTCTTTCTCTTCTCTCTTTCCATCTCCTTCTCTCTCTTATCCTTTCACATTGTCCTTTCTCATTCTCTCTTTCTCAGTCTCTTCTTCTCTCTCTCTACCTCCTCCTCTCTCTCCTTTTCCCTTTCACAATGTTCTCTCTCATTCTCTCTCTCCCTCTGGTTCTCTACTCACATTGTACTCTCTCTGGGTCTAAGTGATTATTGGGCATTTAAAAGGACTCTCCCTTTAAATTTAAAGGGCAGCAGTGGTCAAGTCAAAAAGCATTTACTGAACACCTCTTAGAAGTTAAACAGGAAGAGGAATCCTCCCCCTATTCATCACCCATTGTTTTGCATATATGGGCCCAAGAGTGAAGAGCTGGGTGTAGTGGGACTTCATAGGCTATTTTAGAAATCTCTGTGGCCAGATGGATACCTGTTGAGCACACTTGTATGCACATATGCATGTGGCGACGTGAACAAGTTTTACAAACATGTGAGTGTGTACAAGATTCTTTTTGTTCATGTGTGTGTAAAGACCTATATATAATTTTGTGTAAGTGCACAAGTTCCTGTCTGAGTGTGTGTGTTTAAATGGGGAAGTAGATTGTTCCCCAAAGACACGAGACACAGTCTGCTTTGACTCATGTTGAAAAGCTGAGGTTCCTGAGAAAGAGTGACCTGGGAGACAGGAGTGGGGGGGTGATGGAGGTGGTGGAAAACTTGTTTTCACTTCTGCCTTATATCAGTGTGAGGGCTCCTGAGGTCCCTTCCAATTCTAAAGATCTGAAACTGTCATCTGTTTCCCTTCTTCTCTCCCTCCCTAGACCGGAAGCTGGAAACTCAAAGAAGAGTGAGAATATTAGAATATTTCCTGCCTAGGATGGTAGCAACAGACCTGTGGAGATGGGAAGGGGAGTGTGTAGGCCTTTACTCCCCAGTTTTTCCAACCCTCAGCTCACCAGCTGCTTTAACTGATCCTTCCCACATGAACATACTTGTTCAGTTTCTTAAGACAGGTATCTGAAATAATTTAGAGTTAGGAAGGGCATTAGAAACCATCCAGTCTAAAATTTAAAAACAACGTTCTGTGGTTCTGCATCCCATATCCAGGGCCTTCCACAAGCAGCAAACCAAGGACAGACCTTCTCCCAAAAGCTGCTCTGTCTCTTCCAGGTTGGAGAAGTTCACACCATCCTCTACAGACCTTCTTAGGACCCTTGGAGCTGAGACCAAAGTCCCCAGGTCTGAACAAGAGCAGCACGGCTCCATGCTCAAGAAACCCCAGACTCTTACGGAACCCCTCTTTGATACGACTTCAGAGCCCTGGAAAAGCACGAATCTGGAAGATACACTAGGACCTGGCCAACGGGCAGTCAGCACCAGGTTACTGAGCTCCCTGAAGAATAAGCTCTCAGATGGAAGCTGGAGGAAGTCATGTGAAGCTACAGTAAACGTCAGGATGCAGGTTCCTAAGGGCTGATGCTGGGGCAAGGGAGGTGACCCTGCTGTCCATCATCCCTTACCCACTTGTCATCACACCTTAAAGAGTGTGAGCCGTTGGGGTCTGGACTCATGGGGGAATGAGCAGCCCTCCAAGATAGAGTTGTCTAACCACCAAAGGCAGCATTTGAGTAGTTAGGTGCTTGGGTTCTTTGGGGGTTTCTCCCCATCTCCCTCTGTGAGCTGGGATCCTTCCACATGTGGAGCCTCAGTTTCTCTCTTTTCCAAGGAGGCACTATGATGACACAGCTGAAACTACCTTCAGTTGGAAGCTAGGAGGCCTGGGTTCTAGCTCTGACTTTTTCATTGATTAGGGTGACCATGGGCAAATCATTTTATTTATCTGAGACTCAGTCTCTCTACCTATACAATGGGTAGAACACCTTTCTCATGAGGAAGTCCAAGGTTCAAATGAGATAATGTATGTATATAAAAGTACTCTGGAAAGTACAAATATTTTCCAATATGAAGTATTGGAGTATTTTTATCGTATGAATATGAAGCGTTTTTAGTAAAACCTTTATTACTTATCATCATGAATTAGTATCAGTATGTTATGTGAAATGTTCAGAATTATCATGTGTTAGGAATCTATTAGTGATAATAATAAAAATTGCTATTATTTTGTTGGCTGAATGAGTGGGTCACAATAAAAGCCTAGGCTGGACTAAATTTGGCTGCCTCAATACCATTCAATGACATTAACTAGCATTTATAGATTACAAAGTGCTACATTATGGGTCTTATCTCATTTGGTCCTCACAACACTCGGGGAGGTAGGTGCTATTATTATCCCCATTTTACAGATGAGAAAACTGAGATAGAGAAAGGTTAGGTGACTTGTCCAGGATGATGCAACTATTATGTATCTAAGGGAGGATTTGAATCTTCCCCACTACTAGGAAGCATACCTAGTTCTCTCAACAGGTACAATAACTGCCTACAATGCACCATGTTGAGCCCTGGGGAGACAAAAACTAAAACCAATTCTTGCCTTCAGGGGACATACATTCTACTGGGAGGTGCAACATATGGAGAAAGAAGTAAATATAATATAAATCAAAGAAGGAACGAGGACTAATTTCTACCAGGAAATGAAAAGGGCTTTCTGAAGGTGGTGGCAGCTGACTTGAGCCTGGAAGGAAGCTAAGGAATTCTGAGAACCAGAGCATTCCTGGCACAGGGGCCACAGCAAGGCTAGTGATCTGACCAGGAGGCTGAGGACGTGGAAGGGGACTAATGGGAAATAAGCCTAGAAAGTAGCCTGGAGTCAGAATAGGAAGGGCTTTAAATGTTAAACAGAGGAATTTGCCTTCCACTGCCTCCTGTCCTGTCCTGTCCTTGGGACCCATCAGGGAAAAATGCTCTTGGTTCCATTTTCTAACTCAGAAACGGCCTCCCCAGCTGCAGGAGCCAGAAGAGAATAAAATTGTCAGGGAGCTCCTGGAGACGGAGAAGGCTTACGTGTCCCGCCTCCACCTGCTGGATCAGGTGAGTGATTGATATGCCCCGGCTCCAGGCTCCACCTTCAGGGCTCCTCTCCTTTCATGTTTAAATGCCTGCTGCATTACCCAGCTCTGTGTGCTGGGCACTGAGAGAGGAAATCAGCATGGCAACAGGGGAAAAGTGTGCTGGGTTTGAAGTCAGGAGATGTGGGTTCAAATCCCTGCTCAGTTACTTTCTTCTTAATAAACAGGAATAGCAATAAACTTTTATATAGCACCTATTGTACGCTAAGTGCTTTACAAATGTAATGTCATTTGATGTGCACAACAACCCTGGGAGGGAGGTGCTATTATTATCTTCATTTTACAGATGAGGAAAATGAGGCTAATTGTGGTTAAATGACTTGCCCAAGGTCATACAGCAAGTTGTGATGATCGTGATGATGACGGTAACCACTAACATTTAAACAGTTCCTACTATGCACCTGGGCAGGGAGCTGACCCAGTGGATAGAGTGCTGGGTCTGGAATCAGGAAGATTCCTCTTCACGAGTCAGACCCAGCGCACTATCCACTGCACACCTCGCTGCCTGGTAAGCGATACCTAAATTCTAGTAGTCTTGAACAAGTGTGGTCTTGGGCAAGTCCTCTCTGAGTCTTAGTCTCCTCATGTGTAAAATGAGAGTGGTAGACTAAATACCTCTCAGGTTCCTTCCAACTCTGAATTCATAATCTCACCTTTAGAGAAAGTTTCTATTCCTTAATGGAATTGATAATTTCATATAGGAGTCAGAAAACTATAGTCAGTGAATTTGGTCCCAGCCTGTTTTTGCACAGCCTATAAGTTAAGAATGGTTTTTACATTTTAAAATAGTCAGAGATCGTTCGCCAAGCCCTGAATTCTAGTAGGAAGATGGAATATAAATACCTGATAAAAACAAAGACGTCAGATCTTTGTCAATATAAAACCTTGCACTGTATCAGAAGTGCCCATCAGATACTGGCTGTGTGATCTTGGGCAGGTCACCAGCTCTCTGGCACTCAGCTTTCTCCATCTCTTTGTGATGCCGTCTGCGTCAGACAGGACGCCTCTTGCCTAGGAGGATCCCCTGGCTGTCTGTACTACTCTCCCATATGTCTGAATGAATTCTGCCTTCAGGTTTTCTTTGAGGAACTACTGAAGGAGGCTCGCAGTAGCAAGGCTTTCTCTGAAGATGTCGTCAAACTCATCTTTTCCAACATCTCTTCCATTCACCAATTCCACTCCCAGTTCTTCCTCCCGGAAATTCAGAGGCGTGTGGACAAATGGTGAGTCAGAGTGGCTGGGTGCACCTGGGGAGTTCCTGGAGGGGAGTCCCTGAAGGAGGAGGCAATGGGGTGCTTTGCACATAGTAGGCACTCCACAGGTATTTGTTGGGTTGAATTAAGTTGACTAGATATGAGGAGAATCAGGGTGGATACTGTGGGAACTTGGGAAAATAATTTCCCCTCACTAGGACTCATTTTTCTCTTCCATAAAGTGGGAGAGGCAATATGGTCCATCAAGGGCCAAATCTGGTCTGCCACCAGTTTTTGTACAGCCTTAGAGATAAATACAATTTATTTTAAAATATAAGCACTATTTTCTGCTCATGGGCCATACAAAAACAAATGACAGGACAAATTTGGTCTTTGAACCAGTTTCCTGACTCTTGGATGGTGGATGAAGGCTTTGGAGTCATAAAGACTTGGGATTGGGTCCTTGGGATCGGGATTGGGTTCTAATATATACTAGACATTCTGACTACAGGCAAGTACATTTAAAAAAGAAAAGGTAAACTATGAAAAGCACTCTTTGCAAATCTTAAGGATTGTGGTCAACATAAACTATCATTTGGAGACAACTATACGATATAGTGGCCAGAGTGCCAGGTCTGGAGTCGGGAAGACCTGAATTTGAATCTTGTTCCAGTTGCCCCTGGGCAAGCCTCTTTACTTCTCTCAGACTCAGTTTCCTCATCTGGGCATAATAATAACATCTACCTCCCAGGGTTGTTGTGAGGGTCAAAGAGAGAGCATATGTAAAACACTTTCCAAATCTAAAGTGCCATGTAAATGTTAGCTGTTACTAGTATTAGCAGTACTTCACCTCTCAGAAACCACCTTTCAAAGGCCAAGTTACAGATGAGGTGCGCTGCTGGTGGAGTGTTCCACACATGCATTCTCCCCACACAGGTGAAGATCCCTACCCCCTGCCCCCCAGAAAAAAGGTCACGTGTTAAAACTGATGATCATTCAGCTCTAAAATTCTTTGATTGCGTCTTTGGGAAAAAGTCAAAGATCATGGAAAGATTCTAAGGCTGGTCTTAGAGACCGAGCTAATATGCTCCAACAAGTGTAGGTTGAGAGCTTAGTATGTCGTCATCTCTGTGCTAAAAGGGAGTCCCAGAAATGGAAGGCCCAGTCACCACCTTCAAGGAGTTTATTATCCAAATGGAAAGTCTAACGGCTAGGAAACAGACAACCATCCAGTCACATGTATGTGTCATTAGAGTTACTTCTTCCTGAAGGACATCAGGGTTGGCCTGGTTTTTTAGGATTATTGGCAGTTCTTGCCATATCCAAATCATAGGGTCATAGACTTAGAATTAGAAGGGACCTTAAAGGCCATTGAACCCAATTCCATTATTGTACATGTAAGGAAACTGAGACCCAGAAAAATTAAGTAACACAAAGAGTTGCAAAATAAGTAAATATCAGGGGTGGGATCTGAACCCAAGACTTCTTAACTCCAAGTCCAATCAGTGCCTAAATGCTATTGGTCCAAAGGCCTGAGGATAAGGGTTGAGTTCCTTGGGATGAGCAGAAGACTGAGCTATGGTGCCCACAGGGCTGCCATCCCCCGCATTGGTGACGTGATCCAGAAACTGGCACCCTTTCTGAAGATGTACAGCGAGTATGTGAAGAACTTTGAGCGGGCAGCAGAACTGTTGGCTATATGGATGGAGAAGTGCCCACCCTTCCAAGAGGTCATCACTCGAATCCAGGTGGAGAGGCTGAAGCACTAGATGCCAGGGTAGGGGTGGGAGGAGGTACAGAATGGGTACAGGGATGGGAAGGGAAAGCAGAGAGGCAGGTCTACCCTTGAAATCTCCACTGTGGAGAGAGTTTTAAAAAACTGAGGTTCAAGGAAAACATGCCCTCCTTAGCCCCTTCATATACATACCATATATAAACCAAGAGTCACCATCAGGTCCTGGTCAGCTAGACGGCCAGCCTGCTCTTCCTCTGTTGGCCTCATTTCCCACCTCTCCCTTTCAGATGTATGGGGGCAGCAGATACTGGCCCATCAGACTCTCTCTCTGTCACTACCCTCCCAAACTATGAATATCTCCATCCAAATCCACAGAGTCCTAGAGCCAGAAAGGACCTTAAAGATCATGCTGTACAACTCTTTACTTCAAAGAGGAGGAAACTGGGATGCACAGAGGGCAAGATCACATAGGAATTTCAGGGCAGAGCTGAGTCTAGATTCTGGGTCTCCTGAATCTCCCCACTACCCCATCCTGTATCTCTTCTCTCTGAATCCACCCCCAGGCCTGGCATATCTGCATTCTACCCCATCTAGGATGAGTAGCAGTCTGACTCTCCCTCCACTCCCACCCTCCTTACTTTCCTTTTTGCCCCCAAGAACAGCGAGGTCTCTGGCAACCTCACCCTGCAACATCACATGCTGGAGCCAGTGCAAAGGATCCCTCGCTATGAGCTGCTGTTGAAGGAGTACGTGCAGAAGCTTCCCCCTGATGCCCCAGACCAGGCAGATGCCCAGAGTAAGGTCTTAGCCCTGGGGACATGAGAGGGGGGATAGGTTGTCCAGATGGCCTCCCTTCGTTTTCTGAGCCCCCGTCAGTAGCGCTTTGTCCATACGTCTCATATATCACCTTGTGGGCCGTATTCTATCTTCTTATTTTATCCCCTACATGTGCTATAAGTTATGTCTTATTTCTCTTTTTAAATTTATTTTTAGTTTTCAACATTCACTTTTATACGATCTTGAGTTCCAAATTTTTCCCTTGCCTTCCCCGCCCCCTCTCTTCTGATATAGGCTATACATGTACAATCATATTTAAACAGATTTCCACATTAGTCATGTTGTGAAAGAAGAATCAGTCTTATTTATTTCAATGTTCTGTTAATATTTGTCAAATGGAATCAAACACCTACTACGTGCAACAAACAGAGACAGGTGTTAGGAGAGATGTTTTTATTGTGGCTGTTTGTCCTTCATTCTCGAAGAGGACCATGACTTCAGGAAAGTGATGTCATGACTTGCAAGTGAATTGGATTTAAGTGAGGAGGGTTGTGCAAGGTCACCAGCCTCTTTCTCCTCCACAGCCAATGGCAAAATATAGTTCAGGACAACTGGAAAGGACCCCCACTGGGAGAGAAAAAAGTATATAAGGCTCAGTTCCTACCCTTGAAGAACTCGTAGTCTTTACACCCTGCAGTGAGGAATCAAACCCTGGAGAATGAGATTCAGGAATTGTCCTAAACTAAGACTGCTTAGCATGGGCTCTGCACATAGTAGGTGCTTAATAAATGATAATTAAATTGAATGACATTTCCCCACCACTGTGAAACCTTGGTAATATCTACTCTGTGTCAGCCTGCTCAACTCTTTTGCCCAGGGCTTTGTCTCTAACAAGAGTCCCCCAAGTTGGGTAGTAGGGGTCAACTGGGAAAAAAGATAGGTGTCCTTCCTGGCATCAGCCTCCCAGCCCCAAATACTCTTTGTTTCCCCTAATAACTCATTCTAGATCTGCCTTTTGATCTAGATCTGCCTTTTGATTTTGGTTCTAATGAACCTCTTTGAGAATTCAGAACCACCTCCCTTCACCTCACCAGTCTTAGTATCCTAGGATTCAGAAAGCAAGTCCTCTCACCCATCCATCCTTTTTGTGACTTTCTCTGACTCTCTTTTTCAGAAGCTCTGGACATGATCTTCTCTGCTGCTCAGCATTCGAATGCAGCCATCACTGAGATGGTGAGCTGGAACCCTTCAGCTCTCAGCAGGGTGGGAGCCTCAAATCCTAAAGTTTTCAATTCCTTCTGATCCTCCCACTAGGGCTCCTTGCTCCCTAAAGCCCCTAATATCCCTGTACTGTGACTTTCCCCTCATTCCTGGACTTCCTCATCCCTGATTCACTCTGGATCTACTGGAACCGCTCATCCTGGAAGCTGCTATGTTCCTTGGATGCCTGTCATTCACTAACACACCCTCATTCCCTTATCCCTACCAATTAGCCCAGGAATAAGCATTTATTAAGCTCCCACTATGGGCCAGAGACTAAGCAAGGTGCTGGAGTTACCAAAGCAAAAGCAGGACAGCACTTACCCCCAGGGAATTTACATTCTATCAGAGGAAACAACTTGAAAATACAAAGTAATTTCTAGGGGGGAGCACTAGTAGTTGATGGGATCAGCAAAGACCTCTCAGGACCAGAGATGAAGCAGGCTCTTCACTTCTTGGCAGAGAGATGGACTCATAAAGAATGATTCATATATTTATTTGGACATGGCCATACAGGAATTTGTTCTGTTTGACTATGTGTATTTATTACAGTGGTTTTTCTTTTCTCTCCCCCTGCCCTGCCCCCCCCCCCCCCAGTAATGGGAGAAGAGGGAGAGAAAATTATTTTTTATTCATTGAAAAAATAAAATAGAGGCCACTAAGTGGCACACTGGATAGCACACTGGCCCTGGGGTCAGGAGGACCTGAGTTCAAATCCTACCTTATTGACATTCACAAGCTGCATGACCTTGGGCAAGTCACTTAATCCCAACTGCCTCCTTAAGGAAAAAGGAAATATAATTTAAATATAAACCCTCAAAAAAAAAAAAAGAACAGGCCCCATGTATGGGGTCCCATTTGTGCTCAGCTAGGAGTTCTACTTGCTAAGATGTGGAGGTGAGGAAGAAATGCATTCCAGACATGGAGACAGCCTGTGCAGTTATGGAAGAGGTTCTTACTCATACTCTCTTATATGTTCTGATATAGGCTACCCTTCTACAGGCAAACCTTCCTAAGTTAGATCTACGTCCTGTTGTTAAAAAGACACTTTTCAGACAAAATGTCTTGTTCAGCTCTCTTGTCTGCATGGTTCAGGGGTTCCCCACTCTAGAAGTCAGAGCGTTCTGGACCACTATGATCCAGATTCTCCCTAAGAACCAAGGGGCACAAAATAGACTGGATATATTTCATGGCCTTCCTGTTTTGCGTTTTCTCCTTCTCTCTCTCCCTCCCCAGGAGCGTCTACAGAACTTGTGGGATGTGTACCAGCGACTGGGCCTTGAGGATGATATTGTGGATCCCTCCAATGAACTGCTCCAGGAAGGCCCCATCCAGAAGATCTCTTTCAGACATAGCAGCACTATGGAGCGCTACTTGTTCCTGGTAGGGAGGGGGGCCCAAAGGAGTGAGGCTCTTTGTCACTGAGATATGGGACTGGGAAGGTCTTCCTGACTCAAAGTCCAGCATTCTAACCACTCTACTATATCTTTGATCAGGTACAGGGTAGACTAGGTCAGGGGCATGCTGGTGAATATTTAACAAGCAGCTCATCACGAAAAAAAATGTATGAAAGACACACTTAATCTGCATTTTTAATACTTTCTCCATCATTTTCTTAAGTCCAATATTTTTAAAAGTTCTATGGATTCAACTTTCTTAACTTCTATGGATTAAGTAGAATAATAAACCAAGCACTGATTTGCAGGTTTGCTGATTTCAGAGGTGTAAACGCTTACACAGAAAATTTAAAAATTGGCTCTTAGGAACCTATTTGATCCAACTCCAACACACCTCTGGACCAGGTGAACTCTGAAGTTCCTTCAAATTCCGTCACTTTGTAGAAGAACAGACAAACCCATCTTCTGTCTGGGCTGGGCTCACTATGTTCTTGCCAGGATGCAGGGGAAAGGTTGAGGAGATATCTACTGAGTTACTTCCAGTCCTGGGTTCCTTTGGTTTTGTATCATCCATGAGAATGTCAGAACAGGCCTCTGGATACTGTCTCTGCATTTAGGACTAGTCATAGGCCCTCTAATGCCCTCAAGAGGAAAGAATGAGCACAGGTAAATCTCTCTGGTGCTTCATCTCTTCACTTCTCAGCCCTCGGACCTTATTGAGAAGGGTCTTGGATCATAAAATTCAAAGACTTCTTTGACTGTTATGGTTGGAAAAACCTGGCACATGGAAGTGACATTTCAGTAAATGCCATCCTCATCATCGTGTAAGCTACAAGAGACAAGACCATCTCCCCATGGTCTTTTGATGAGAACATGTGCCCTAGGAGACCAAGGGGTGAATCTATTGGATTCCAAGGGAGAAGCCTTGGACCAAGTGCAGTCTACAGAGAATGAGCACTGAGCTGAGAACTTGAATTTAATCTGAGTTTGAGTCCTTGGCTCTGTCACTTACTGGGCAGCTAAGTGCTGAAGTGGATTGAGTGTAAGACCTAGAGTCAGGGGGACCTGAGTTTGAATCCTGCCTCAGATATCAACTATGTGACTTTAGAAAATCACTTGCTCTCCTTGCCTTAGTTTTCTCATCTGTAAAATGGGGATGATGATAACACCTCTCTCCCATAATGGTGATGAGGATCACATAAGACAATGTGTAAAATGTTTTGTAAACCTTAAAGTTCCATATAAAGACAGTTATTATGATTACTTGCACTCAGCATGAACTTTTAGATAAGTCACTTCAATTCTCTGGGCCTCATTTTCCTTATCTGTAAAAGAATGAGTGAGTTGAGTCATTTTTCAGTTGTGTCTGACTCTGTGAACTCATTTGGGGTTTTCTTAGCAAAGATACTGGAATGGGTTGCCATTTCCTTCTCCAGCTCATTTTGCAGATGAGGAAACTGAGGCAAACAGACAAACAGAGTGACTTGCCCAGGATCTTACAGCTAGCAAGTGTCTGATTCTCTTGACTCCAGGACTGGCACTGTATTCACTGTGCCACCTAGCTGCCCCCTTATCTATAAAGGAGGATTGTTAACACCCATACTGAGAGACACTGTGCTTTAGTGAATAGACAGCTGGCTTTGGAGTCAGGAATGTCTGAGTTCAAGTCTCATCTTTGACATATACTGACTGTGTGACCCTGGGCAAATATCTTAACCTCCCAAACCACTCCTCCCCTTCCCACGCTTTAAAACTATAAATTGAAAAACATTTGCATGATTTGCATTTGGGGAAGGGATTTCTGCACTAGAAGTTCCCTGTACTGGTGAAATAACAGATCCAGATTTTAAAGTGTGTATATATATGTGTGTGTGTGTATGTACCTATATATACATATACATGTATGTGTGTATATACACACACGGATGTGTATGTGTGTGTGTATAATACACACACATATTACCCATGTTATTTGGCTGTCATGAGACTCAAATGAGATAATATATGTAAACCTTTAACGTGCTATGTTCATGTTGACCATTATTATTTTGTTGGTGACCATATGTACTTTCCTCCATCAGTTCAACAATATGCTGCTGTACTGTATACCTAAGGTGATTCAGGTTGGGGCTCAGTTCCAGGTGAGGACACGAATAGAGGTGGCTGGAATGAAGGTGAGATTCTCTCTGGCCCCTCCACTCTATTGTATTGATTTCTTCTGTTATTATATTTTTTTTCCTCCCAAATATGCCCTTCCCTTTTCCCCTACCTTTTAACAAATATAAGACACATAGGAGTGGAATGTGACTAAATACATAGATGTGGCTTGTGGGTAGCATGGATAGGTATGATCTGAAATCTGATCTAAGCCCACCTGGTCTTTCCTCTTTTGTGGGGAATAGGAGAAAGGTTGTCCTGGCCCTTTCAGCAGCCTAAATGGGGAGGGGGCAGGTGAGCAGCAAGGTCCAGGACCTCTAAAACTGTGCAATCTGTCCTTCAATCTTGAAGAGAGAGATCGGTCTACATATTTCTATCTGCCACCTGCCTGATCTCTGGTCTAGGAGGTACAATAGGCTCAGAACAAAAGCGGCTTCTTGGATCAGTCTTGAGCGGGGAGAGCAGCCCCTAGCTTACACTTGTTAGTTTAGCCCCTTGCCGTCAAACAATGGTTATACCAAAGACCATCATAAGTAGAGATAGTAAGTAAGCCCACTTCTCTAAGCAAAACAGTAAAAAAAAAAAAAAAAGGCATCTAGAGACATTCCACAGATCAGAATATATCAGAGAATTTACAAAAGGGATAATGAGATCTTCAGTTGGAATTGAGATAAGATCTCAGCTCAAACCAGGAGAAAGATGATGATATCCCTAAGAAGAGGTCCACTCTCCATAGTCTCCCTGGAGACCAAGGAACATGATGGAATCAGTTCCAATACAAGTTTTTATATCAGAACTCCGATCTACCATTCAACTCTCTCTCTCTCTCTCTCTCTCTCTCTCTCTCTCTCTCTCTCTCTCTCTCTCTCTCTCTCTCTCTCTTTCTCTCTGTCTCTCTCTCTCTCTCTCTCACACACACACACACACACACACACACACACACACACACACACACACACACACACACACACACACACACACACCCTTCCAATAGGTCCTTTTGCCATGTCTGCCTAAAGAATTTTTGGAATTAACTCAAA